>NC_034593.1:6832722-6858966 GCF_900095145.1 Mus pahari | reverse complement strand
TCTCTCTCTCTCTCTCCCTCCCTCCCTCTCTCTCTCTCTGTGTCTTTCTCTTCATACATGTGTGTTCATGTATTCATGGATGATGATTTAAATTTAATGATATGTTTAAAATATATACTGCAAAAAGATAGCACTGCTACATTTATGCTTTTATATTTAACATTGCTGATTATATATCTCAGATTTCTGTTGTAGGTAATGATAACTACAATGATCTTCCTTATTTGGTTTTTATTTAAGTTCTAATTTTTATATTTGTCTTTTCCATTCTGTTTGCTAAAGTCCTGATTTATAAAACTTTCTCTACTATGTAATAATAGTAGAAGTCACACATCTATCTTTGAAAGTAGCTTTTACTAAATCTAAGTTCTAAATTTTGTGTATCACAAAATTCATATGCTGATCTTTCTTTTACATAGTGTCAGCATTTGGAAGTGTAGCTTAGGCAAATGAATGAGCCTGGATGAGCCGAGGATGGGACTGGACTGGTGTTCTCCTGTAGGGATGAAAGCAGTTAGGTCTCCTTTTCTTATGGCATACCACCTTTGATGTCTAGAAACTCCTTTATTCCTAATCATGGATAATACTTGTTTAAAAGAGTATTATACTATCTTGCTTAAAATACTGTTTGCTTGTATTTTATGTGGTATGTAGCTGAACTTACACCTAAGTAAGTGTGAATCCTAATAAATGAAATAGAAATCATTCTATATTTAGCTTACCAAGAATTTTATTATAATGATTAGTAAATATAGCAAAAAATTTACGTGTGATTTTTATTGCTGTATGCTAGTGAGCTTTTTAATAGACAATTAAATATTTTTTACTCTTTACCTTTACATGTTATTTCTGCTTAATTACCCTACAGCATTTTTTTCAGCACTCCTATAAAATCCTTATTGTGAGTTACTTTTCTCTGGAATTTATTCATGAGAAATTTTTGAGTATATTCTAAAATTGATCTTCATTTTTCTCTGCCACGTTGTGTCTAGGTGAACTAAACACCAAGTCTATTTTATAATATATTCTCAAAATTTTACACCCATACATGTTCATGAATCCAATCAGTTGTCGAAGGTGGGACAGAGAGTTTACATGTGAATGTGCTTAGAGGAAAGTATTTCCATCTCTTCATTCAACCATTGGAGGATAGACCAAGCACTCTGCTGCCAGGTGACTTTTATAAGATGCAAGGATCTATTTAAACAATGTCTCCAAGATAAATTTACATAGAGGTGCCCAATCCTGTTCTTTACGTAATGAGATCCCTTTGCCTTGAAGCTCTCTGTCACCAGCAGTGGTGATCACTTATGTGAGATTCTTTGTTCTCTCCTTCTAATCATACATGAATTTCCACACTTCATTATTTTCTCCTCTGGTAGGCTTACAAAAATTCATCAAGTATGGTTCTCACCCACTATTTTTTGTTCCCTAAGTAAAATAAATACATCCTCATTAATAGACTTGTATAGACATAGAATCATAAATGAGTTTTTTCATATAAAATTTCCTTTGCTGCTTTAGATGCATTAGAACCTGATTTTTTTTTTAAATGTCTCCTATGAACAGAGAAGGAAATAGCATCCAGACTCTACCACAGTAATGCATACAGTGTAGTTGTAGAAATTATGCTGCTCTATTCAGGAGAAATTCATTCATTTTTGTTGGTGTATAAAATTACATTTTATACTGAATATGAACATTTTAGATGGAGATATTCACACATTTTAATCTGCTACTATGACCAACTATGCCTATATGCTTCTTATATCAGAGAGAGAGAAAGAGAGAGAGAGAGAGAGAAAGAGAGAGAGAGAGAAAGAGAGAGAGAGAGAGAGAAAGAGAGAGAGAGAGAGAGAATGTATGCATCTCTTCATGATCAATGCACAAGAGTTCTTGTGCTATGTGTAATTGCTGGCATGGATTATGGATTCCCTTTTTTTCATGTTGCTGACAGTGTGCGGGTGCCTCAGTAAGGTTGAGCTGCAGGTCCGTGACAGATCACATTTTCATTCATTGTCCACTCTTCCTTTTTTTCTTCTGCTAGTTGAATGCTTTGTTCTGTACATTTAGTGTTTTGATTATTGTGTGGCAGAAGGATTTTGTTTACTGGTCTAATCTATTTGGTGTTCTGTAAGATGCATGTACATTTATACTCTCTCTCTCTCTCTCTCTCTCTCTCTCTCTCTCTCTCTCTCTCTCTCTCTGGGTTAGGCAAATTTTCTTCTATGAATTTGCTGAAGATATTTTCTGGACCTTTGAGCTGGAAATCTTCTATTACTGTTACTCTTAGGTTTGGTCTTTTCATATTATCCCAGATTTCCCAGATGTTTTGTGTCAGGAATTTTTTAGGTTTATCACTTTTTTTAACTGATATGTTAATTTCTTCCATGGTATCTTCTATGCACTCTTCCATCTTCTGTATTCTGTTGGTGATGCTTGCATCTATAGTCTCTGTTCTCTTAGATTTTCCATCTCCAAGTATGCCTTAGTTTGTGTTTTCTTTATTGCTTCTATTTCTGTTTTCAAGTCTTGAACAGTTTATTCATTTTCTTCACCTGTGTGGTTGTATTTTTCTCTATTTCTTTATATTTGTTCATTTCTTTTTTTAAGGGCTTCAACCTGTTTGATGTATTTTCCTGTATTTCTTTTAAGGGATCTATTTAAGTACTCTCTAAAGGCCTCTATCTTCCTCATAAGGTTAGATTTAAGTTCTCCTCTTCCTCTCCAGGTTAGGGTACCATGGCTTGCAGCAGTAGGAAAACTGGGTTTTGGCAGTACCATATTGCCCTGACTTTTTCTGTTTTGTTTTTACCCTGTTCTCTAGCCATCTGGTTGTTCCTAGTACTGGCTGGCCTGGTAGAACTCATAGCTGATGGTTTCTGTGGTTGTATCCGGTTGTCCTGGGTGGCATCAGGTCTCCAAGAGAGCAAGCAGAACTGGTTGTCCCAAGCGGGATCAAGAATCCAGGGATGAAGGAAGAGTTGTGTCCTGAGGGAATGGAGTGTGAATTTGGACTTACCATCATTTTCTACATTTTCTTTGGATCTCTGACAAAGATTGTATTGAATAGACCCAAATTACAAATGAGGAAGACACAGAATGGAAGGAGTGATGTCCAGCTTTCTGGACAGAGATACCAGATCTAGCATCATCATCACTACACCCAGCTAGTGTGAAGCTAACTGGACTCCAACAATGCCCAAAAATAGAGGCAGAGATATCAGAACTTCATACAAGAGCCTGAAAATCATGTTAGGTTGCTGTGGTGAATCCTATACAAGAATCAGTCATGTATCTCCACTACCACACGCTACTGCTTTCATATTTAGCTGTTTGCTCACTTGTCGTGTTTATATAGCCTTCAGTGTGAAATTCTGTGGGATCCTTTTACTCTTCTGGTGTGTTTGTGTGTGTGTGTGTGTGTGTGTGTGTGTGTGTGTGTGTGTGTGTGAAGTGCTTCACCAATTGAAATACATCTTCAGACCCCATATTAAAAGTCTTTTTTAAATTTTTGAGACTAAGTCTCTATACATTCCTAGCTTTTATGGAACTTAACATGTAAACCAGCCAGTCATACAGATCACCAGTCTCTATAAATATCATTTTTATTTCCTCATATCAGGGCATAGATGAGAGCTTTACCCAGGTTGGGCTGACCCACAAGGGTTTCTTTCTCTGGTTCAACTATCTGTGAGTCTAGGCCTGGAAGCGTCTAGCCTTCGTACGATCTAGTCTTCCAAGGCTATTCAATTTGGCTTTTCTCTCTGCTTCTGAATGAATTGCTCTGCTTGGCCTCATACTTCTTATCTTCTGTCTCCTTTCCATTCTCTGTCTTCTTTGTCTTCACCTGTGTCTAGCTTGTTGTTTCTGCAACTTGTCTCTCTAAACCTGTCCCATAAAACAGCTACACTGCCTCCACCTTTTTCTCTAACTCCTCTTAAGTAGCCTCTCTTCCTTTGCTGTTTTCATGCTAGTGGGTGTATTCTATCTCTGACTCATTCCATCAAATCTTCCTATGATTTATCACTTTGTCCTTCAATTAGACATCACGTTGAAACATGACTGCTACCTTCTACAAACTAACCTTAACTTGTTATGGATTAAACGTGTGTACTAAGGGCATTTCTGAATTTCAGCCAGGTCATAGTGTAATCTAGGGCATGTCTGCACGTTAGTTGGATCATATCCAAAGACAAGATACCTTGCCAGAGGGGTCATGCTGCTGGATTAAAGCAAGGGGGAAGAATAAAAGGGGAGCATGATCAGGTATGGGAAGAGACAAAAGAGAAATCCAGAGGGCCAAGAGAATGAATAGAAATATGTAGCACTGTATGTGGAGAATGGGGAGGGGGAGTGGGCACTAGAAAACCCCAGACTTCCAGGGATGTGAAAGGCTTCCAGGACACAATGGGGATGAAACTCCCAACAAAGGGGAGAGAGAACCTAACAAAACAACCTGCAGTAGATAGGAATGCCCCCCAGTTGAGGTACTGGGCCACCCACCAATCTTGAAACTTTTAAACCAGAATTGTTCCTGTCTAAAGGAAATGCAGGGACAAAAATGGAGCAGAGATTGAAAGAAAGGTCATCCAGAGACCGCCCCAATTTGGGATCCATCCCATTTACTGACACCATTGCTGATGCCAAGATGTGCTTGCAGACAGAAGTCTGGTATGGCTGTCCTCTAAGAGGATCTGCAAGGCAGATGAAGATACACTCTGCCAACCATTGGTCTGAGCCTGGCCTTCCTCTATACTGGGGCATAGAACCCTCACAGGACTTGGGACCTCTCCTCCCATTGACAACTGACTAGGACATACTCAGCTACATATACAGCTAGAGGCACATGTCCCAAGACGTGCTTTCTTAGATTGGTGGTTTAGTTTCAAGGAGCTCTGAGGGTACTGATTAGTTCATATTGTTGTTCCTCCTATGGGGCTTCAGAAGCCTTCAGCTCCTTGGGTACTTTCTCTAGCTCCTTCACTGGGGACCTTGTGCTCCATCCAATGGATGATCATGAGCATCCAGTTCTATATTTGCCAGGCAATGTAAAGACCCTCAGGAGACAGTTATATCAGGCTCTTGTCAGCAGGCTCTTGTTGGCATCTGCCATAGTATCTGGGTTTGGTGGTTGTTTATGGGATGGAACCCAAGTGGGACAGTCTCTGGATGGTCACTACTTCAGTCTCTGCTCCAAATTTTGTCTCTGTAACTCCTTCCATGGGTATTTTGTTCCCCCTTCTAAGAAGGATTCTGAACTTATGGGCTAATATCAACTTATCAGTGAGAACATATCATGTGTATTCTTTTGTGATTGGGTTACCTCACTCAAGATGATATCCTCCAGATCCATCCATTTGTCTAAGAATTTCATAAATTCATTGATTTTCATAGCTGAGTAGTACTCTACTGTGTAAATGTACCACATTTTCCATATCCATTCCTCTGTTGAAGGACATCTGGGTTCTTTACAACTTCTGGCAATTACAAATAAGGCTGCTATGAACAGAGTGGGTCATATGTCTTTATTATAAGTTGGAGCAACTTCTGGATATATGCCCAGGAGTGGTATTGCTGGATCTTCCAGTAGAACTATGTCCAATATCTGAGGAACCGCCAAATTGATTTCCACAGTGGTTGTACCAGCTTGCAGTCCCATCAGCAATGGAAGTGTGTTCCTGCTTCTCTACATCCTCGCCAGCATCTGCTGTGACCTGAAGTTTTGATCTTAGCCATTCTGACTGGTGTGAGGTGGAATCTGAGTGTTGTTTGGATTTTCATTTCGCTGATGAATAAGGATATTTAACATTTTTTTTAGGTGCTTCTCACCCATTCGTTATTCCTCAGTTGAGAATTCTTTGTTTAACTCTGGACCCCAATTTTAATAGGGTTATTTGGTTTTCTGGAGTACAACTTCTTGAATTCTTAATATATATTGGATATTAGCCCCCTATCAGATTTACGATGGGTAAAGATCTTTTCCGAATCTGTTGGTTGTCTTTTGGTCTTCTTGACAGTGTTCTTTACCTTACAGAAGCTTTACAATTTTATGAGGTCCCATTTGTCAATTCTTGATCTTACAGCACAAGCCATTGGTGTTCTGTTCCAAAATCTTTACCCTGTATCTTTGAGGCCCTCCCTCACTTTCTCCTCTATAAGTTTCAGTGTCTCTGATTTTATGTGGAGTTCTTTGATCCACTTAGATGTGAGCTTTGTACAATGAGATAAGAATGGATCAATTCACATTCTTCTATATGCTAACCGCCAGTTGATCCAGCACCATTTGTTGAAGATGCTATGATCTTTCACTAGATGGTTTTACCTCCTTTGTCAAAGATCAAGTGATCATAGGTGTATGGGTTCTTCACTTCTATGCCATTGATCTACCTGTCTGTCACTTCAGAGGCTTGAAGTTCTTATCATACAGATCTTTTACTTCCTTAGAGTCACACCAAGGTATTTTATATTTTGTGTGACTATTGTGAAGGGTGTTTTTTCCCTAATTTCTTTCTCAGCTTGTTTATTCTTTGTGTAGAGTATATCCACTGATTTGTTTGAGTTAATTTTATATCCAGCTACTTTACTGAAGCTTATTATTGTGTTTAAGAGTTCTCTGGTGGAATTTTTAGGGTCACTTACATATACTATCATATCATCTGCAAATGGTGATATTTTTGACTTCTTCCTTTCCAATTTGTATTCCTTTGATCTCTGTTTGTTGTCTAATTGCTCTGGCCAGGACTTCAAGTACTATATTGAATAGATAGAGAGAGAGTGAGTAGCCTTGTCTAGTCTCTGACTTTAGTGGGATTGCTTCAAGTTTCTCTCAATTTAATTTGATGTTGGCTACTGGTTTGCTATATATTGCTTTTATAATGCTTACATATGGGCCTTGAATTCCTGATCTTCCCAAGACTTTTATCATGAATGGGTATTGGATATTGTCAAATGATTTCTCAGCATCTAACTAGATAATCATGTGGTTTTTGTTTTTCAGTTTGTTTATATAGTACATTATGTTGATGGATTTCCATATATTAAACCATCCCTGCACCCCTGGGATGAAGCCTACTTGGTCAGGATGGATGATCATTTTGATGTGTTCTTGGATTCGGTTTGTGAGAATTTTATTAATTATTTTTTCATCGATATTCTTAAGGGAAATTGGTCTGAAGTTCTCTTTCTTTGTTGAGTCTTTATGAGTTTTAGGCATCAGAATAATTATGACTTCATAGAAATAATTGGGTAGAGTACCTTCTGTTTATATTTTGTGGAATAATTTGAGGAGTATTAGAATTAGGTCTTCTTTGAAGGTCTGATAGAACTCTGCACTAAACCAAACTGGTCCTGGGCTTTTTTTTGGTTGGAAGACTATTAATGACTATTTCTTTATGGGAAATGGGACTGTTTAGATCATTAATCTGATCCAGATTTAACTTTGATATTTGGTATCTGTCTAGAAAATTGTCCATTTCAACCAGTTTTTCCAGTTTTGTTGAATATAAGCTTTTTTTTTTTTTTTTTTTTTAAGTAGGACCTGATGATTTTGGATTTCCTCAGATTCTGTTGTTATATCTCCCTTTTCATTTCTGATTTTATTAAACAGGATTCTGTCCCTGTGCTCTCTTGTTAGTCTGGCTAAGGGGTTATCTATCTTGATTTTCTCAAAGAACCAGCTCCTAATTTGGTTGATTCTTTATATAGTTATTTTTGTTTCTACTTGGCTGATTTCAGCCCTGATTTTGATTATTTCCTGCCTTTTACTCCTACGAGATGAATTTGCCTCCTTTTGCTCTAGAATTTTCAGGTGTGCTTTCAAGCTGCTAGTGTATGCTCACTCCAGCTTCTTTTTGGAGGTACTCGGAGCTATGAGTTTTCCTCTTAGGACTGCTTTCATTGTGTCCCATAAGTTTGGGTATGTTGTGGCTTCATTTTCATTAAACTCTAAAATGTCTTTAATTTCTTTCTTTATTTCTTCCTTGACTGAGTTATCATTGAGTAGAGTGTTGTTCAGCTTCCACATGTATGTGGGTTTTCTATTATTTATGTTGTTATTGAAGATCAGCCTTAGTCTGTGGTGATCTGACAGGGTGCATGGGATTATTTCAATATTTTTGTATCTACTGCGGCCTGTTTGATGACCAATTATACAGTCAATTTTGGAGAAGATACCATGAAGTGCTAAGAAGAAGCTATATCCTTTTGTTTTAGGATGAAATATTCTATAGATATCTGTTAAATCCATTTGGTTAATAACTTCTGTTAGTTTCATTGTGTCTCTGTATATTTTGTGTTTCTAGGATCTGGCCATTGATTAGAGTAGGGTGTTGAAATCACCCACTATTATTGTGTGAGTTATAATGTGTGCTTTGAGTTTTAGCAAAGTTTCTTTAATGAATGTGGATGCCCTTGCATTTGAAGCATAGATGTTCTGAATTGAGAGTTCGTCTTGGTAAATTTTACCTTTAATGAGTAAGAAGTCTTCCTCCTTGTTTGTCTTTCAGAACTTTATGTTGAAAGTCAATTTTATTCGATATTATAGTGGCTACTGAGGCTTGTTTCTTGTGACTATTTGCTTGGAAATTTGTTTTCCAGTCTTTTACTCTAAGGTAGTGTCTGGTGTCTGTCTTTGTCCCTGAGTTTGGTTTCCTGTATGCAGCAAAAAGTTGGGTCCTGTTTATATAACCAGTCTGTTAGTCTATGTCTTTTTATTGGGGAATTGAGTCCATTGACCTTAAGAGATATTAAGGAAAAGTTGTTGTTTTGCTAGAGTTGGAATTCTGTTCATGTGGCTATCTTCTTAAGTTTGTTGAAAGATTATTTTCTTGCTTTTTCCCAAACTTAGTTTCCCTTTTTGGGTTGAAGTTTTCCCTTTATTATCCTTTGAAGGGCTGGATTTGTGGAAAGATATTGTGTAATTTGATTTTGTCATGGAATATCTTGGTTTCTCCATCTATGATAACTGAGAGTTTTGCTGTGCATAGTAGCCTGGGGTGACATTTATTTTCTCTTAGGGTGTGTATGACATCTGCTCATGGTCTTCTGGCTTTCATAGTCTCTGGAGAGAAGTCAGGTGTAATTCTGATAGGTCTGCCTTTATATGTTACTTGACCTTTTTCCCTTACTGCTTTTAATATTCTCTTTGTTTTGTGCATTTTGGTGTTTTGATTATTATATGATAGGAGAAATTTCTTTTCTGGTATAACCTATTCAGAGTTCTGTAGGGTTCTTGTATGTTCGTAGGCATCTCTTTTTTTAGGTTGGGGAAGTTTTCTTCNATAATTTTGTTGAAGATATTTACTGGCCCTTTAAGTTGGAAATCTTCCTTCTCATCTATACCTATTATNCTTAGGTTTGGTCTTCTCATTGTGTCCTGGATTTCCTGGATATTTTGGGTTAGGATCTTTTTGCATTTTGATTTTCTTTGATTGTTGTGTCAATGTTTTCTATGGTATCTTCTGCACCTGAGATTCTCTCTTCTATCTCTTGTATTCTGTTGGTTCTGCTTGCATCAATGACTCCTGACTTCTTTCCTAGGTTTTCTATTTCCAGAGTGGTCTCTTTTTGTGATTTCTTTATTGTTT
The DNA here is from genome assembly GCF_900095145.1 of Mus pahari. Classification (NCBI taxonomy): domain Eukaryota; kingdom Metazoa; phylum Chordata; class Mammalia; order Rodentia; family Muridae; genus Mus; species Mus pahari. The sequence goes on along the minus strand of NC_034593.1, from coordinate 6,849,379 downwards.
CTACTTCTATTTTTAGATCCTGGATGGTTTTGTTCAATTATTTTACCCAATTGGATGTATTCTCCTGTATTTCTTTAAGGGAATTATTTATTTCCTTCTTAAATTCTTCCATCATCATCATGAGAAGTGACTTTAGATCCATATCTGGCTTTTCTGTTGTGATGGTGTATCCAGGACTTGCTATGGTGGGAGAGTTTGGTTCTGATGGTGCTAAGTCACCTTGGTTTCTGTTGTTTCTGTTCTTAATGCTTGCCTCCTGTCATCTGATTATCTCAAGTGCTCGCTGCCCTCAGTATATCTGATTGAGCCTGTCCCTCCTGTAATCCTGGTTGATTCAGAACTCCTCAGAGTCCAGCTTTCTATGTAATCCTGTGATTCCAGGATCCTGTAAACCTGAGATTCTGGGTGTGTCAGAGTTCTTGGCAGACAAGATTCCTCTGTGACCCTGAGATCCTTGTGTAACCAAGCTACTGGAATCCTGGGATCCTGGAATCCTAAGATCCTGGGAGTGTTGTCAGTGCCTGGAAGTGGTTCCTCCTTGGGGGACGGAGGAGCTAACCACTGTGTTCAAAACTAAGGTAGACCAGCAATAGCCAGAAGGAGCCTGAGTAGCTGGTTGGGCATGTTTCCTGTGTCCCTGTTCCTGCTGGCCCAGGCCCCTCCCAGTTTTGGAACAGATGTTGAGTTCCATTCACCAGTGATCCTAAGATCCTGGATGTGCTAGGGTGCCTGTGACATGGAGAGTCCTCTGATGATTGTGGGACCTTCTGCCCAATTTTCACCAACGTGGCCTAGGGCTGGCGCTGACCAGAAGCGGTAATTTAACTGTTAATGCTTAAAATACTTTAATGGTAAAAGTACACAGGAAAATTGAAATCATCACAATCCATATTTTTAAGTGAGCTATGACTGTATTTCAGTAATGGAAAGCCTACCTGACATGTGTGAGGTCCTGGACTCAGTCTCCAGCACTACGAACCAACAACAAAATCCATACACAAATGTTAGAGGTAGGTATGTTGCTTAATGTACATGGATCCCTACATTCAATTCCTTGGCAACAACAACAATAATAATAATTTTCACAATTCTATTAGTTCCTTAAGAATTTCGTATGATATACTTGATCTTATTTACACAACTCCTCCAGACTCACCCCCATTCCTTATCCTTCCAACCTTGTATCATCTTTTTTTAGTTAAACTCACCAAGTACAATTTTCATTGCCCACATAATCTTTTGGGTTTTTTTCCCACTTTTATTAAAAATAGATTTTGTCCTCATACAGTGTATCCTGATTAAAGTTTCCCCTCCCAGTTCCTCCCTACTTCTCTGCTCATCCTGATCAACTCTCTCTGTCTTTCATAAGAAAGCAACAGGCTTCCAGAAGAGAATAACAAAACAAAATAAAAAGTCAGTCGTAAGATAAAACAAAAACCTTAGCATCAAGGTTGGAGAAGGCAAACCAACAGAAGGAATACAGACCCAAGAATAGGCACTAGCACCAGACACCAGCTCATTCACACACTCAAGCTTCTCTTAAAAACAATGAATGTAAGCTTTAATATATATGCAGAGGACCTGGACTAGACCCATGTCAGTACTGTTCTTGCTGCTTCACCCTCTGTCAGTTCCTGTGGGTTTTGTGAGTTGATTTAGAGGACCTTATTCTCCTGGTGTCCTCCATCCCTTATGGCTCTTTCCACCTCCTTCTTGGAGCTCCCAATGCTCTGAGGTGAGAGATTTGATGAACACATCCCATTTAAATTGGGTACACCAAAGACTCTCTGTGTGTGCATGATTAATGTCTGGCTTTGTGTCTCTGTATTTGTTCCTATCTGCTGTAGGAAGTTTCTCTGATGCTCAGTAAGACACTAGTCTGTGAGTATTGCAGAAAATCCTTAGGAATAACTTTATTTTTGCTTTTTTAGAAAGCTAATAGTATTAGGCAGATGACAAATAACAAGAGACCAAACAGCCCAGAGAACAATTTTTATACATTATTTTGATACACTTTATCACATTTCTAAATATTATTTTATAGAGGATTTATTTGAACTACAAGCATTTTTTATTCTTTGGAAATTTCATACATGCATACAATGAATCTTGATCGAATCTAGCTTCACTCTCCCAACTCCCCCAGAAGGTTTTATTTGTTTTTTTTTGTTGTTGTTGTTGTTTTGTTTGGATTGGTTTGGTTTGGTTGTTTGGTTGTTTGGTTGGTTTTTTGAGACAGGGTTTCTCTGTATAGCCCTGGCTGTCCTGGAACTCACTTTGTAGACCAGGCTGGCCTCAAACTCAGAAATCTGCCTGCCTCTGCCTCCTGAATGCTGGGATTAAAGGTGTGCGCCACCACGCCCGGCTAGAAGAATTATTTTTATACTTGACATTCTTTCTTTCTCTTTGTAAAGTAAGCTCTGTATCTCATGCCAAATTTTACACATTAAAAATGGAAATTTACATGTTGTAAAGCTTCGAACCCTCTCAGATTTCCATCCACAGTCACTTCAAAATGTTTCACAAAATTTGTGACTTTCTGTTCTTTTATGGAATCTATTGAACTATATGCCAAGTCTAATATTACATCTGTCATACAGTTGAACAAAATACAAACAAAATTCATTGTGAAATTTTCCATCTCTACCATGAGATAGATGTGTGAGATCTGTGTCTGAGGCTTGGTTTTCTAAAGACATGTACTACCTCATTCTTTCCCAAAGCTATTGAGAAGAAACTAAGCTAGCATTTCCTTCATCATAACCTCAGCCTGAACCTCATGTTCACTAGGTCTTAGAAGCATGAATCATGACTTTCTGTTGACATGTTCTAGCTGGCTGAGGATGCGTCCTATAGTAACCTCCCTTGGTGTTTTGTTTATCTCATCAACCATACGCACATTCCCATCCAAGATTCCACAGGCCCAAAGAGTCTGATGCCTGCAGACTTGGTCTCAGGCATGAGCATTGTATGTAATGGTAGAATTTCCCACCATATGCATGGGTTTCTCAGGAGTGACTTAAAAGTGATCTAATTCTCATATAGGTTTTCTCATAAGGTTTTCTTTTGTAACAATTGGCTGTAACCTTTCTCTCAGAATTTTATGTCCTATATTTCTGATTTTATATAGGGATATAAAGTTGTAGGGTTACATATATTCATATAGAATTTTCAGAAATATGAATAAACTATGAATACATTTACGTATCTCCAACAAGAAATTTAAATTCAAATGAGCTTATGTTATATATTTATAAACTTCCTTTATCATATTTTTGGCAATAAATCATTAAATCTCTTTAAAAGACCCCTAAAGATGTAGAATTTATTAGCATAGCTAATGTCCATAGTAAACTCAACTCCTTCTTCATGTAATATTTATTCAATTGTTCTCCATTTTTCTACAAAAAAATACAATATATTTTACCCAACATACTAGTAACCTAAGGTATTTCAGGGCAATTCTTTCATGTGCATTTTGTTTCCAGAGAAGCTAATGACAATCCATCCCTCCATTTACCAAAAGGCCCCAAATCATCTGACCAATAATGATATGATAATGGTTATGAAGATCTTATAACATTGCCAACAGGATTATTTCTAGCTCCTAAAGTGGATAGCAGAAAATTGTTGGGTTAAAGTAAATAGCAATGTAGTAGTTTTGTCAAGAATATATTTTAACAAATCTTATCTGATGAAGTCAAGTCCTCCCAGAATGTGTGTGTGTGTGTGTGTGTGTGTGTGTGTGTGTGTGTGTGTGTGTGTGTCAGGGGGAGACTTGAAAAACAAGATTATAATCAAATTACATAGTATATAGTGATAGTTGTGACTTTTCAAATTTGCATTCAAAGCACAGTGAAATACTGCATAATTCCTTTGGTAACAAGAATTCTAAGAAGCTGTGATGTACTCTACTAAAAAATAAATTCCCTAAAAATATTATTGTTCACTGGAGAGAACATGTAGCAGAAAGAATATCAACTGTCCTTATGCCACCTGAGGACATGTGTCTTACTGACATAATATGGTGAGGAATGGGTCAGTGTGGTAACTACAAAATAAGCACGTGAGTGGGTAGACATGGTAAGTCATGGATGAACTCACATCAATGGGGCAGGTATAAAATGTAAAAGAAGAAGTTGAATCAATCGGAGTTATGTTCCTGTTGAGAGTTCTGAGCACACAGAGAAGTAGGGTGATGCTTTATTTATACTTACAATGTCTAAGGCAACATGGGATGGAACACCTGTTAACATACATTTTGAAATCAGACCGGTAGAGATTTAAACTGCATGCTGACTTAAGTCCCTGTTACTCAGTAACATCATTACAAAAGACTCAAAAGTTACATTCAAATACCCACCTTAAAATCTTTCTAACTTCCCTGAAAATGTTCCTCTTCCATCTATGCAGTGTGTATAAAGGTTAAATACATTAATAAAATCCATTTCCCTGTAACATAGAAGGTGCTTCTACTCCTATATGTCTTGCTGAAAAGTTCTTTACAACAGGACTGTTTTTTTTTTTTTTTAATGATGTAACTGTTAGAAGTTAAAGACTAAATTTTGTATTTATAAAGATATAAAGCTGGCTCTTAGTTTCAAAATAGGAAGTAAGGAGGGGAGGATATAGAGAGAGTAGACAAGGAATTAGAGGAAAGGGCAGCAGGAGAGTAGAAAGAGAAGAAGGGAGGACCAATTCTATTGCACAATGGGAGCTCTGCCCTGGGCATAACTAAAGGACAGTGCGGGTGGCAAAGATATTATGACAGGTACCCCAGCATTTTGTCCATTTTATTAGCTCAAAATCAAAGTCATGAAGAATAAAAAGAGTAGGTCTTCACTGGGATGGTATTTTCATAGATGTGGAAAACTATCATCACATATTATAATGGTAGCACTAAGTTCACGTCATTGACTACATGCACATTGAAGTTTTTTAGAATCTGCTTCAAGATTTGCCAAATCCACCTATTACCAATTAATAACCATTTGCAAATAAAATTTTAGTTTCTTCTAGGGAAGTCTCACTGGGGAACCAGACTATCCTTAAGGGTAGATTTCATACCCAGCAGTAGATATCAGCAGAAATAAACAAGCAAACAAACTCAATTGAGGTTCCTTGTCTCATAATATCATGTCAGGGCTTATATAATTTTTAAAAATTTGCATATAGTTCTCTTTTTACCTTACAGGTTCTTTGCATACATATATTAAATATTTCAGCTTTGTATTATTATGGAATTTCTGACTGTGTGGGTCTCTGCATTTATATCTCTTACTTGTGCTTTTTCTTTAGGTCCTTTCCTTATGAATGTTTATATCATTCTATTCTAATGTGTTAGTTTTGCTTTATCTTATTATGTTATATTTTATTTCATTATTATTGTCTAGCAGCCTGTTTGTTTTCTAATGAGAGACAGAAAGGGGACAGATCCAGGTGGAAAGGGAGATGGGGAGGAGCTGTGAAGAGTAGAGGGAAGGGCAACTGTAATAAGAATATATTATATGAGGAAAAAGTCTATTTTCAATTAAATAAATTAAAAAGAAAATTAACAAATTCATAAATACTGGGTTCTTTTCTTCATATTACTTAGTATCTATTGAAGCAATTAAGTTACAAAATAGCCATCTTTCTATTTAGAATAGTTGCTGGATAAATTAAAATTGAACATACTTGCCCATCCCATATGTGTTGGAGACTGTTTTAACTTCTACCACACCTTTGAGGCAGCTCTGCCTTCAGTCATAGCTGGGTGGACTGGCACTTCCTTCCTCAGCATTCCATGAAATTCTCTGAAAAGAAATAATCCCTCAGGACAATAGATAAACTTCTTTAGAAATAGCTTCAGTTAGAAAGACATAAGTTCCCGTCAATGAATGCTTCAGATGCCATTCTCTGGTGAAATAAATATTCCTAAGGTTACATCTGCATGATCCCTCAAGGATTCTAAACAGGGTGGAGCACAGATGCCTCAGTGAAAGCCCTGCTCCATAATCTACTTTCAGTTACCTTCCCATCTGCTTCTGTCTAGTTCTGTTCATTCCCTTACTCAAATGTTCTGCCATCACCTCCCAAATGAGTTATTATAAAATACAATTTTAATGGTGTGATTTTGACAGAACTGAAGGTATGACAAAAATCCCATTAAATGAAACATGATCTCTCTCCATTTCTAGACTATACTCAAACTAATTTTAATAAACTGAGTGGTTATTAGAGCAATTAGTCTTTCCACATGCCAATAATCTTCATCTGTTTTCAGACATAATTTTCTTTTCTTACTATAGAATGAGATGCATATACAGATAACTTTTAATGCTATATCTGACTCCTCCCCTAAGAGAAGAATGTTTCAAAGGACATCTATTTAAGTATGCTATTATGAAAAATAATTCAATATTAACAATACTCAAATAATTCCTGATTTCAAAATACATCTCCATAGTAACAAGATTTTTCGGTCTTTATTACCAATCCATAAAGTTCATGCAATATTTTTCTCAAGATTTATTCAACAAAACAGATATTTCTTCTAAAATACACTTTCTTTTCTCCTTGTCAGATTGACTGTTGCCACACTGGTGAATTGTTTATGAAATGAATGTAGTATCTCCCTTTCAGGTGACAGGTCTCCTCTGTGGTTTGCTGTTTATTAGTTTTGTTTGCTGTGACTGAAAATTCACTATCTATTTTCTCCTGCTCTCTCTCTCTCTCTCTCTCTCTCTCTCTCTCTCTCTCTCTCTCTCTCTCTCTCTTATTTTGAGAGCTGAATGAAAACAAACAAAACCCTCAGATTTACAAGTAACAGCTGAATGTACCATATTTTCTGTATCCATTCCTCTCTTGAGGGACATCTGGATTCTTTCCAGTTTCTCACTATTGTATATAAGGCTGCTATGAACATATGAGCATCTTCTGGGTATATGCTTAGGAGTGGTATTGCTGGATCTTCTGGTAGAACTATGTCCAATTTTTTGAGAAACCACCAGACTGATTCCCAGAGTGGTTTTACCAGCTTGCAATCCCACCAGCAATGGAGGAGTGTTCCTCTTTATCCACATCCTAGCCAGCATCTGCTGTCACCTGAGTTTTTGATCTTAGCCATTCTGACTGGTGTAAGGTAGAATCTAAGGGTTGTTTTGATTTGCATTTCCCTGAAGATAAAGGATGGTGAACATCTTGTTTAGGTGCATCTCAACCATTCGATATTCCTCAGTTAAAAATTATTTGTTTAGCTCTGTACCCCATTTTTTAATAGGGTTATTAGGTTTTCTGGAGTACAACTTCTTGAATTCTTTATATATACTGGATATTAGCCCCTATCAGATTTGGTAAAGATTTTTTCCCAATCTGTTGGTTGCCCTTTTGTCTTCTTGACAGTGTCCTTTGCCTTACAGAAACTTTGCAATTTTATGAGGTCCCATTTCTTGATTCTTGATCTTATAGCACAAGCCATTGCTGTTCTGCTCAGTAATGTTTCCCCTGTGCCCATATCCTCAAAGCTCTTCCCCACTTTCTCCTCTATGAATTTCAGTGTCTCTGGTTTTATGTGGAGTTCCTTGATCCACTTAGACTTGAGCTTTGTACAAGGAGATAAGAATGGATCAATTCAGTAGATGACTGTGAGCATCCACTTCTGTATTTGCCTGGCACTGGCATAGCCTCACAAGAGATAGCTATATCAGGGTCCTGTCAGCAAAATCTTGCTGGTATTTGCAATAGTGTGTGAGTTTGGTGGCTGTTTATGGGATGGATCCCCGGGTGGGGCAGTCCCTGGTGGTTTTTCCTTCTGTCTCACCTCAGAACTTTGTCTCTGTAACTCCTTCCATGGGTATTTTGTTTACCATTCTATGAAAGAATGAAGTATCCACACTTTGGTCTTTCTTTTTCTTGAGTTTCATGGGTTTTGCAAATTGTATCTTGGGTATTCTAAATTTCTGAGCTAATATCCACTTATCAGTGAGTGCATATCATGTGTGTTCTTTTGTGATTGGGTTACCTCACTAAGGATGATATTTTCTAGTTCCATCCATTTGCCTAAGAATTTCACGAATTCACTGTTTTTAATTGCTGAGTAGAACTCCATTGTGTAAATGTACCACATTTTCTGTATCCATTCCTCTGTTGAGGGACATCTGGATTCTTTCCAGCTCTGGCTATTGTAAATAAGACTGCTATGAACATAGGGCCCCAAATGAAGGAGCTAGAGAAAGTACACAAGGAGCTAAAGGGGTCTGCAACCCTATAGGTGGAACAACAATATGAACTAACCAATACCACCCAGATCTGTGTCTCTAGCTGCATTTGTAGCAGAGGATGGCCTAGTCGGTCATCAATGGGATAAAAGGCCCTTGGTCCTGTGAAGGTTCTATGCTCCAGTACAGGGGAATGCCAGGGACACGAAGCGAGAGTGGGTGGGTAGAGAAGAAAAGGAGAGGGGATTTTAGGAGGGGAAACTAGAAAAGAGGATAACATTTGAAATGTAAATAAAGAAAATATCTAATTAGGAAAAAAATGGCTGTGATAAAAACAACAACAACAACAAAAACAAGTAACAGCTGAGATGTCTTTCAAACCCTCTATAAATTTCTATGTCACGCTCTATGAACTCTTCAAATCTTGGGAATATAAACTATTAATCCACAAATTTTTATATCTTTGTGTAGAAGTTATAAAGTATATAATTTTTTTTCTTGGGTTCCATAAGTATATCATTAGAATATCTTTTAATCTGTTGACATTAAGAGAGAAAAGGAGAGTCATCCGGCACCTTTCCCACCTGAGGAGGGGTGTCCGCCCAGGAACAGTCTCAAGGCCTGAGCCTGAAGGAGAGCCATCTTTGCTCTGGTTTGCTTAGGCTCCAGTCTACATTAGCAAGAGTGTGGACTGCAGAAGCTACACAGCTTCAGGACAGACAGAAGCAACCTAACTTCTGGGACAGACCCTGTTTCAGGCTCCAGAAATTTGGGCACCTTCCTCGCCAGAGAAGAAGAGGAGATCTTGCCTGCAGAGAGTAATCTGACCACTGAGACTCAGGAGAGAGCTGGACTCCCAGGACTGCTGACAGAGGCTAACGGAATCACAGGAGGAACAAGCTCCAACCAGAGACAACTATAACAACTAACTCCAGAGATCATGGCATGTTAAAGCATTTTTTTAAAAAAATATCTTTGTGGAATTCATCTCTACAATCGTCTCCATCTATTCACCACAATTGTATTATGCATCAATATTACAAGCACTTGAGTTAGATGACAGAATAAGCAGAAATTAGTAGCTCTGTCTCTGTTGTCAGTAACTTCTCTAAGTTTACTTAGATGAGAAAGCATGAACAAAACAGTTGAATTTTAATAGGGAAGGCATTTAAAATTGAAGTTTTAAAGTAACCAAGGTAAACACCATAGTAGCCCAAGAAGACTTTAAATTGCTGGTCCTCCTGCCTGTGCCTCTTATGTGGTATTGGGGATCCTACTCAGGGCACCAAAGCATGCAAGCCAGGCATTCTACCTGCTCAGGACATCCCAGCCAGAAAGTCTTTTAGTAGAGGAGTTCTTCTCATGCGTAAGGGATGTAGAAGCATAGCAGGAATCCATTTCTTTCATAAAAGATTTCACAGGGGATATGATCTTTGATAGATAGAAGGCAGACAATGCAGGAAGTCCTTCATCCTAGCATGTGCAAAAGCAACCATAAATATACAATTTAAATTAATTTCATTGTCATTTTATGTGGCTGCTCAAACTTTTCTGGTGTATATAAATGCATTTACACATTTCTTGAGTATAAAGGTTTAGAAGGAATACCTGCTAGTACAAAAAGCAACAGTGAATAATGTCCTGAAGGAAATTGTCTTTGGCACCATAAGTAGATGGAGTCACTGAGTAAACTAGCACTTCATCAAAGTTTGTGTTTGGGGACCTTGGACCAGGAGAAGGAATGCAGAGGTTACATTAGCGGGTAAAAGGCCTTACTTTCCTTTCCATTGGCTCAGTCACCAACATGCCAAGACTCTCCACAATGTCTTTTCTGAAATAACAGAAACACAATGAGAGATGAAAATAATAAAAGCCTGAAATACAGGATATCAAGAGGTAATGAAATAAGAAGGTATTTGAGGACTCTTTTAAATATAGAACCAATTATTTGGTGATGAGTTTAAAAGAAACTATATTTTAATAGGGATGTATTTTTCATGTGAATTCAGTCTATCTTGGTTATAAATGCAATGTTTAGACCCAAACTATAATGATCTAGAAAATGAACCTCTAATGAAGAAAATCATATCTGGCATATTTTCTATAGTCTGGAATTTCTGCTACTGGGAAGGCTGGTGTAGGAGAGTCACAAAATGAGGTCCTGCCTGGGCTACAGAATGAGTTGTGCAAACTGGACAACTAAGTAAGACACCGGATCACAATAAAAAATAAAAATAAAAACTGTGACAATATAACTCACCAGTGAAATGATACCTTGCATAGGTATATGCAAACTGAAATTCTTTTCTCTAAGCATACTCTCCCACTAAAATAAAAACAATATACATATTACACTGGGAAAGTATTTCTAATTATATTTATTTAAGACTATTTTTCTCACTACAGCATTGCACAGAGCATAGAGAGCTTCAGTCACCATTTGACAATGAGATGCTCATACAAATACAAAATAAATAACCCATGTTACTTCGATAAGCGCCTCTTCCTCCACTGATATTTTCCTACATTACTTAAGACTGTAGTTATTGCTGTTCATTAAGCACTCAGCATGCAGTGCATTCCATGATCCACATTAATCTCATATGCTCTCTCAGGGTAACTGATATTAAACACTCAGTTAACGATAGCATGGGGCAACATACAGCTGGCTTTAAAATGGAGGCCCCTTTGAAGTAAAACATCTGTATTTTTAATCGCTATACAAATGCTAAGTATAGTTTTAAAATTGTCACTCTAAAAAAGCAAGTCTTATTCTCACTCCAGCTTATGATTATAGGAAGCAAGCACATTCGCCCTCCACTGTCCTTGTGCCTGCTAATGACAGAGACCTCTTGAAGCCCAATAGCAAGAGTTCCATATCAGAGAAAAAGTTGAGAGTGGGATTCTGTATTTGAATTTCTGCAATGATTAATGAAGCCAAATACCTTTTTTTTTTTTTTACATGCCCACCAGACATTTCTTATATTTGTCTTGGGACAACGTGTATAAATTTCCCGGTCTACTTCATACTTGATAATTGGTTGACATTCTGCTAAGTCATGTTTCCTCTTTCCATTTTTATTGTCTCACCTTTTATTTTCTCATTCTGCTTGCTTGTTAGTTGAAATAAGGTCTCATCACGTAGCCCAGATGAACCTGATACTCACAGTGCTCCTGCCTGGGCTTCTCAGGGCTGCAGTCACAGGCATGTGTCACCAAGCCTGTCTTTATGCTATGTTTTTATAGATTTTTTTCACTAGTAAATTTCCTGTCAGCTATACCCAAATCCAATGTATAATGCAGATTGTGGTTATTTTTCTCATTTCATAGATTATTTTATAATTTTGTTATTTTTTTCTATACAGTGCAAAAGCCTTCAAGTTCTTTTTTTTTGGTTTTTCGAGACAGGGTTTCCCTGTATAGCCCTGGCTGTCCTAGAACTCACTTTGTAGACCAGGCTAGCCTCGAACTCAGAAATTCGCCTGCCTCTGCCTCCCGAGTGCTGGGATTAAAGGCGTGCGCCACCATTGTTGCTTATTGATTTGTGCTATCTAATATCATAAAATGTTAATGCCAAGTCAGGTAGCTCTTCTCCTGATTCGACCTGATTCAATGTTTGGTACTTTGGTTGCTCTGTTGTTAGCTTTTCGGTCGGTTGGTTACTTGCTTGCTTAATTGGTTGCTTAGTTTTATTTTAGTATTGTCATTTCAGGACCTATATTTAGGTATTAAAATTAATTTTGAGTTTATATGTGTGGGGGATGTATATTAATGTCCAATCTCTTTAATTCTAGATATTAATTTTCCCAATACCATTTATTAACATACATTATAACTGTTAGGTGACCTCATTGAAAATTAACTTATTATTCTATGCTTTGCTTTATTTATGGACACTCTCTGTAGCATATTACAAAGCTTTCTACCTTTAATTTTCCAGTTGGCAAATAGAGGACATCTTTCCATTTCATTTGCCCAACAATCTATATACTAAGTATAACATATCCAAAGAAGATACTAGCCTTCTGTAGAGATTTATATTCTCTTCTGTTTATTACACTCTTCACACAAACCAAGAAACAGAAATAACAGAAGTGTCCACCAGAGAGTTATTGAATAAGGAAAATCACACACAGGTAAACACAAACAAACACACACTCACAGAAACACACACACACACACACACACACACACACTCATTTAACAGGAGAATCCCCCAATTCCAACAATTCAAATTAATTTGCAAAACAATATACTAAAAGTTAGGCATGAAAAGAAAATGATTGCATGATTTCACCGCTATGCCGAAACTAAAAAGAGAATATATAAAAAGAGTATGTATACACACACACACACACACACACACACACTAATAGAAGAGCGATTAACAAGGAAGGTTAGGGAGAGAGAAAGAACAGGAAGTTGTAAATCAGGAGTATATACTGCAGCTGTGCATAATGTATAAGTTGAACAAATTACATTTGAGCTATAATTAATTCTTCATTGTATTTAGAAAATGTGCTAAGAAACTATATTTGCAGAGCTCCTGATACACACGGAGATCACTATGGGAGGTAATAAACAGGATAATTGGTTTGATTATGGTAAATTATCCCATGATATATAGGTAGATAACAAAACATTCTATTGTACCACACAAATAATGAATAAATTTTAAAAGATGAATTTTTAAAAATTTTTATTAGATATTTTCTTTATTTACATTTCAAATGTTATCCCCGTTCTTGGTTTCCCCTCCCAAAACCCCCTCTCCTTCCCCCCCCCCACCTGCTCACCAACCCACCCATTTCTGCTTCCTGGCCCTGGCATATTCTTATCTCCCTGTACAAAGCTCAAGTCCAAGTGGATCAAGGACCTCCACATCAAACCAGATACACTGAAACTAATAGAAGAGAAAATAGGGAAGAGCCTCGAGCACATGGACACAGGGGAAATGTTCCTGAGCAGAACACCAATATCTATGCTTTAAGATCAAGAATTGACAAATGGGACCTAAATAAAATTGCAAGGCTTCTGTAAGGCAAAGGACACTGTCAGTAGGACAAAATGGCAACCAACAGACTTGGAAAAGATCTTTACCAACCCTACATCTGATAGAGGACAAATTTCCAATATATACTAAGAACTCAAGAAGTTACACTACAGAGAACCAAATAACCTTATTTAAAAATGGGGTATAGAGCTAAACAAAGAATTCTCAACTGAGGAATACTGAATGGCTGAGAAGCACCTAAAAATTTTTTTTAATCTTTTTTTTGGGGGGTGGGGTTCCCAAGTGCTGGGATTAAAGGCATGTACCACCACTGACTGGCAAAAATTTTATTTATTTATTTTTTGTGTTAAACATTTATTTTAAAAGCTAGTATTAAGTTTCTAATGCACTTGCAAATATTTATGTGCTTGTTAACAAACCATTTAAGTACATGACCTTGTATCATCTGGCAAAATTATATATATAAATATAGGACCAAAGTTTCATAGAACAAAAATTGAAATTCCTGAGTACATAAAATGAAGTTTATGGAATTTAATTAAAGTGGTCTATGGTCTTAGAGTGAAATACATGACTACATCCATACTTATGCTGATGCTTTGAAAATATCCTACTTGCCTAAGCAGTCCTGAAGTTTATCACATATCCCTGTTGAAATCATCTTAGTCTTACTGCCATAAAGAGATATTTTAAAAAGCTAATAAATCAGAAGAACAGATCATATAGAATCAGTTTCAGTGGATAAATTCCAAATAATTTTCTCAGTTTTCCTTCTGTGTTTTTGAGACTGTGCCTTAGTAGGTCATCATAGCTGGCCTGAAACTCTCTGTGCTACTTGTGATTGCCTGGTATTCACAGAATTCTTCCTTGTCCATCACCAAACTGTCTTCCATCCATGCTTCTAAACTCTAAGCATGTATCTGTTGTATTTCTGTTTGATAAGATCCTCAGAAAGATTTAAGGTATATATAGTATTTTTCCTTTTTTTATTATTATTTTCTTTATTTACATTTCAAATGCTATCCCGAAAGTTCCCTATACCCCCACCCCCACCCCTGCTCCCTAACCACCCACTCCCACTACTTGGCCCAGGCCTTCCCTTGTGCTGGGTCATATAAAGTGGCAAAAATTTGAAATCTTAAAGGATTTTACTGATTGGAGAGATGGCTCAGCAGTTAAAAGTACTTGCTGCCCGGCAGACGGCCAGAGTCTTTTTCCCAGTACCACTATTTAGAATCTAGTTCAAAACTACCTGTAACTCATTCCAGGGGTATCTGATGCCTTCCTCTGGCCCATGCTGGTACAATCATGCGTGTGCCAAAAGAATCATACACTAATACACAGACACATATGCATAAGTTAAAATCCAAAAATAAATCTAAAATACAGTTTAAGTAAAATGACTTAAAGAAAGATTGGTAAATTAAAGAAAACAAAGCATGAAAGAAAGAGTCGACCTGGGTGTTAAAGAGAAAACTGAACATATGTTGTCTTCCTCAGTCACAAAGAATCCAGGACCTGAAGGCGAGCTTCCTACTCCACACAGCAAACTCCCTAAGATACCCATTGTTCCTTAAGTTTCCTTTTTGTAGGAGAGGTAGGAAATAAAGCCAGAGTTTTCATTTTATAATCATATCACACACAAAAAAATTGAGACAGCAATTTACACAGCCTGTGTTTTTCCTGTGTGCAAAACTGCTTATGTGGTTGTTTCTACCGAGTAGAGACAGCCTCAAATGACATGAAAACCACTGGGTGATTTTAACCTTGGCTCCAATTTGGAGAGAGAAATGCGTGAGATGTAAGTTAAACCTCCAACTTCCATTCCAGCCAGTTAACTTAGCTTTCTATTTTATAATAATGATAATAATAATACTACAGCTTTGCTCCTGAAATAAATGAGACAAGGCAGAGAGAAAGGAAAATAATGTTCTGAGTAGCAGCTCTTCTGTCACCTGCTTCTCTGCTGGCGAGCTCACAGCAAGGAATCTCCTGAAACTTGTTCTGGACTTCAAGAGAGAATGGAAGGAACTCATTTTTATGCCCTGTGCTCTAGAAAGGAGGGCTAGGAAGCATTCCTCCATCTACCTCCATGAAGATGCTGCACAGAAAGCCTGACTCAGTAACCTGAACTACAACAACTGTGGGGTCAAATCTGTGATGTACTGAGCGTGTAAAGTCCAGAGAGAGATTCACCAAAGGTTGAACCCCGAAGCATGAGTGCTAAAAGGAGAGAACCTTCTTCTGCAGCACTTTAATCTTAGCCACATTGATCTACATGTGAAAAGGGTAAAATTCTCTAGAAGGCAACAGTGTTTTCAACACTGTAAAATTACCTTTTCAACAGTAATATCTTTGTATCTTCCTTATGTCCTATAAAACATGGGCGTTTGATTCCTCTGCAAGTTTTGATCCAATCCTGATTGTCGTATCCTTTCATACTAGACTATCCTAACACCTACGTATCATCTTTACCTATCTTGTTCTAGTCAGAAAAAAAAGAACTATTAATTATGTGATTATTTTCAATGTGCACAAATGAATTTGTTTAACACTACCAATATAGAAGGATTATCAAACAATATTAATATACACAAAAATTCCACTAGATAGAAGTTCATACTGAGACCAGGAAGAACACAAGATTTTTTTCTTTCTTCCTTCCTTCTTGTCCTCATGATTACAAGTAATAAAATGACCATGGACATTTTTTAACTAAAGTGGGAATTAAAAAATATTAAATCACATATCACATGTCTTCCCCAGGGAAGAGCATATCAACTAATCAGTCCTGGAAACCTATATACAAGGAATATTATACAGATTGAGCCATAAATTTGAAAAAGAATATTTGGGGTATATGTAGTTTTTGGAGAAGGAAAAGGGAAGGAGGAAATCATGTAAGCACATTATAATCTCAAAAAATAAAAGAAATATTTTTTTAAAATCACAAACCAAAATGTTTATTATTATAATATTTTAATAACAATGCTTAAATAAAAATTGTTGTGGATGGTCCTGGTGTTAGGTGTATTTTTATGTTAATTCTGCTTTCCCAGGAGGGGCTCTTTGGAAAGAGGAATGAGTCATGTACTCAGGTGACTTTTTGTGAACTCTCCCCTGAATGAATAAAGGGACCAATCACTGGATGAGTAGGCAGGACTTCCAGGTTGGGTGGAAGAAGAGAGGAAGCAGGAGAGAGTTAGGGGATTTTGGAAGGGGATAGAGACAGGATAAGTTGTAGCTACTAGCATCTTCCAGATTATATGGCAAATCTACCAGTATTTTCCACCAGAGAATTTAGATTTAATATGGCTTAAAAGATTAGGAGTCGCAGGGCATGGTGGCTCATGCCTTTAATCCCAGCACTTGGGAGGCAGAGGCAGGCAGATTTCTGAGTTCGAGGCCAGCCTGGTCTACAAAGTGAGTTCCAGGACAGCCAGGG
>NC_034593.1:6797586-6832632 GCF_900095145.1 Mus pahari | reverse complement strand
CCATGAGTACACATCACTAAGATCTAGGCTGGCAACCAAAAAAAAAAAAAAAAAAAAAAAAAAAAAAAAAAAAAAAAAAAAAAAAAAAAAAAAAAAAAAAAAAAAAAAAAAAAAAAAGATTAGGAGTCTAGTTGTTGCTCCCAGATATTGAGTTACCATTGTTTCTGAACTAAACTTGTGTGGTGTTTTCATTCACATGGTGGTTCAACTAGGTTCCAGAGAGAAAGGTATGGAGATAAAGTGTGAAGTGTGGGTTTGCCATATGTGTACCACATGAGGGTTTTGAAGCATTGGCCTGGCATGGAAGTGTCCCACCAGTGGGATCTTATTGATCCGGATGGAGAGATTTTGGAGCTCTGAATCAGAGAGTCTCCACAAGATAAGAACAAGCCAGTCAGCCTGCTGGGTCAGAGAGTAGCTGGGTATAGCGTGAGAACTTGTCATTGCTTTTTAATACTTCCCACAATAAAAAATACTTGCAGAATTCAAATAATGCTTTCCAAAGAAGATTAACTTAATAAGAATAGAAGTTGTAAATATCATATGACCTTGCAATAAATATTTTACAGGGGAATATATATAGGTTTTTCTGGATTTATTCCATAAATATTGACAAAAACTAGTTTCTTCCTGTACATATGATTTAGACAACATAAAGTAGACTTTGGAAAAACATTCGATTATAAAATTTATGTACATACAAATTTTCATTATTTCTTCTGTATACTTTTGGTCTTTAATGCACAAGAAGAAATACTTACATCTCCCTTTGAAACACAGGCAACTGACAGCTCACTGTCAGGCAGAGCAATATTACAGATTACAACCATAACCACAAACTTAGCTATAATATTAAAGGTAGGATAAACATTCATATTCCTTTAGGGAAATAAATATCTGATAACTACAGATCAGAAATGTTAATTTTTCATGCCCTAAGACAGCATCCACTCTATAGACAGAAAAAAAATGATTTCTTAACTATCTATTTGTATCTGTAATCCCTGCCCCAAAGCTATATAATGCTGACTGATAAAGTAGGAGGGATATTTAGGGATCAGTTCTTATCACTACCATGACCTAAGAAATACCATGTCCAGACAAAAGTTCTTCAATAGTTTACCATGTTAAAATTTTGAACAGAGCATTTTCTTGGAGAAAACATAAAATCAAAACTGATTGGCAATTAAATATGGAAAAGCCTCTCTACAGGGTCAGTTATGTGTTGGGTATTAAGTTTACTATAAAAAAAGCAAATCAATGGTAGGTTAAGAGTCAGATAGTATATCAGAGGTTCTATGTACCTGATATAATAATTTAGTAAATAATTAGTATCATACATGCATTTAAATATTAAACACACATGAAGGAGCTACAGACATGACTCGGGGGTTAAGAACCTCTTATCTTGCAAATAATCTTGGTTAAGTTCCCAGCAACCATATCGTGGTTCAAAATTATCCATAACTCTAGTCCCAGGAGACCACAGTTTCTGATGCCCTCTTCAGACCTTTATAGGAACCAAGTACACACACCATGCACATACATATGTACAAGCAAAACACTCCATATAAAATAAAATGAATAAATCTAATTTAAAACACATATATGAACATATAATGGGCCATAATGTGAACTAGACCAAATATTAATTTCTTTCCGAAGAAAATACCTTCTCTCCTTTCTCTTCAGAGAATTTATTTTGTGATAAATGTTGAAGCCCTATATTAAATCAATGTTATTTCTTACAAAGAAATGCCTATTTTATAAATCTTCTCTAATTAGAGAATAACTTAATCATGCTTGAATAACCTTATAGTTAAACAGAAGAGAATGAGACAGATGGCTCTGCTGGAGAAGCAAGTTGTACAAGAGATATTCATTTTTTTTTAAAAGACTTATTTATTTATTATATGTAAGTACACTGTAGCTGTCTTCAGATACTCCAGAAGAGGGCGTCAGATCTTGTTACAGATGGTTATGAGCCATCATGTGGTTGCTGGGATTTGAACTCCGGACCTTTGGAAGAGCAGTCGGGTGCTCTTACCCACTGAGCCATTTCACCAGCCCGGATATTCATTTTTATTTCAGTTGTCTTATCTATGTACAAAGTAACTGAATTTGTAGGTGTGTGTGTGTGTGTGTGTGTGTGTGTGTGTGTGAGAGAGAGAGAGAGAGAGAGAGAGAGAGAGAGAGAGAGAGAGAATGTGTTGAAAAAAATAGTACTCCATTCAGTGGGCCAAGAAAGCCATTGGTTTGCCTCATTGTGGGTGGGCACTCTCCTGTCCCTGGGCCAATGTCATGAAACAAACTCGAAGGAAGAAAATGTCCTTGTTTTGCATTTTGTCTGCATCAGTACCTGAACAGAGAGCTACCCTAAGACTTCATTGAATGCTAAGGCCTCCTGATTCTCTGGCTTCAAACTCACAGTTGTCACTATTGTTCCATGGCTTCTAGAATTCAGACAGCAACAACTTCTCCGACACCAGGACTATATGAGCAGCCCCACAGGAAAAAAAGCCACAAATGCACATTTTTCGATACTTCTGCCCCAACACTAACTATTTAAGTACAAGAAGTATGTTCAAAGGAAATGTGAGTCCAGAAATGCAGGAATGAAAAGGACTGAGTTAGAGAGGTGGATAAGTAGGAATGCAATACTTTCATATGATAAACTGAAACACTTGGTCATGGTTGGGAAACTTGCATTAAACATTTGTGGCCCAGATGAACATGATGATCTTGTTAAAAGACCAAAACTATTCAGTTTACTATTGGCAATAAGATCTGAGAAGGAAAGAAAGCAATCTTTCCTTTCCCACATCTTCACTTTATACTATCAGAACTGGGAGAGGAACTACATTACACACAGTAAATGTGATGGTTTGATTATGTTTGGCCCAAGGAGGGTCACTATGAGGAAGTGTGGCCTTGTTGGGAGTGGGCAATGGGATCCTCCTTCTAGCTCCATGGGAGTCAGTCTTCTCCTAGCAGACTTTAGATGAAGATGTAGAACTCTCAGCTCCTTTTGCACCATGCCTTCCTGGACACTGCCATGGTCCTACCATGATAATGGACTTAACCTCTGAACTTGTAAGCTAACCCAAATTACAGGTAGACCTTTATAGAAGATGTCTTGGTCATGATGTCTCTTCACAGCAATAGAAACCCTAACTAAGACAGTGAGCTCTAGACTTGACTGCCCATATTTAACTCTTGCTATTGTTTTGGGTGATTAGGAAACAAATTTCCAACTCCAGGCTTTGATCTTTACCTTCCCAAGTCCTGACTGTACTCTAATAGAAAAGAATGTGTTTTCTTAGAGATTCACTATGTGGGATTCAAAAATAATAGAAATTGCACTCTTCCTCCAAGAATCAATGCATCTTCTTGCCTCTATCCACTTGATAAACTTACTTTCTCTTGTTATGTACTCTTTAATATAGATCTCTGATGAGGTAATGACTTCCATTGTAAAGTTATTCAAATGAATTCCAAGCGTGCTGTCAGATGATGAAAGGAGAAATGATGACAATTTATTCTACTTGTTCTAGAGTAAACATTGGTAAACTAATTACATGGCATACCTTCACACAGTATCTGCAGATGGAGGAAGAGCCTCTGATTGCTAGTTTTGTCTTTATTTCTGTTTGATAAATTATATGTAATTACAGTGTAATTAGGTAACACCTTTAGCATTAACGAAAAATAAACTGTGTAATAAGGTATAATTTTTGATAACAGAAAAATTCTCATGAGTGTAAATAAAACACTACATGATTACTCTGGAATTCATTAGGACAGTTTGGTTTATGTGGTCTTTTTAAAGATCAATTTGCATATAGAGAACTATATTCAAAGTATCAATTCTGAAATCCCTAATGAAAATGAAAATGAAGAAATTCATCTTTCACATGAGTATATTTAGTAATAAATTTAAATGTATACTCATACAATGTAGCCTTGGTAATTTCAAAAGTTATTTACCCACTTTTCCTTAGTAATTGAAGTAACAACAATTAAATAAGCTTCATACCTAGTTAGTCACAAATAACTAATCAATGTAAAATATTCTGCCTGGTTACATTCAAGCAAGGATTTCCTATATCTCTCCTCAAGCCACTCAGATGTTAAAGAGCCTTCACGCATTTCACATCCAAGGATGAAAAACTTGGAACTGTCTGCAGCAAAGCTGATCTGTTTAATGATATTTTAATATTAAATTTTATATAATTAAAGAATAGTATTCAAACTATAAAAATAATATAAGTAACTAATATTCACACTCATTAATGCATTATTTTGTACAAATGCCAGCAAAGACCAGATAAGGCTATGAAATGTAACAATGATAAATTCACTTGAGGGACTACCAGGTTGGGGCTCAGAAGAGAGAAGGGAAGGGCTTCTCAGGGTCTTTTACCAATTGTTTCCTATGAGCTTCTCCTATGCTTACTTTCTCTTAAATATTGGTAAGTGAAGACATTTGCTGCATGTCAAGATAACACTTCAGAACAAGTGACAAAATTTCACATTAAGAGACTATTTACTTTAATGAGATTGTATTTGTATATTTCCCCTTGTATCACACCTGTAAATTTCATTTGTTGCAAATTTATTTTCATAGCCAATGAGATAGCTGTGTTTGCTGCCAAGTTTCACCACCTGAGAATATCAAACTTGTCTTCTGATGCCCACATTAACACATATACACACTACATACACACACACACACACACACACACACACACATACGTACACACACACGCATGTGCACATGCATATACACACACAGTCACAAATAAGGAAACAAATAAATAAATGTAAAAATTTCAATAATTATTTTTCCCTTAGAACCCATTAATCCATGTTGATTAGCATCTTTACAAAAAAATGGCATCCAAAATCTGTTTGCCTCTGCCACTTGTGGTATTTGCCTTCCTAAGTCAAGGGTAGAGACATGATTCAGTTATCTACTTGGTCTCTGAAGACCTGTCAGTGTTGATATCAAATCATATTAAACCTACCTTCCATCCCTCTTTTCTGGTGAAAATATGTCTATATTAGTTCATCCAATTGTGCCTTTGGACAGATCCTAGAGATTATCATTTACAAAAACTTTTCAGCTTTGAGCATTAAATTCAGAGACCATCCTCTCAAGAATGGTAGTACATGCTTGTAATCCAAGCAGTCTGGAGGCAGGGGAAGGAGGATCACAAAGTATGATGTTAGCTTTGAGCTACAGAGTGAAACCCAGTCTCAGAAAATTAAGGATATTTGAAGTAGAATGAGTAAGGCCCCGAGTTTGATCCCCAGCAATAAATAATAATATAATACAAATAAATATTCAGGCATAATCAACCTGACCTCCATCTCACTTCTGACCCACTTCTACTACATTTATTTTCTTACCTGCTTAGGACTATCAATTCACCGGGCTGTCTCCTTCCATCCTATCTATTAATCACCCTCCATTTCACAACACTGATAGAAAAGATGATAGGGTGGTGTCATGGTACATATTTGAAAAAGACAGCAAAGGAAGCATCTCCAGGTACTGAGAGGATTACATGGTAAGACAGAAGAGTCAGAAGAACAAACACAAGGTGAACCTCATCCCCACCCCATCTCTGCTTTCATCTTTTTCATTTTCATCTTTTGTAAAAGAAGCTGAAGGAACAAGCCTTGTGTATGTGTACATTTCATAATAGATAAACTGCCAAGTCAATGAATTGTTTCTGGGGAAAAAAAGATATGAAGGTGAGACTCTGCACTGGAAAGAAATATCCATGATAAGTTAATGGATTTGTGTTAGCAGATGTAATTGAGTTATAATATTGAAAATACACGAACCGTTTTTAACTTAAGATACATATTTTCAGTTTGAATTTTCTGTGTTCTTCCAGTCTAGCAAGTTGATTCTGTGATGCAGTTGTTGATTCCTGATAATGGAGTGAGCAGTGTCCCACTGCCCCTTAGATCTACCATCCCCTCAGCCAAGAGCTTTACTTTGTGAAAACTGTTGTGTGAGCAGAAACACTCACATGCCTGAGGTGACTCCAATCTCGATTGTTAGCCAGATGAGTCCACCTTACCCAGGAGCACTGCAAGACTCTCGGACGTCCTCTGATCCTCTTTTCATCTCTTGCTTTTTATCTTGTTATAAAACAACAGAAAACGACACAAAGGTAACTTGGAAAAAGAACTACGACCTGTTCTCACTCATTTGTGGAAACAAATTGGTCAGTCTTGAAAAACAACTGGGTTAGAATTCTGGCTACCAGAGAAGGGAAGAATAAGGGGTGTGAAGAAATTAATAAGGGCCATAGCAACACAAGCAACACATAGCAACACATAGCAACACAAGAGAAAAGATTGCTTCCCCAGAAAATAAACTACAGATTAAAACAATTCATGAAATATTTTCAAATGATACAAAAGGTAGACTTCCCAACATATACTAATGATTTATGTCTTAAAAATGAGTATACATATAACCTGATTTAGTCAGTACACATAGAATATATGTGTCTAATTACTATAATGTAGTCACATGGAAATGTACAAATATTACATATTTTAATTAAAATTACTTTTTCAAATAAATATTTTCATGATGTGAAATAATACCCTAAATGCTGATCTAGCGTCTCCTCTTCAAAGGCTTAGCTGCCTAAAAGTAAGAGGCTTTCTGTACAAAAGTGCCTATATCTTTATATTTCTTTTCTGATTCTGCTATAGCCTGAAAAAGAAATCTATGAGGGTCATACCTAGCTATAGCATATCGAGAAATACATTTAGTTTAAATTCAAAAGTCCCCATAGTCTATACCAGCCTCAACAATGTTATAGGTCCAAAGTTTAAAGACTCTTCAGAGATTCATACAATCAATTAACTGCAATCCCCTATAAAATCAAAATCAAGTGGCATATCACATACTCCCAACATATCATGGCACAAGATATACATTACAATTCCAAAATGTCATAGCAAAGAATTACTTGACCAAATCAAGATAAAAACCCATCTGGGCAAAATAAAAACTGCATCTTCATATCTGATGTCCAACTCCTTCAGCTTTGTTGAGTGCAACAAACTTTTTGTCTCTTGGTTTGTTTTCACTCCCTGCTAGCAGCATTTCTCAGCAGGTATCACATGGCTCTTGGAGTATCTGAAGCAACTTCAACTTTATACCTTCTTGCTCCAGTGTCTGAAATTCACACATGATCTTCTGGGCTCCTCCAAATGGCTTGTGTCACTTCTCCAGCTCTGCTTTCTGTAACACTCTAGACTCTGGTTAACTCTACTCCACTGATGCTGCTGTTCTTGGAGTTCATTCCATGACACTGACATTTCCAATTCAACAGAGTGCTGTACCTGGGCTTCACCAATACCCTTCCATAAGATCTCTTCATGGTGCCAAGCCTCAAACTATTTGCATGACCCCTTCAGGCCTAGACCTTCAACGTCAACTGAAGCTGCATCTTCGCTAATGACCTTCCCTGGCCTCTCACAGTGACAAGCCTTAGCTGTTCTCCATGACTCCTTCATGCCTTGAAAACCAGTACCACCTCGGTGACTCTCACACCTCTAAGCTGAAGCACGAGGGACAACCATGCCTATCTCTGAAAATCAGCTTCTTTGTGCTCTCAAACAAAACTTCCCAGATTTCACCTTAGCGATGCTGGTCTCTTCTTAATCACCACTAATTTCCTAGCTCCAGCTACACAGCACCAATTGTCCCAGTAGTCCCTACTATTCTTGACTATAAAGCCAGAACCACGTGACCAGAGCTGCCAAGTTCTGCTACTTGTTGCAGTTGGAGCGTGAGCTTTCTGTTCTAAAACTCCTTCACTGCCTAACCTTACCTGTCCTGGAACTTCCTCTGTAGATTGATCTTTAACTCAGATATCTGAATAACTTTGTCTCTAGGGATTAAAGGAATGTACTACTGTGCCTGAACCTAAGCTTTTCATGGCCACTATTACTCAAGATGAGGATCAAAAACCTGTGTCCTCCATTTCTGAATTGTGGTTCATTACAGATTAAAAGTCCAAATGAAAACAATAACCATGTAATACCACCTAACATGACATAACTATTCCTTGTTCAACTGAAAACACAAACAATAAGCTTAGCTGGTTGGGATCTTGCCTAAAATCACCATTCCCTTAATTTATTGATAAATTCAACAACAAAAAAAGATACCCTGTTTTACTTCCTGGTGGTCCTTTATTACTTGAACCAAAAACTTTATACTTTTCCTTTCTAAGTTTGCTAAGAATGACCAAAACACTCTTTGTGAGAATATACCAGAGAACAAAGTACTCTGGGCTTTTCTGACACTTCTTGACCTTATTCTCAGGCATACTTTTCAGACAAGGGCAAAAAGCAGAAACATTCTTCACCAAAACATCACAAAACAATCTCTAGGTCAAATTCTAAAAGTCTTCTCTTCTGAAACCTCTTGAGACAGCAGGCCTACACAGCTCAAATCACCCTTAACACCACCATTTTCCATATTCCTACTAGGATGGCTCATTAAGCCCCACTTAAAGCATTTCACAGTTTTCCAAAGTCTCAAGATCCACCTTCCTCCAAACAAAACCATGGTTAGGTTTATCACAGTAATACCCTACCCAGTCCCTGCCTCTTCTGCCTCAGTTCTCCTAATTTTTGCATAAGAGTTCCCAAACTCATCCTCTGTTTGGGTATGGGACTCAGTATCTGTTTCAGTCTGCTGCTATGTGGAGCCTCTCAGAGAACAGTTAAACTATGCTCCTGTCTGCAAGCATAGCAGAGTATCATTAATAGTTCTAGGGATTGATGCTTACCCAAGAGATGGGTCTCAAATTGGGCTGCCAGTTATTGGTTGGCCATTCATTCGCTTAGTCTCTACTCTATCCCCTGTCCCTGCATTTCTTATAGATAGGACAAATTTTGGGTTGAAATTTTTGTGGATGGGTTAGTGTCACTATTTCTCCACTGGGGGGCCTCCCTGGTTACAGGAGGTGGCCACTTCAGGTTCCATATCTCCAGGGCTATGAGTCCCAGCTAAAGTCACCCCCATAAGACTCCTGGGAGCCTCCCCTACCCCAGGTCACTGGCATTTTGGAGAGATGCCTCCCCCCACCATCCACCTACACCAGATCTCCATTCACTCTCTTGGCTTCTGGCCCTCTCTCTTATCTCTCCCCACACCCAATCATGACACCTCCTCCACTTCCAGGTGGGAGGCAGACCTGGAGGAGAATAGTAACAATAACTGGATGGTGAAAAAGATCAAATTAATTAATTAATAATAATAATAATAACAACAACAATAATAATAATATTAAAAGAGTTCATGAAGTAACCCAAACCAAAAGGACAAACATGGTATGAACTCACTTATAAGTGGATATTCGCCATAAAGTACAGTATACTCACACTGCACTCCAGATGTAGAACTCTTAGCATCGAGTCTGCCTGTGTGTTCCCATGCTTCCCACCATGTAGATAATGGAATAAACCTCTAAAATGAAAGCTGGCTCCAATTATAAGAGTTGGCATGTCCAAGGTTATTTTATCAACAACTCATTTAATTCTTCTAAGTTCAGAAGTAGGTTGAGATATCTAGCTTCGAATATACATCAAAGAACAATTTCTCTCTTTTTTCCTCTCTCTCTCTCTCTCTCTCTCTCTCTCTCTCTCTCTCTCTCTCTCTCTATCTATCTATCTCTCTCTCTCTCTGTTGATTTCATGTAGCTCTGGATGATCTCCAAGCAAACCAAAATTTGCATTGAATGTCAAAATCTCCTTTGGGACTTTGCAGTGTCTTTTTCTGTAGCACAATTGCTCCCCATTCTCCAGTCTTACCTTTCATCTTACTTTTTTTCTTTAATTATTTTCTTTTTCTACCTTCATAGCTAGCAGCATACACTTTCATAAAAGCATTATCTAATACTATATAGTCAGTAATTTATAAACTGCATGTCATAAACAATCATGTGTTGTGAAATAAATGCTATGTTCATGAGCTATTTTATTCTCGTGTAATAGAATGCCATGATCTGTTTAAGTGGAATGAAATTGAATTGAACCAAGTCAAATATAATAAAATAAAAATGCATTAGATAAGAATGCTCTTTTAGAACATGCAGCTAAGTTTTAGAACAATTTTACTACTATTATAAGTTTGTGTCTGTGTCTGTGTGTCTGAGTGTGTCTATATGCATGTGCATGTGTCTCTGCGTGTATATTTCTGTGTGTGTGTTTGTGTGTGTGTCTCTCTGTGTGTGTGTATTTTAAGGATGAAAATTTTCACACTATTGTCATAGTCAAAAATAAGTATGAAAATTCAAGGTAGAGAAAACATCACTAAACAATATGCAGCACTTGTCCCCTTTAACAAATACTAACACTGTCTTTTAGTAAAATAATCACACTTGACTATTTTCTGAATACCTAACTCAGAAGTATTTGTCTTATAAAATTAAGGAAGTAATGTAAGGCTTAGCATCCATCATATGATGTGTCAAAATTCCCTCCATTTCAAGATTTTTTTCCAGAACATTTTTTAACTCCTGGAAGTTCCTTTTATCTTCTTGGTTTATAAATGACACTTTCTACTTGACATATCATCACAGTAATATGTGTGTTTATCAAGTGCAAGACATTCAATAAATACAGTCCCTTCTCTATTATTCATCTTCCCCAATATCCCAGTAGAGTTTCCTACTATATAAAGAATGATCCTGATTCCCTTGTCTTGGCCTTGGAATAGAAAATTCTGTTGTATTTCTAATTATATTTCATGCATATTATCCAATGTAGCTATAATATAATTATTTATAATATAAACAAAGTTTATTACATCATAATTTTTCTTTTATTTACTGAGACATAGTATTAGTTTCCCCATTTATTCTTTTTTGTTTTCTTGTTTTTGTTTGTTTGGTTGGTTTTTTTCTTTTTTTGTATTGTTTTTTTTTTGTTTCAAGACAGGGTTTCTCTGTGTAGCCTTGGCTGTCCTGGAACTCACTCTGTAGACCAGGCTGGCCTCAAACTCAGAAATTCACCTGTCTCTGCCTCCCAAGTGCTGGGATTAAAGGTGTGTGCCACCACTGCCTGGCTTCCCATTTATTCTTGAGCAAACCATCTGTTTGGACCATACTTAATAATGTTCAGATATACACTAAAATATTCTGAGTCAGGTTTGGAAACCTCCATTGACGTGACTTATCAGTCAGTAAAGGATGCTATCAGCTTCTAACTAAGTATCTCCATACAGAGAGAAAAGGTATGTCTCAAGATCAAATTATTGATTTATCAGTATAAAGTAGCTGGAGTCAGTATCAGGCAAAACCACTACTTTTCGCCATGTCACCTCAAGACCCATGAGTCTATCATTATTATCTGTTAGATGCACATGTAGGATATCTTGAAGATATGAACCATTGAAGAAATGAGTGAGAAATAAGGTAGCCAGTGCTCCAACCACTCAAAGGAAGTCATAGGCAAGACATACTCCAATTGTTAATGGAGGTCTCATTATTTAAACACAGATAGTCACGATTAAGACAAAGTTAAGAGTGAGAGTCTCCTCTACATTAATTATTTTACATCTCTTAACATCGAAGACCTCTAAAAGAGATCTTTAAAACTTGTCCTAATCCGAGCAATTCCCCAAATCATAATTCAAGCGCTTACAGGAACCTTACATGTGCTCTTTCGCTTTATAAAGTTGCTTAGTTAGGTTAGTCCTCCGATCCCAACCTCGGCTATAAAATAGTCACTAAAAATTTTCTTAATTTGCGAAATCAGATAAATTAATTTTATCTGATTACAAATAGACATTGTGTGTGTGTGTGTGTGTGTGTGTGTGTGTGTGTGTGTGTGTGTGTGTGTGTGTGTGTTAGGTTAGTTTTTGAGACATGGTCTTTCTGTGTAGACCCAGCTGTCCTGGGACTCACTCTGTAGTTCAAACTGAACTCAAACTCAAAGGTCTGCCTGCCTTTGACTCCCAAGTGCTTTGACTAAAGGTGTGTACCATGAACATCTGGCTCGGATTTTTGAAATTCTATTTAAATGTTTTCTATTAAAATCTAAGCTGATGAATTGCATATTTTATTGACATTTGTCACTTCCTCATTTGTGAGTAAAACTCAGCCCTCTAGAGTTCGTCTTAAAAAACATGTTTTAAAACTTATGTCCAAGTGACAGTTTTGTTTTTTACCCTTCTATTGAATGGTTTGGATGATCTCTTCTAGATTCATCTATATTTGTATAACCTTTGCCCCAATGAACATTCTCATCTACTCCATATATGTTCAGTACTTAAGAATTGTTAAATGAAAGACAAAAATATTAACATGATTGGATTTTATAACCATTAAATGGGCATCATGCTATATTTCCCAGTGTATCAACACTTCTGTGTTATACCACTAATGACATGTTTGGTGCTATGCCTAGATCATGTCCTTATAAGTCACTTTAATCTCTAGTTTTCAGCAGCATGGAAATGTTTGTATTTTAAACTAATTATATTTCCATTAATTTTTATTTTTTGGCTTCACTTCAAACATAGTGAATTTAGAAAATTAATTAACTGTAGACAAGATACAAAACCATGATTATGGGAAAGGTCTATATCTAAGAACACATAAAAAATAAATGTCACCTGTCATTTTAATTTATTCTCCCCTTATCACTTAACTATCAAGTGGCACCATTCTGACATTAGAAGAAAGATGCTGTGAATTATGAAAGTCAAGGATTTTTTTCTAAATACATCTTTATTTTCCAAGAGCATAATAGCAAAAATGCAGGTATCATGTAATTTGTTCTTTTCACACCATAAGCTATGCCTAGAAACACATATTGGCTGAACCTGGACTCTGTTGCTTAGCAACCATCTGACTATCGTATGCCTTAGATGACCTGGATATATATCTGATGGTTAACCCTTATACAGCTGAGTTAATTAAATACTTAGAAGTTATTAAGTTTTCTCCATAAGGTAATATTGGAGTTGAATTTAATTTCATTGTTAGGTCATTTAAAGGGGTCAATTTTCTTATTATTGCAATTGAATAATTGGAAACAAATATGGTAAGTAGATTTTAAAATAACAATGATGTATTAAAATAGAATAATGGTTTGCATTTCCTCCTCTTGTAGGCTTATTAATAAAAGGTAGACATTCTGGTAATTGCAGTTAGAACTTTTGCTTTCATCATCTAATTTGTATGCATACATGTTTTGTCACATTCTCAGCATCACAATAATCGGAAAAATAAGAACAATCATTCACTTTTGTAAATGACAGCTTTCAGCAGGGCTTAAAATAAAAATCAGAAAGATAAATAAATACTTTCCTCTGCTAAGCATTCGGGCAAACATCTTAAGCTCTAATGTAAATGTGGAGCTATAAAATTAAGAACTACATCTGTTGGAGGTAGTTATGCTTCCAGAAAACTTATTTACTGGGTATATTATGCAGACATTCACAAATGAATGATGAAAACTAACAGAAGAGAGAGAATGTCTGCATAAAATGTGATATTAAATACATTTTTTTCTGCTTCTTGGACCTAAAATAATCTAACACTTTGCTGTACTACACCGCCTAACATTATCTTCTTAAAGTGTCAGTTTCTACTCCTAAGAATCAGCGCTTTAAGATTCTCTTAAAAGCTGATCATAGACAGAGTAGTTCTTTCCTTCATCCCACGAGTTAAACTGCTAAGCAGCCTGATGTTGGTTAAAGTGGTAAGGGTAGTGTGTATGTGTGGGGGTGCATGTGAGTGCATGATGTTATGCTAAGTAAAAACACAGGAAGAGCAATAACTAGGGTACTTTTATATTTAAATTGCTTCCATTTCTTTTTCATTATTTGAGAATTTAATCCATGTAAATAATGTGATTTTATCTAATCTATTTCCCTCTTCAAATCCTCCTGAATTCTCATACCACTTTCACTAGTTTCTTGTGCTCTCCCTCACCCCACCAAACCCACTGAGTTCTGCTAGTACGAATGTGGGTAGAAGAGCACCCATAAAGCATTGGCAATCTACCGTGGGCAGCATCCCTAAAGAACACTAATTCTTCTTTTCCTCACAGCCATCAACTACTGCTAGTAACCTCTCAGCTATGAGAAGGAATGTCAGGAACCTACTTCCAATTCATGTCGGAATTTGGCCTATGCATATCTAATACATGCACCCACAATCTCTTTAATTTGATGTGTACGATGATCCTATTGTGTCTGGAAAGCACTGTTCAGGTTGTCAAAATTTTAATTAAGTTTATCTTTCCACTATAATTAAATTTATCATAAATATCAAATTAATAAATCTTCCATAATAAATAAAACAAAATTTTACAATGATTTACAATACTACAAAAATGGTCCTATTATTTACAGATAAAAATTCTAATTATATAGAATTAAAATATAACAAGATAACATGTTATTGCTTTTGTGAATATTTGGAATATCAGATTTAAATAGCAAAATCAATTTCTACCATTGGAATAATTTATAAATTACACAAATATTCCAGTTGATATTTTTTAAAAATCCATCAAATATTTTCCCAATTCTTTTAACCAAATAAATTATATTAACAGCCAGTGGGGATAGTTAAGATGACCATGTTCCAAGATTCTTACATTAATGGGAAAAGAAAGTAGAGAATCTAAAATCAAAATCAGAAGTCTGGACTACATATTGTTTTTTTATTGCTGAGTAGAAGGAAATACTCTCATCTGTGAAGAAGGAAAATGCAGTAATTGCAGTGATGAGGACAGCGCTGTGTAGCATAGGGTGAGGGTGTTCTTTTTGTGTTTGTCACTACAACAAGAAAATAACTGTTGCAGACACATAAGGTAGACCTTAGCTCTGCACCCTCTGTTTCCATGTTGTTAGCCAGATCTTACTGTCAAAGATGATAAAAAAAAAATAAAAAAATAAAACGGCAGTTTTCCAAACATCAACCGCCCAGCAATCTATGAAGTTCCTATGCCAGGGAAGACCTCCTCTGAACTGTTCTGAGTTCCAGCTCTGCCCTGGAACCAATGCCTAGCTGT
The DNA here is from genome assembly GCF_900095145.1 of Mus pahari. NCBI lineage: Eukaryota > Metazoa > Chordata > Mammalia > Rodentia > Muridae > Mus > Mus pahari. The sequence goes on along the minus strand of NC_034593.1, from coordinate 6,817,557 downwards.
GGGTAGAGAGGCCGGGAAGGAGTCTCAGAGCAGCTAAATCACGCATCTTTAAACCACCTCCTGAAAAATTGGAAAAGCCCTGAAATTCTTCTGGCCACGTTCTCTTAAATGGGACATACTCTGTATGCAAATCAAAAAAAAAAAGATGGTTATCCCGTGTGATAAAAGGAAGAAATACATTATCTTTTTAATAAACATATGGTAAATTTCAGGTGTTTTTAAAACTGTACAGTTTTATGCCCACTGGATTTTGATACCAGATAAGCCCAGAAACCAGTATAGGATTTGAAATGTCATAGCTATATAGCCTTGGGAAAATTATCATTATTATAAGACTAGATTTCCCTCCTCAGTTGAGGAAAGTGATGCCTTATTAAGATGTTGTGCTGGTTAATTTTATCAACTTGGCACTAACCAAAGTCTTCCAGGAAGAGGAAACCTGTGGTGAAGAATTGCCTCTCTCAGGTTGGCATATGGGGCATTTTCTTGATTAATGATTGATGTGGCAAAGCTCAGCCCATTATGGGCAATACTACCGCTAGGCACATGGAGGGTGGCAAAGTTTCTGAGTTATAAAAGAAACTGACCTAAGCAGCCAGTATGTATATGTAAACCACGGAGCTTATATACCCATGCAAACAAAGAAAGAAAGCATGTGACAGGAACTGAAGCACTATTTGCAGACATTATGATACAATGAAAGGAAGAAATATAGTACATTAAACTTTACAACTACTCTGTCATAAAACTGATATGTCAACTCGTCTACACCCTATTTAAAAAAAAAGTGGAAAAGTCAATTACTCTCACATATAAATAAGCATCATGTGATGCAAATAATGCTTATACCATATAAAGATTCACCTGTTCAGGAGTTCCTGAAACATACTTGTTTCCAGTGCTTTTCTGTCAATCTTTAGACTGAGGAGGCAATAACTGAGTACAAAGATATCCGGCACCAGCTTTCTAATCCAAGCCAGTTTTATTCAGAAGCATCTTTTCTTTCATATTCTACATTCTAATTTAAAACAGCTAAATTGAACATCCTTTTCCCCCATGGAGAGCAACAAAGGGAATTCGAACAAGGTAGCCACAGCTTTAATCAGCATAAAATATTCAAACGCTGAATTGAGAAGGTTTAGTCTATAAATCCCAGAGCAAAGTTAATGAAAGCAGAATATTGAATATTGTTACATATATATTCAACGGTAATTGGCCAGGAGTAAATGTTGGCTTTACACAAGCAATCAAGCCAAAATAATTATATTGTTTAATGTTAGTAAGAATTCAAGCTAAAGGTTAATAGAACAGCTCATGCATTCAATGAACACTTATTGAATGCCTTCACAGTGCCAAGGCATAACTTCTATGTTAGGAATTACAAGGGTAAGAAGGAACAAGACACCCACAAGTTGGGTGGAGAGTCTTACATACAGGAGAAGAGGTAGACACATGCATACTCTGGGACCATAGGAATGCAGTCTGCTCAGGACTTGAGGGTCATACATTTTTTTTTTTTTTTCAGAAAAATGCACACTCATAATGTAACTAGAAGTCCATGACAGTTTTGCTTGCCCACATCAGTGGAGCAGATTGCAGGTGTTTTTATCATTTAAGCATTATAATCAGGTGTTTCTGTGCTTTGGGCAGGATGAGCATTTGAAGTGTAGACCAAGTAAAGCACACTGGTCTCCTCTATGACGACCCTGGTCCGGGGAGTAGAACAAACTGGGGTGAAGAAGGATCTCTGCATGAGTGTTTTCTAGCTGGAATAGCCGTTTCCTCATTTGTTTGAACTTGAATTTGTATCAAACATTACACTATCAGGTGACCTGCTTGAATCACGTAGAGTTGCATTAGAATGATACCACCCAATGTCTACAGCTTGTTAATGTAGTACATCAGACTTATCTGTGTCTATAATAACTTAAACCAGGTTTTTATACCACACCTCTTTCAGCATACACGTACACATACATACACAATTGGTACTATTTCTCTGAGGAATCCTAACTAATAAAAAGGATAAATAATACAGATGGAGTAGGAAGATGTGTCCCAAGCAAGGTTATGATTAAAATATTCTAGAACTAGAGGAGCTCTAGTGGAGCTACAGTTAGAATGGTGAAGAGAAAGCACAAAAGTATGAGAAAGAACTGAGCAGCTGAAGGTAACCTGTGTGTCTGCATACATTTTCTACTACTCAACAGAGTACCACAGACGAGGTGATTTATAAGTAAAACGCATTTCTCAAAATAGTGAGGGCTGCAAATTCCAAGAGAAATCACATTTCCTGGGGACTTGATTGCTACATTATAACATGGCCACTGGCATCACATAGTAAGAAGGCATATGAGAGAAAGGTTGGATATTGAAACAAAGGACACATAGCACATACCAAAAACACCCATTTGTGAGATCATGTTCAGCCCTCATGACCTAACTCTCTCTTAAATGTCCCATGTCCCCCAAACAATACACTGACAATTTAATTTAAAAAACATAGCACTGTGATAAGCAGTTTTGTCTTCAGTTTGGGGATAGAAAGAATCCATTCATGCAATTATTGTTATGAATGTTCATGATATGAACAACTTTTCAACTGACATTGCATCTAGGGATACAAATTCTGAGATACTAAATGCAATAGGTTAAGTCTTAAATGTCCCCCAACAGATAGATGTGGAAAAGGCCAAAATAAACAAAATAAACCATTCTTCCTTTACTTTGAAAGCTCCCAGAACTTGGCAGCATCTAACCAAGAGGGTGGCCGTGCAGGCTACTGCCAGCAGTGTCTCAGAGACAAGATTTGTCAAACTGTTTAGAACTCACACCACCATGTACCTCAGATGCCAAACGTGGAGCTATAGTGTCTAATGTGCGTTCACCTAGGTTTCGGTCTAGTTTGGTCTGAGCCTTCCTTACTGTTCTCCTACTCCTCACATTTGGAAAGTGATGTCCATGCCTATGCCTCCTGTATCTTCGAGTTATTTTAGTTGCGTTTTTATTTTCAGCAGTCTGTGGCTGAGTGTTCTTTTAACCGTAGAGAAGGCATTGGACTTCAGATTTTGAGCACTGCTGGGACCATTAACTTTGGAGAGCCTTGGAAAGAAGCTAAATACATTTGTAACTGTGACACGGACATAGGTGCTTGGAAATCAGGAACAAATATGATGTAGATTTTAAGCATATTCCCAAAGCTTGTGTGCTAAATGTGTGATCACTAGCCTATGATAAATTGGAAATAATAGAACATTCATGGGAAAGAACATTGTGGAAGAAAGCTTGTCCAGGTATGGCTTTTAAAGGGGATCCTGACTCAGTTTGTCTCTGCTTCATGATCTCTATGAGCTGTGCACTTCCATTTTAACACTGCACCTCAACACTATCCCAGAAACAACAAAGCCAAGTGACTATAGACTCAAGTGTCTGAAACTGTCATCAAGGTGACACTTTCCTTCTTTAAGGTATTTAGCTTAAGAATTTTTGTTAAAGCAATGCAAAGCTAAATAGCACACTCTAAATTATACAAATGGCTAAACAAATGGGTGCAGAACAAGAAATGGCATCAGTTGAGGAGGCAGGCTTTCAGGCACACAGTGATTCCAAATGAGGGCTGTCTCCTTTTATTTATATTTGCATAGAGAAAGATAATGAGTTTGAAACTTTAATTTAAATGTGTTCAGCAATGGGCATTAAGCAAAATGTAGGAAAAGATTCTAGAGAGAATCCTGGTAAGGATGCAGATATAAAGTTCCTAAAGCATTAAAATCGTAATGCTTAGATACAAAGATCTACTCACTGACCTTAAAGGGAGCACTTCTGTAAGGTTTATACTTGTTAAACTACTTAAATATGTAGAAAGGTCAGTGGTGGAGCTCATGTCTCCTTTCCATGATGGTTACACTATTGTTTATCAGAAGACTTGGGAGTGGGCAGGAAATATTGTGTAACAACTGTTCATGGCATTGATGTGAGAGGGCATGAACAATTAATTTTAACAAATATTACTTAAAGCAGTTGCTGAAGAATGACATAAAAAAGCACTTATTTGAAAAGAAAGTACCAATATGTTATTGTTGCATCACTTAAAGGCAGCACATATGAGTGGATTATCCCATTCCCTTCTAAATGCATTTGAAAATTACGAGCCACTTGTATTGAGATATCATTGAAACTTCATCTCAAGGTAAGATCTGAACTTTTCATTTCTGTGCACATCATAGCATTCACAAAATAAATTTTCATCTTGCGGGTAATCACACAGTGGATTTCATGCATCATATTACATTCAATTATTGTTAAATTGGCTGAACATCAGTGTGTGCTATTAATATAATGGATCAGTCAAAAGGCCAGATAGTGAATTTAAAAATATCAATATCTTAACAATTCATTGTAGACTATATCTCACTATTCAAAATCACTCTTATATTCTATCAAACTAAGCAAAAATAAATCTCAGTTCTTTCCATCCAAAGTTTCCACTCTATACAATGTTGGTTTTTGTCCCCTTCATTTTACTGTGCCTCGGAGAAGAACCTACAAAAGTTAATCCATCCATAAAAATACTCTCTACATATATTTAAGGTCAGAAATAAATGCTTTCTATTTAAAACAAAGAACTTTAAAAAAATAGACGGAGGAAAAAAATGTAGAAATGTACATGCAACAATTTTAATACTGTTTGTCTAATGGCACCACATAGCAGACACACTGTCAAATTCTTGATATTTGGAAGAAACTGTTGAATGATAACACAGAGTGATGCAGATGGAGTCATTGTCAGACACAGAAAGAAAGGAAGTAACATCTCTGAAGGTCAACACTTCTCCAACACGTTTGCATATATAACTAAATTATTCTCAAAATCCTCAGCTGGTGAAACTTGGTTTCTACACCAGATTTGCTTACACACACACACACACACACACACACACACACACACACACACACACAATCCTTGTGTCCTTCCTAAACTGAGTTGCTTTGTTACCCAGCCTTCCTTCCTTCCCCTCCCCCCATGGTTAGGCATAGCTGGCTCTATAAGTATTTTTGTCGTTGTGGTGGTGGTGTTTCTTTGGAGGAGGGTACGTGTGTGTGTGTGTGTGTGTGTGTGTGTGTGTGTGTGTGTGTGTGCTTCTAGTTGGTTATAGGTTAGGTTTTTCTCAGTTTTAAGTTGTTTTTATTAGGCACTACATTACTACATTTTGCTTTCTAGATTTGGGGGGCATTGTTTAAAGTTTTTATTGGATATTTTCTTTATTAACATTTCAAATGTTGTCCCCTTCCCCATCGTCCCTCCCCCTTATTTTATAAGGGTGTTCTCCCACCCACCCACTCCTGCGTCCCTGCCCTCAATTTCTCCTATGCTGGGGTATCAACCCTTCACACTATCAAGGACCTCTTCTCACATTGATGCCAGATAAGGCCATCCTCTGCTACATATGTGGCTGGAGCATTGGGTCCTTCCATGTGTACTCCTTGCTTGGTGGTGTAGACCCTGGGAGCTTTGGGGGATCTGGTTGATCGATACTGTTCTTTCTATGGGGTTGCAAACCCATTCAGCTCATTCAGTCCATTTTCTAATTCTTCCATTCCCCCATTAGGGACATCGTGCTCATTCCAATGGTTTGCTACAAGCATCTTCCTCCGTATTTGCCAGGCTCTGACAGAGTCTCTCAGGAGACAGCTACATCAGGCATCTGTTAGCATGTACTTTTTGGTATCCACAATAGTGTCTGGGTTTGGTGACTGTATATGGTGTGGATCCCCAGGTGGGGCAGTCTTTGGATGGCCTTTCCTTCAGTCTCTGCTCTACACATTGTCTTCATTTTCCTCTCATGATTATTTTGTTCCCTTTTATAAGAAAGACCAAAGCACCCACATGTTGGTCTTGCTTCTTCTTGAGCTTCATTTGGTCTGCGAATTGTATCTTGAGTATTCTGAGATTTTGGGCTAACATCTATTTATCAGTGAGTGTACACTATGTGTGTTCTTTTTTGACTGGGTTACCTCACTCAAGATTATATTTTCTAGTTCCTTCCATTTGCCCAAGAATGTCATGAGTTCATTTTTTTAATAACTGAGTAGTACTCCATTGTGTAAATGTACCACATTTTCTGTATCCATTCCTCTGTTGAAGAACATCTGGGTTCTTTCTAGCTTCTGGCTATCATAAATAAGGCTGCTATGAACATAGTGGAGCATGTGTCCTTATTACCAGTTGGAACATCTTCTGGATATATGCCAAGCAGTGGTATAGCTGTTTCCTCAAGTAGTACTATGTCCAATTTTTTTAAGGAACTGCCAAACTGATTTCCAGAGTGGTTGTACAAGCTTGCAGTCCCACCAGCAATGGAGGAGTGTTCCTCTTTCTCCACATCCTTGCTAGCATCTCCGGTCACCTGAGTTTTGGATCTTAGCCATTCTGACTGGTATGAGGTGGAAACTCATGGTTGTTTTGATTTACATTTCCCTGATGACTAAGGATGTTGAACATTTCTTTAGGTGCTTCTCAGACTTTTGGTATTCCTCATTTGAGAATTCTTTGGTTATCACTGTATCACCTCACCTTTTATTTTAGTTTGATGAGGTTTTTGATAATTATAAGACAAAAGCATGTCATAAATCAGGGCCTTTTCAAAATATATTGGTGAGAGTAGGGATGTAGTTTGTTTAGTAGAGTGTAGATTAGAATTCTATCCCAGTGGTACATAAACACATCATGGCAGACACGATGTAATCCAAACTCCAGAGCTGGAGGCAGGAACATCAGAAGTTCCAGCTTGTCTCTGAGAACACAGGAAGTTCAATGGCATTGAGTGATGTGAAACCTTGTCTCAAAACAAACATACAATTGTGGTTGGTTGGGAGGTCAAGAAAATGGATGACAACAAAGGATACAGGTACCTGCTATGTGTCTGAGAAGCTATCTGAGCTTTGTACATTCTTAGCTTTTGAGTTAGCAGAAGTTAGTGGTCTGTTAAAACATTACAGTTCAAAAGACAATTCTCAAGATGTCAGATAATACACAAATATGGGCAATGAATGACTATGCAGGGGATGAAGACAGGAGATAATTTGGCTTTGTATCTGGACCATCCCAGCTCTCCACAACCAAGAAGTTCTAGTCATACCCTCAAAGTATCTTGAACATGTGTGTGGCTTTTTTTCTGGAAACTTCAGTAGTGGTGATTCTACAGCTGTGTACATTTGACAATAATGAACCTAAACTTGAATATTTTATCACATACAGTTTGTACTTTCAATATGTAATTGAAACATATTTATTTTCAACTCTCCAAAGTAAATTACTCCTGAAGGTCTAATATGGTTAACTGACCTACCAATGAATGCTAAGGCCCTCCAATACATTTATTTAATACCAATTTTATGATTAACACTTACCTAACAGGCATGCTCCACTATACTAATTGCATCAAATCAAATTTGGCTGATAAAAATTGTTCTTACCACTTTCTTAGGAGAATGTATAATGCCACAAAGCAATTATATCACATCTGCCTGCAGTTACAAAGAATTTTTTGTTTTTGTTTTTCTTTTTAATTTTTTCTTTTTTATTAAACTAATAAATTTATTTTAAAGTATAAAACTCAGCATAGACATTTTTAGTTAGTTAGTTACTTAGTTTTGGTTTTTCGATTCAGAGTTTCTCTGTACAGTCCTGGCTGTCCTGAAACTCACTCTAGACCAGGCTGGACTTTGACTCAGAAATCCACCTGCCTCTGCCTCCCACATGCTGGGATCAAAGGCATGCACCATCACTGCCCAGCACTCTTGACATTTTTTAAAGTCATCAAAATAATTTATAATAGTTTAATGCCTCTTAAATACACTTGATATCTTCTGAAGATAAAAATAATATGCATTCAACACCTTTTAAAATCTCTTTGGAATATTAAGCATGATAAAAGTTTAGAAAAAAAATCTCTGATGAAGTCCTCTAAGAAAGGATATTGTGACAAGTTCCTGATTAGACAGAAACCATTCTATCTCCAATGGAGAATACACAGCATAACTGTGGCTTCATAGAATGAATTGGGTTCTGTATCATCTGTTTCTATTTTGTAGAATAGTTTGAATAGTATTGGTATCAGGTCTTCTTTAAAGGTCTGATAGAACTCTGCACTAAACCCATCTGGTCCTGAACTTTTTTGGTTGGAAGACTTATAATGACTGCTTCTATTTCTTTAGGAGTTACGGGACTATTTACATGGTTTATCTGATGGTATCTGTTATCTGTCTAGAAAATTGTACATATCACCAAGATTTTTAAGTTTGGTTGAATATAGGCTTTTGTAGTAGGATCTGAGGAGTTTTAAATTTCCTCAGTTTCTGTTGTTTTATCTCCCTTTTCATTTGTGGTTTTGTTAATTTGGTTACTGTCCCTGTGCCCTTCGGTTAGTGTGTCTAAGGGTTTATCTATCTTGTTGATTTTCTCAAAGAACCAGCTCCTGGTTTTGGCAATTCTTTGTATAATTCCTTTTGTTTCTACTTGGTTGATTTCAGCCTTGGGTTTGATTATTTCCTGTCATCTACTCATCTTAGCTGTATTTGCTTCTTGTTGTTCTAGAGCTTTCATATAAACTGTTAAGCTGAAAGTGTATACTCTCCCTGTTTTGGGGGTTGTTGTTGTTGTTGTTGTTGTTTTTGGAGGTACTCAGAGTTATGAGTTTTCTTCTTAGCACTGCTTTCAGTGTGTCCTAAAAGTTTGTATATGTTGTGCCTTCATTTTCATGAAATTCTAAAATTTATTTCTTCCTTGATGAAGTTATCACTGAGTAGGGCATTGTTAAACTTCCATGTGTATGTGAACTTTCTGTGGCTTTTGTTGCTGTTGAAGATCTGAAAGGACACATGGAATTATTTCAATCTTCTTGTATCTGTTGAGGTCTGTTTTGTGACTGATTATATGATCAATTTTGGAGAAGGTACAATGAGGTGCTGAGAATAAGATATATTCTTTTGATTTAAGATGAATTGTTCTATAGATATCTCTTAAAGCCATTTGGTCCATAGCTTCTTCAAGTTTCACTGCATCACTCTTTAGTTTGTGTTTTCATGATCTTTATTGCTGAGAGTGGGGTGGTAAAGTCTCCCACTATTATTGTGTAAGGTTCAATGTGTGCTTTGAGCTTTAATAGAGTTTCTTTTATGAATGTGTGTGTCTTTGCATATGGAACATAGATGTCCAGAACTGAGACTTCTTCTTGGTAGATTTTTCTTTGATGAGTATGAAGTGTCCTTCCTTATACTTTTTGATAACTTTTGGTTGAGAATTGATGTTACTTGATATTGGAATGTCTACTACAGCTTGTTTCTTGGGACCATTTGCTTGGAAAATTGTTTTCCAGCCTCTTACTCTGAGGTAGTGTCTGTCTTTGACACACTGAGGTGTGTTTCCTCTATGCAGCAAAATGCTGGGTCCTATTTACATATCAGTCTGTTATTCTATGCCATTTTATTAGGGAATTGAGTCCATTGGTTTTAAGAGCTATTATGGAATAGTGATTGTTGATTCCTGTCACTTTTTATGTTATTTTTATGATTGTGTGGCTATCTTCTTTTGGGTTTGTTAAAGAAGATTACTTTCTTGCTTTTTCTAGGGTGTAGTTTCCCTCCATGGGTTGGCATTTCCATCAATTATCCTTTGTAGGGCTAGAGTTGTGGAAAGATATTGTGTTAATTTGTTTTTGTCATAGAATATCTTGGTTTCCCCATCTAAGGAAATTGAAAGTTTTGCTGGATATAGTAGCCTAGACTGGCATCTGTGTTCACTTAGGGTCTGTATGGCATCTGCCCAGGACCTTCTAGCTTTCATAGTCTGTGGTGAGAAAGCTGGTATAATTCTGATAGGTCTGCCTTTATATGTTACTTGACCTTTTTCCTTTAGTGCTTTTAATATTCTTTCTTTGTTTTGTGCATTTGGTGTTCTGACTATTTTGTGATGGGAGGAATTTTTTTCTGGTCCAGTCTATTAGGAGTTCTGTAGGCTTCTTGTATGTTTATGGGCATCTCTTTCTTTAAGCTAGGGAAGTTTTCTATAATTTTGTTGAAGATATTTACGTTGAGAATCTTCACTCTCCTTTATACCTAATATTCTTATATTTGGTCATTTCATTTTGTTCTGGATTTCCTGGATGTTTTGGGTTAGGAGCTTTTTGCATTTTACATTTTCTTTGACTGTTGTGTCAATGTTTTCTATGGAATCCTCTGCACCTGAGATTCTCTTTTCTATCTCATTCTGTTGGTGATGCTTGAATTTATGACTTCTGATCTCTTTCCTAAATTTTCTATCTCCAAGGTTGTCTCCCATTGTGATTTCTTTATTGTTTCTATTTCTATTTTTAGATCCTGGAAGATTTTGCTCAATTTCTTCACCTGTTTGTTTGAGTTTTCCTGTATTTCTTTAAGGGATTTTTGGGTTTCCTCTTTAAAGGCTTTTACCTGTTTACCTGTGTGCTATTGTATTTCTTTAAGGAAGTTATTTATGTCCTTTTTAAAGTCCTCTATCATTATCATGAGACGTGATTTTAAATCAGAGTCTTGCTTTTCTGGTGTATTGGGGGTATCCAAGGCTCTCTGTCATGGGAGAACTGGATTTTAATGATGTCAAGTAGCCTTGGTTTCTGTTGCTTATGTTCTTGCCCTTGCCCTTGCCTCTTACCATCCAGTTATGTCTGGTGTTAGATGGGCTTGCTCTCTCTGATTGTGGCTTTTCCCTCCCACAAGCCTGTGGATCAGTACTCCTGGGAGACCAGTTCTCTCCTAGAGGAATTTTGGTATGGAGAGCTGAGGCACAGGGTCAAGTCCAGGGTGCCGAGGGAAACTGGAAGGATCCTGATCCTGACTCTTCCTTGGTTTCTGTGTCCTGATGGCTCTGGGCAGATCCCTCTTGGGTCAGGAATTTGAACCAAAGTGGTGGCCTATCCTGTCTGGCGGGACAAGCTATTTTGTGGGTTGAGGGGGACCGAGCCTGAAAGTAAGAAATGGGCGTGGGAAAAAGGAGGGAGGACAGGTAAAGAGTTGTTGAGGTCTCGTTTATTGAGGGCTGAACGCCCAGTTTTTAAGGCATATGGGGAAAGAAGATATGGAGGGGTTAAAGCATGATCAAAAGAAACAGAGCAAAGGGCAAATGAGGGTATGCTGATTGCAGACTTGAAGCTTCCTGTGATTTCTCTCAGAGTCCTGGTTCTTCTGCTCCAGAATGCCAGACATTCCTTAATCGCCCCAGGTGTCATCTCAGAGCAAAAGTCAAATGATTCCCACAGGCAGCTTTGGGAGGAAAGAGATAGAGCAGCCTTGGGAATGAGGGGGTTGAGCAGCTCCCCACAAACAACCATTTGGCTATTAGGTGAGAGCTGTCTAAGACCTAGTTCATCTCAGCCCGTTCTCCCACAGTGGCCTCACCTGTGCTCACAGGTGTGTCAGCACTCCTGAGAGACCATCTCTTTCCTGATGATATTTGGGTATGGAGCACTGTGGCACAGGATCAGCTCCAGGCGCAGATGGAAACCAAAAATATCCTGTCCCAGGCTGCTCCTCAGTTTCTATGTCCTGAAGGCACTGGGCAGGTCTCTCAGAGCAGAAGTGGTGGTCGGTCTTACGGGTGCTCACAGGCTTGTCAGCACTCCTGGGAGACCAGCTCTTTCCTAGCAGTATTTGGTTATGGAGCTCTATGCACAGGGTCAGCTCCAGGTGAAGATGGGAACTAGAAGAATCTGCATTTTTTTAGTGGGCTTTTGATTCTCTGGAATCTAACTTCTTGAGTTCTTTCTATATATTGGATATTAGCCCTCTATCAGATGGAGGGTTGGTAAAGATNTTTTCCCAATCTGTTGGTTGTCATTTTGTCCTAATGACAGTATCCCTAGTCTTATAGAAGCTTTGCTATTTTTTGAGGCCTCATTTGCTTATTCTTGGTCTCAGAGTATAAACCATTGGTATTCTTTTCAGGAAATTTTCCCTTTTGCCCATGTATTTGAGGCTCTTTCTCATTTTCTCTTCTATTAGTTTCAGTGGATCTGGTTTTCTGTGGCAGTCCTTGATCCAATTGGACTTGAGCTTTGTACAAGGAGATAAGAATGGGTCAATTTGCATTCTTCTACATGCTAACCACCAGTTGAACAAGCACCATTTGTTGACAATGCTGTCTTTTTTCTACTGGATGCTTTTAGTTCTTTTGTTAAAGATCAAGTGCCAATAGGTGTGTGAATTCATTTCTAGGTCTTCAATTTTATTCTATTGATCTACCTGTCTGTCTCTGTTCCAGTACCATGCAGTTTTTATAAGTCTTGCTCTGTAATATAGCTTGAGGTCAGGATACCCAGCATTCTATAGCTTTGTTGGCATCGATGAGAGATTGGGTCTAAGACAGCTCAGAGTCATAGTCTGACAAAACTGTCAAGAGATAAAATTAAAGACAGAGTTTAATTTTTAATTTACTTTTTAGATTTTTATCACTTAGAGTTTTTTTACTTGAATTTTGTGTATGTCTCTGTATGAATGTGTGCACATCCGTGCTCATGCCCACAGAAGCCTGAAGCATTGTGGCTTGGGTTTTATTTAATACCAGTCCATGTGCATAAGCACAAGCACAAGCACTGAGCCATCTCTCTAGCCCTGCAGTGTTTGAATATTTATGGTTTGACAGCTATTTCATAAGTGATGTCTTATCAGTAAAAGGAAAGAAAAGAGGCTGTGGCCAGAACAGTTAATGGATACCCAAGTTAAGGAATGACGAGGAATTTCCAGTGCTAAGAAATGAAGTGAATGTCCTTACAACAAAGGAGCAACTATTCTCATGAATGGGCAAGAAATGAGAAACAGAAGAAAAGCACCTTGACCACGCTCACATAATCAGCCACATTTCTTTTTGTTTTTCTTACTTTCTTCTTCCTTTCTTTATTGAAAATAGAATTGTTCTCAAATAATATGTCCTGATTATGGTTTCCCTTCCTCTGCTCCTCCTAGCTGCTGCCCACTTCCCCTCCCATCCAGTTCTACTCCCTTTCTGTCTCCCATTGGACAACAAACAGCCTTCTAGGGAATAATATTGAAATATAATAATACAATAGATACAACAAAAACTACCATATCAAAACTGGACAAAACAAATAGACAAAAGCAAAAGGTCCCAAAAGAAAGCACAAGAAACAGAGGCCCACTCACCTGTGTACTTGGGAATACCATGAGAACACTAAACTGGAATCCATATTATAAAGTACCTGGTATAGACTGGTGCAAGCCCTAGGAATCTGCTGGAGGCTCTGAATTCATATGAGCTTTACTAAATGCTGAATTAGAGGGCTTTATTTATTTGGTGTTCTCTCTGGCTTTACACTCTTCCTGTGTCATCTCCTACCTTGATCCCTGAGAAGCATTTAATGAATACAACCTATTTCGGACTAGCCATAATCTAAATGATCAAAAATGTCATTACAAGGAAACACTACATACTTCAATGAAGTCTTCTACAGATTTTTGATGATCTGGGTTTAGTTTTAAATGTAAGGTAAAAATGCAGAATGCTTTTCTGAAGTAGACTTAACAAAAACAGTTGGTAACTTGGAAATAAATATAACTTTATTTGTTAGAGGTGGATTGGGTCTTGTCTTATTCAGGAAGTGAACACATAACTGTAAATCCAAGGCTCTGCGATCAGGCAGTTCAGACTATAAGGTCATCAGCCAATTTCTGTTCTGGGAATGACAGAAGCATCATCTGAAAGGTGGTAATGTAAGGACCAGGGTTACAAAAAGAGTTCTCATTACTGGTGCATAAGCAGGTCTGGGACTTTTGGTAGGGTGAGGTATGTCACTGAAAGGATAACTAGAGAAACACAGATGTTCTAATGACTCATTCCTTTACTCTAAAAGGATGGGCAATAAATTATAACACTAAACTATGTGTCTCTCACTCCAATCAAAATAAAATTGCATTTGTCTTTAACTTTAGAGAAATAGAATTTGACAACTCAACTTCTGAGGTGAGAAATTGTGCTTGGCTCTTATGTTCCCTAATCCAGAGCAAAGTAATAAAGAAAAAATCAAAATGTAGGGGGTTTGAACTGATTTTCGTCATTAGTATTTTTTAGTAACTATTAAAGACATATCTATTTGACAACCTGCTACCCAAGATATACCAAAACTTTTAAATAGGTTATTAAATTGTAATGTATTCTTTCATTGCTCCATTAATTTCTCTGAAATTGTAAACATTTAATTTAGTTATTTTTACATTAATATTTTTACTGAATAATAAAGATTTTAATGCAAAAATAATATATGAAGACTTAATGAGGTTACTACTTGCTTCTTTTTTATCTTTAAAAAATAGCAAAGGAGAAAAATATTTAAAACAGCATAGACTTTAAACAGCCCTACCTATCTACATTTGCAAATATTGAAAGCTTCTTGCACATTATGTAATGAATTGATATTCAGCCTGGATCTCTAATTTCAATGCTTCACATGTTTCTTCTCCACTAGCCAATTTAAATGTCTAGGATTTTACTGATTTTTGAAGACAAGATATCTTGATGCTGTGCCTTTGACTGAATGACATACGGGGCATACACCTTCCACATACACAAAAGACATCAAAGAATATGAATGATTAAATCAAAGTTTAATATCTTTCTGACATTTTCAAAAATTTAAACCCCATGGAATTTACTGTATCATGTATAACCATGTTAACCACAGCACATTATTTTTCTATTTTGATTATGGAAATTTCAACTCCATACAAATGTAGAAAAAACAGCACAATGAATATCAATTTTATGTACTACTTACTAAACAACATTTATTATTTTAAGCTTATCCTTTAAAGACATATGCCTTAATGAAATATTAACTATGGTATAATAAAATGCTATTGAGTATTATATCATAATTTCAATTTAAACTGATTTCTATAAACCTCAGCTTAATAAAAGAAAAAATTATAGACACACAAACATGATACCTATACACATACACATATATTCTACTTTCTATCTTTGGTTTATTTTGGACTGCAGGACTAAGTCCTTCATTTTCTTGCTGTCTTCCAACGCCTAAGGTCACTTTTAGCTTCTAGAAGTCTTTTTATATTCTCTCCACATAGATTCAAACATCTCACAGCCAGCAAAGAGTGACTAGTACTTCTCACATTGCCAGGTCTCTCACACAGACAGAAAGGGTTCTGTGATTTTAATGTCTCACATAATAAGACTGTGACCACTTGAATGCAAAACCTTAATCATACTTTGAAAGTACTTTTGCATGTAAGGTAACACATGGACTAGGGACATGGATATGTTCATTTCTAAGAGGAAGTTATTCAATCAACCACAGAATTATACCTTCAAAATTACCAGTAAATTGCCTATACCCTAAATTTCACTTAGAAAAGGCATCTTCAACTAACTGGGTAAATGTGCTACAATTTACATAGTTCCAGAAATCTAAAATCAGGACCTTGCATATTGCAATGAAAATACTGACATGCCTTCCAAGAACTTCCCACTGGTGTCAGAGCAGCATGATGCTTATGGCCAAAGACTTTCTGATAGGTTGTAGGGTATGCTTCCCAGGAGGGATGTCGTTCTGGGTTCTAAAAGCCTAGTCAAAATCCTGACTGGGAAGATCATAGAACCTGCAAGGAAACCCACCGTTGTTTTGCTAATGTTTGTGTACTCAAACTATACTTGAAATATTTATAACAGTGGCTTTGTAGGACCAGTATCTTTGGGGGACCAGAAGAAGTAGGTTGTCCACCAGTGGATGGCCACACATCCTTGAGCATGTGGACAACATACATTGAGCTTGGAGACATAGTAAGATAAAATACTATGGAAATATTCTCTGAAGGAAAACACAATGGGATGTTCTCAAAGTCTGTGCCTAAGAAGATACCAAGCAGCACTTCACAAAGTACACGAATGTATTTTCAGATTTCCGAGGAATGTCAGTCTTGTTTTCCACTATAGTGATATGAATTTGATTTATATCACCAGCAAGTATAAAGGCTGCCTCCCTCAGTCCATCCTCATCAACATTTGTTTTTGTTTGTTTGATACTAGTCCTTCAGACTTGATTGTTTTGTGTGGGTATTGTTTTCTGAATGCTTTCTGTATTCTGGATTTTAGTTCTCTGTGAGATGAATGTGGGCTGCATTTGCTCTGTTCACTGTGTGGTGCTGTAGCTTTTTAGTGTGATATAGTCAAAGTGTTAAACTTGCTTTTATTTTTGAGCTATAGTTACACCAGTTCTACAAAAAGAAAATCAGTATGTATAAAGGATCCTATATAAACATGATTAGTATGTGATAGTCAATTCTGGAAACCCATCTAGGTACCTATAAATAAACAAATGAATAAGGGCAATGTGAATGAAATTCCACTTGCATGAAAATCAGTGGAATGAGAAGTTATTGGTTTAAGTGATATTAGATGTAGAAAGGCAAGTAACCCAACCTTCCTTATATGTGTAGAAACTAAATTGGGAGAGGACTGGGGAACTAGATTGGGTGATATATAGTGTTGTCCTTGCAAACACAGAACCTAAATTTATTATAAAATTCTTTTAAAATGTCAGACATGGTGGTAGATGCTTATAATTCTAGCCTAGGAAGGTAGCCAGCCAGGTAAGCCTTCCCAGCTTGCTTCCAGGTAAGTGAGGACCTTGGATCTCTAGATGCTTGTACTATGAATGCTAATTATGTCCCTCAAAAAACTGTTTGCATGAGAGAGTCTGCATGTAGTTTCTGGGAACCTGCCTCCAGTTGGTTCTTATGGTAAATAAAGATGCCAACAGCCAAGAGTTGGGAAGGAGAGACAGGCAGGATTTTAGGGTTTCTGAGTCTTGGGACTGCAGAGAGAACGGCATTAGGAGTTGTGGAGAGAGGAAAGTGAGCTGCTATGGGGATGAGAAGCGGGAGAGCACCCTGGACTCTAGGCCAAGAAAGCACAGTCCAGAGGGCACCACAAATGGGTCCAGAGCAGCCAAGATGAAACCTAGAAACTAGTAAGTAATAACTCAGAATTATCAGCAGGAGGTAGATTTCAGAGGCATAGAGGCTACGCAGACGCCCAGCTATTGTATGTCTTAAGGCATATTAAAATATAAAAGCCATGTGTCTATCTTTCATTCAGGAACATAAACCACTGAGGTGGGTAGCAATCTGCACCAGGATTATGAATTAATAATTAAACATGTCACCAAAAAAAAGTGAGAAAAATAGGGGACACTTAAAGTTATCTCCTATTTATCCTCTGACTTCTAAACACATGTTTAGACACAAATGTACACATGGTGTACCCTCATGTACATAACTGCTTGCACATGATGAACTTTTTTAAATGACTTCAAAATAGTAAACGTACTATTAGAAAAAGGCAAGGGAGCTGTATGGTAGGGAAAGGTGAAGAGAGTGTAAGAGAAGTTAGAAGGGGCCATAGCAAAATGTATGTGTTATGGAGTAGTCACAGGAAAAATGATAATATGTAATGGGCAATAAACAATTTACCTTGCTCCTTCATAAAACTATCTTGGTATATCCTGTACACAGGAACTAGATAAATTGTCCATGAGGAACTAAATAGCAGATAAGAGCCTGCAAGAAAAAAACCTTGAAGATATATGGAGAAAGTATAGTCTGAAGAGAGTAAAAAAAAAAAAAATGAAGGCAAATGTCAGGAGCTTCATAGGACTGGTGGGCACCATCATGAATGCCACTATGTGAGAATGTCAAATGAAGCTGACAAAACAAGGAACAGAAAGAGTATTTGAAGATATGATAACTGTAACTTTCCAATTGTTATTTTTAAAAGCTTAAGACAGATCCAAAGTTTCAGTGAACCCTAAAGATGTCAGGTTAAAAAAAAAGTTGTGTAATCTGACACTTTTTCCTAAAAATGTTGAAAACTAAAGACAAAAAATCTTGACAGCATCCCACTGGGAACCACAGTGACTCTAACATCAGGAACAAGTTCTGTCAGAAGGCAATAGATTACATTGTCAAAATGCTGGCAAAACCTCTCAGCTTACATCTACATCTTTCAAAAATTAATAAAATGCAAATATATTCACAGATAAATATAAACAGGATTCATTGTGAGTGACTCAGCATATGCATATGAAGAACTAGGGGAATGGTCGGTGAAGAAAGCTTGCTGATCAAGTGTGAAAAGCAGAGTTTAGATGTCCAGTGCCCATGTCGAAGTTAGCATATATAACCTCAGCACTGAAGGAAGAGAACAGGTTTCACTTGGGTTTCACTGAGTAGTCAGTCTAGCTGAGATGGTGAACTCCAGGTTCACTGAAAGACTTTGTACCAATCCTATCAATGGGTGAGTACATGTGCAAACACAAGTGCATATATGCACATAAACCATGCCCCCCCACTCACACACACACTTAAGAAAAGCAAGTGATTTCAGACAGTATTACAGTCTATAAAAAGAGACAAAGAAGAGGCGCTGGAGAGATGGCTCAGCAGTTAAGAGTATTTGCTTCAAAGAATCCAGTGGCATCTTCTAGACTCTAGGGATATCAGCATAAACTCAAACAGACATTTAAATAAAATAAAATCTTAAAGACAAAATAAAACCTCACAATTAAACCATTATTACCATTATTTTTAAAAAGAAAAAAGACTGGAGTAAAAATAATATTGTAAAAATAATCATGAATGTTTCTTCTTTTCCCTAGACTAACTTAAAACTTGTATAAAACAATGTAAAGTATAATTGTATCTATATACAATTTATATTGGTTCTATAAAACATGGAAATATAACATTTTAAAACAAAGAACATACATGTAAGTATTATGAAGAAGCTACATAGGAGAACCTTACTTTGTATACTAATTTAAAAAGTATTATAAAATACTTTGTATGGGGGTATCATGTAATGTAGATAAAGTCAATCCCAGAAGTCAAAGATTATTAAACAAAAATCCCCTTGCCAGGCATGGGACACTTACATAGTCGTTGTTGAGCAGAAAGCTTCCCAGAACCCTGCAACCCATTCAGCCATTGTTATTGGTCACCCACCAGAAATGGATGGTAAGAACTTGTGACTATAATTATCACGTATTTCAGATCAGAATTCAAATAAACCATACTGAAGCCAAGTTGGGATCTTTCTCCCTGTTAGAAGACCTTCCTGAAGCAGGTAGTTTCTATTTGGGCAACTAGGGAGGAAAGTCAATGATGGTCTTCTCAGCTTTAGACTTTGGATACGATGAGACCAGTTTTGCCAGACAATAGAGGCTTAGTGGTACAATAGCAGCACAGCCAGTATGGGGGTAACAAATCAATTTCTCATTGGCTATTAGTCCTGCTCCTTAATAGGGAGTTTATGCCTGATACTGTTCACTTGGTAAAAAGCCCACAGCTTAGAGGTCATAAACAATAGGGATAGGCCTAATACTATTGTTTCCATAAATGAACATTTTGTCAAACTGTCTCTTTAATATTTAATATACCTCTAAAATACCATAAAATAGTGCTGTCTTCGGTCTTGGTCAGAAAGTCTCTCTATTTAGTGAATGACAGTATATAGACACATAACTTGTCAAGTTATTAAGAACAAGTGACTATTGAGTGTTCGATATTAATCAAGGCACCTATATCACCCCATCTGTGATGCAGGGAAAACCTTGGAGGAGAGCAGCAGAAAGAATATAAGAACCAAAGAAGACAGGGAGGAAAGCCACGAAATGCTGTGGTTTTGATCTGGCATGACCATGTACTCGTGAGCTCACAATAATTACCCGCATCGCACCTCCATAAGACTAAACTAGTAAACATTCAGTTGTAGATCAGGAAGGTAATCACAGAACCTCCACTTCATCCAAGTGAGCTAATGCAAGTTTAGGGCTAAGGCAGTAGAGGAAGTCATTGTATTAAGTGATGTACTGTGGGGAGCCGCCCTCACATTCGCCATTACAAGAT
>NC_034593.1:6794016-6797575 GCF_900095145.1 Mus pahari | reverse complement strand
GTGCCGCGTCATTTCTTGCTGGCGGGAAGGTAGCGCGGGACAATGTACATACTCATGAGTTAAGCATGCCCTAGTTGTTAACATCATGTCCATATTCACACCCACACTGGTAAAACATACTATATTACAAATCAAAAGCAAATCAAAACAAACAAACAAACAAACAAGACACAAAAGAGCCAAGTTGGGAGGGAAGAGGGGATTCTTGTATGTGGAAAGAAGTGAGAGAATGTAGGGGGTTAGAGCGACGAGAAAGCATTATAGCATGTATCAAATTGTCAGAAACCATTTGCAAAATAAAACTAAATAATAATGCAATGGACACCTGTTGGAGCAATGCTTTACCAGAGTGATGAAATTACATCAAATGGTAGCTCAAACTTACATAGGAAAATGGGAGTAAAATATGGCAATGGTTTTCAGGTTATTATAGGAATTAAAAGATTAACTAAAATACTCCTCTAATGTCAAAGAAAGTCATGACAGAAGCAGAGAACAAAAAAGACATAAAAACTGAAATGTCACCAAGATAAAACTCAGTATACTAAAAACACATTAAATGTGAATACACAAAGAAATAATATTAAAAAGTAATACATGTTTTCAGATATCATGATCTTATATATGGAAGATGTTAAGGAATCCATAAAAATATTAGAACTAAGTGTATATCAAGTTTACGGAACACTGAACAAATTTATGTTTTATTGCTATATACTATCAACAGACAGCTCAAAAATAAAATTTAGAGGATGTTTTCATTTGAAATTAAAATATACAGAAATTTAAAAGGGTATAAATTGACATTCATCTTTAAGAATTTGAAAGACGATTTGCTCCACATTTTCAAAAATTAATGCTTCACAATTTGACTTTTGACATAATATCCACAAAATTACCACCTCATGGATTTTGCAGAAATTCACAAGGTGATTCTGAAATTCCTATAAGAAAGGATTTTAAAGACTGGGGAAAGCTCATGCTTCAAAATATTATTTCTACAAATCTTCAGTCACTGAAGTACTAGAACTTTCAAAATGCAGAAATACAAATAAACAGAAAATACTTTGCTTTCAGAAATAAACTCTTGCGAGTCTGTCTCCGACTTTTAAAGGCCGTCGAAGCACATCATTGGGTCTTGAGAACAAATAGTACTTGAACATCTGCATAGGCATGTGCAAAAAAAGATCTCCTCAAACAATACACACGAAAATGCCGTCTCGCGGCTGGAGAGATGGATCAGTGGATAAGAACACTGTCAGCAGAAGCACGAGGAGCTGCGATCAAGTCCAGTACTGTGCCCTGCTCAGTCCACTCCCGTGACCTACCTCCCACAGAGAGAGGCACGAATGTGCTCCTGCATGATGAAGAAGGCTATAAGTTTACATGGAATTATTTACTTATTTATATCTTATGTGCTTTCTTCAAATAAATGCTATTTCTCCTATTAAGTTCTGAGAAATACTGAACCTTATTTGCATTTCCATAAAGTCTTATGCATAACGATGCTGCAATAAATACCAGCCAATCCATGTAATACGATCCTTTCAAGGCTTTAGCTAATATCACTCTCCTCCTGCATTATAAATTGTCCACTGCTCTCTTTGCTTGGGTCTCATAAAGGAATATTAATCACTAGCACTGGATGAGTCAGTGGGAGCTGAGGAGGGGGGGACTCTGCAGCAGTTGCTAATTACAGATGCAGCTTCAGGTAAAATATCCAGGGCGATATGGCCAGGGCACCAGTCTGTCTGTAATTAAAACTCTTGAATCCATTGCTTTCATTTTCTTATTTTCTCCCAGCTTGACTGGCCAGTTTAGTTAGAGACCTGCTTCATCTACAGCTTCATGTAATCACAGAATTAAGGCAATTTAGGAAAATTGCTTTTAGGGCCTGCATTTCTCATCTTGGAGGAGAACAAAGAAAAATGATTACTCATCTCCAGGTTCCTGCCCTGAACCTGTCCTCCTGTCCTCCTGGCCTCCTGTCCTCCTGTCCTCCTAACCTCCTGCCCTCAGCCCTTCACAACTGTGTCCTGTCTACTGGCAAGTGGAACCGTAAGCAACTGCTCCAGTCTCCTCTCACAGCCTCGACTACCCGCTCTATCAACTGGTTGGTGGGTAATCGCCATTCCTTGGGCCATTACTTTTAAAATACCCAGGCTTTATCAATAAGAATTATGGAGTTAGATCTGCTTCAAGTCTGCTGCTGTCATCATAAAAATGTGAATAACATCTTTAGATCAAACAGTACATAAAAGAAACTTTAGCAATAAAAATTAATAGTGTATCCATTCACCGTCTTATGGTCTGCTGCTTATTGAATTAGTCCAGTTGCTGAGGATGAAATCATAAAGCCCACTAAAGAAAAATAACATAAAAATGCATTTGTTTATGATCTTCCAGTACCAGGAGAGGAATCAAATCTGTAATTTGAAAACCATTTCTCAAGGATATAACAGTGTGAAGAATATAAAAACAATTTGCTCTTACTCCATAAGATATGTTAAGACTGCAGGACTAGGGCACAGAAACCCCCTACCATATATAAATTTTCAAGGTGAAAGTAAATCCTTGTCATATTCCAGCAGAGGAAGAAAATAAGGAAGGAAGATTAATGACTCTGGTGCAGGACAAAATAAACCTTGAAGTCTAAACAATCTTCCATCACACAGAAAGCACGTGAATCCATTATCACTGCATTATAACAGTCAGGGTCTTATTTCTTAGCTATAGTGAAAGTCTTTAAATATGCAAATGCTTCTAGCACTGAAACAAAATTAAGGAAATTGTGATCTGTATAAATATGAGCCTCCTCTCAATGCATGAACACAGTAAATCTTTTAGCTCCCATTGCCTTCATCAAGCAATCCTAAGTCAACATCGCTGGCACTTTATGCTGCACAGTCATAGGTTTTACTAGAGCTTCTAGCTGCATAAACTAAATGTCAGCACTGCTCAGAACGCCTGTCCTGTGGCTTTGCTAGGATTACTGTGCTGATCCTGAAGCCAAATATCCAGGCAGCATTATCAGCTTCCCTGGAGTCATTCCCCTAACAGATCTTGGGTTTGGCTCATTTATTGTTGGCAGCACTTGGTTTTTTTCTGTTTGCTTGTTTGTTTTTGAGACAAGGACTCATGTAAAACAGGTTGCCTAGAATTCATTATGCGATTGATGCTGTCTTTGAACTTGATCCTCATCCTGCCTCCCAAGTATTATGCTTCAGACATACAATAGCTGAAAGACTCTTAACTATTGTATTTCTTTCCTTTTTTAAAATTTTCACTTTATTATTATTATTATTTTCTTTATTTACATTTCAAATGCTATCCCAAAAGTTCCCTATACCACACCCCAGCCCCTGCTCCTCTACCTACCCACTCCCACTTCTTGACCCTGGCATTCCCCTGTGCTGGGTCATATAAAGTTTCCAAGACCAAGGGGGCTCTCTTCCCAATGATGGCCGGTTAGGTCATCTTCTGCTACATATGCAGCTAGAGACACAAGCTCAGGGGGTACTGGTTAGTTCATATTGTTGTTGCACCTACAGGGTTGCAG
>NC_034593.1:6761895-6792171 GCF_900095145.1 Mus pahari | reverse complement strand
CTATGTTAGTCCTGCCAATCCATGAGCATGGGAGATCTTTCCATCTTCTGAGATCTTCTTCAATTTCTTTCTTTAGGGATTTGAAGTTCTTATCATACATTTCTTTCCTTTTTAACCTAATGTTTTTAAGTTTGGGAGACTATCAATGTTTCTCCTTCTGAACTATGCTTCAAGTTGATTTAATATTGATCAAATTTGAACATTAATTTCTCCTAATAGTAAAACAATAGTGATTTTAGAAGAAAATTCTTATCTTGTTCCTTTGTACAAATTGAGATAACAGTAGCTGTAGTTAAAGATGCATCCAATGAGCCTGAGCTATTAGACTGTTTTCTATTTAACATCACTGAGCAGGAGCCTACGCTGGCAGGGCAACTCTTTCAAACAGGGCATTAAAGGTGCTCATTGCTACAATTGAGTTTTAAAAAGCGGCGGACTATAGGACTAATATAGAACAGTCAGTTTCTGTTATTCTGTGCTGCCCTTGGGACCCTACACATACTAGCATCTTCTAGTGTTCAGGATCTTCATATAAAATGGTAGTGTTTACATTGACCAAAGTGCATCATTCTAAAGAACTGTCTCTGGTTGACTTGTTTACCTAATGCAGTGTAGAGGCTGTGCCATGACTTATTATTTTGAGAATAATGACATAATAAAACTAAATATATGTTTGGTACACATGCAACTTTCTAGACTTTTTTATTTGTAGCTGGTTGAATTATTGATTAAGACCCCATGGAGATGAAGAGATGAGTGCGTTAACAATCATAATTAGAATATATATTTGAAAAATCAATGTATTCATAATAATTTCACACAAATTCATAGGTATATTTTTAAGAAATGTATAAAGATCTGTTTGAGACAGAACACTGGGGCTGGGGAGTTAGCTCAGCAGGTAAAACACTTGCCACACAAGTGTAAAGGATCTGACTTCAGATGCCCTGAATCCACATAAAGATGGCAGGACAGCACATGCATCTGTAATCCCGCAGTTTTGTGACAAAAAAGGGAGGTGAAGGCAAAAGTTTCCTCGGAGGTTCACAGGCCAGCTACTTGGCAATATACACCAACAAGGTAGAAGTGCAAAGCAACATTTGAAGTTGTTTTTTGACCACCATACCCAATTCCCAGTGTGTTGTGGTGTATATGTGAATGTAAATACAGTTGCATTCAGATAGACACATACACAGAGACACAGATGGAGAAAGAGACAGATATATCAAAAAACACTAACAAAAAAAGTCCAGGAGGTCATAAGTAAAAAATAAAATGACATGTTCATGAATTTTAATACTTTGTATGCTAACATACTTATGTAGAGTCATAGATTAAATGAGATGTCGATTAAAATTACAGTTTAATTAAAATGCATGAAAACAGGTTAGTTCTGAATTTTACATGGATAAAATAATTAGAAATATCAAAAATATTTTTAAAAGAAAATCTCAAAGTTAAAATGCTCACACGCATAATTTGAAGGTTTTCTTACAAACTGCATTAATCACTGTGCAGAAGTCTGAAAACAGAGCTCCGGGTCTACATCGTTTGGCAGCTGTACTTTGCATGTCATATACAAGAAACCACTAAAGCCAATGCATGTATGTGCATGTGTGTGCATTCACATGCATGTGAAGCATCAAATACTGAACATCCTACTATATTTTCAGAGAGTTCTAGAATATAATAATAGTTGTTTCATAACAGATCTTTAGTGCAGGATATTTTACTCAAATTTACTCATTTATAGGAACATTAACTGAAGCTTGAGGCAGAAAAACCTCGATTTTCCTGGCTGGTGCTTTCCTTCATGCTGTTAGGTGATCCCTGGCCATTACAATAATCTTCTGCTCAGCTGCATACCAAAAGATGGCTAGCACCTAATGCTTAACATCTCTTCCATGTCTTAGATACTTTTAAAATCAAATTCTTTGGGCTTGGGAAATAGTTCAGTCATTGAAGTCTTTTTCAATTTTCTATCAAGGTGATTTCCGTTCATAGGTTTTTCTGTTGAGTTCCCTCTAAGCCAGAAGTCTATCTGACTTTAGTTTTATCCCACTCTTCATCTGTCATTCTGCTTGACCACAGTCAAATTGATCGTTTCTGACTATACATGCTGTTTAGTAATTGCTCCATTGCAAAATATGCAGTGATGGCCAGTGGAGACATGCTCAGCCAAGCATATACAGTGAGAGGCAAGCCACACTATCTCCTGTGAAAGAGACACTGTTAACTGGGATGCATATTTCTATTAATTTTAATTGATCTTAAAAGAGAGGGTTTGAATGCCAAAAGATATTTAATTCATTCCACATAGAGAGGACAGTCAAAATCAGCTTCAAAATCTATATCCAGAAACTACCTAGGGAGGCTGCTGGACAACCACATGGTTTTTCATCAACTTTAGCAGGAATTTTCTCATTTTCAGGTTTGTTTGTTTTTATTATAATCTTTTCATTACCCATAGCTGCAAATATTCCCTCTTAACAAATGTCTAGCTTTTGTTGTAATATTTCACATACATCAAAATCACAGCTTTTAATTTTTAGAGTTATTTCTTGTGAATGAGTATAATACCTGTGTGTATGTATGTGTGTATCATGTATGCATGAAGCCTGCAGAGGGAAGAAGACTGGAACTGGATGCACTTATGGTAGGAGCTAGCATGTAACAAGTGCTCTTAACCGCTGAGCTGTCTCTCCTCAGCTCTACCATAACTTCTTAAAAAGAAGATACAAGCATACAAACAAATACATACAATATGTGCTTAGAAAACAAATTTTTAAAAGACAAAAATAGTGCCATGATATTTTAAAATAAGCATTCCTTCAATCCCAAAGAGTAGAAGCTGCTTTCATAGCCTTAATTTTTCAAGATAAAACTCCCTTTAATATTCAAAGTATCTAAAACACAAAACAGAAATATGAATCTAAACCAGTTAGCCCATTATGCAGTTTAACAATTCCCAAAGGAAATTAGAAAGCCAATCGCTTGGATAATATAAACCTCTACTGAAAAAAAAAAAAGTGCATAAAGATTCAAGAGAATTCTTATAATCCCTTTTCTTCAGTTTCCATGGCTAGAGTTAGACCAGCCAGCCATGACAGCTATGGAATGTTAGCGCTTTAGTCCGGGATGACTATTTTTGTAAAGGACAATGAGTACTGTACAAGGTCAAAAACAGTTTGAATTGTTCTATAAGGGAAAGCTCTTTGGGAAAAAATTCATTTAAGACCATTTACTATCACAGAGGCAGAAACGACTTTTGTTATACACGAGCCATCACGGTGGCCGGGAGTGCGGAGAGCAGGTGCCGAGAGCGATAGGAATCACCACGCTTCGAGCAGATGCTGAGACTCCGAAGGTCCAGAGTGTTGTGCACTGTTCCGAGATACTGCAGCCCATAACAGCTAAGCAATCAAAGGTCAAACGAGGCAAGCACGAGTCTACTATTATGGAAGATTATTTGGCTCACACTCTCAATTTCACTGCCTTCCCCTGGTGCTCAGTAACATTAACCTGAAATGCTATAAATTTTATACAGAGCTTGCCACAGGAAACATGATTCCTTTGGATAAACTTGAAAGTGAATTGCCTATAACACAAATAACTTGCTGTTGAATGTCAATACACCCTTTTTTGATGGCCGTAATGTCAACTATAAGGAGAAAGTAACCTTGCGATTTAACTAGTTCCAATTTTATTTTCACCTACTCTGATCTCTACACAGCCAAAGCTGAGAGAAAAGTCCCAGCCCAGCCGAGAAGCACGGAAACGCGGATAATCTCCTACACAGCCAGCTCAAGATTTATTTTACAAGATACATCTTAAATACAAACCAAAAGAATGAATATTTCTTACTCCGATATTCAAAGGAAATACTTCAGGGTTAACTAATGGCATAAAGGGAGCTGTGGGTATACTAAATTCCTGCAGGTAATCTAATAGCTTCCCAGATCCTTCGTTTCATATGTGTTGGTTACTGTTCTGTGTTCGCCCAGTCTTCAGTCACTCCTGCCTCCATTTCTAGCTCACAAGCCCCGCTTTCCTTGGTGCTTTCTTCCTTGTTCTTTGCTCTTAGCTTCCTAGCTTCTGTCAGTGGGAAGGATTAAGGTCAATTTCCATCCTAGCCTTTATAATGCCAGTCTGTGCTTCAAACTTCTGTGCTTACTCTCACTTCTTACCTAGCCCTTTTTCTAAGCATTTCTCCATTATCTGCTCTAGTGTTCTGACATGTTTTCCTCATTTCTCTGTCTTTTCACCACCTCTTTCCATGCACATTCCCCATTCATGGCTTTTGATAGTCAAGTATTAAAGGAATCTGGCTAAGTTTAGTGGCATTTTGTCCAAAGAATGGGGTTGAGAAACACCATTTCAAAGTTTCAAACCACGAAAGGCTCCAGAAACCAAAACCTCCTAAATGTCAACGTGATGCCAGAAAGCATCCCACCTGGCTGGCCTCCTATGATAGGCAGGGGAAAATATGGAGCATAAGGTAAGTAAATACAAACTGCAAGGGAGATTTTAGAATCTATGAAAATTCTTTAAATGAGATTTAAATATCTTTATAAATTATTATTTCGATATTCCTAAAAATGTTCAGTTTTGAGAGGCAAATTACTCAAAATAATATTTTTTATATCTTTTTAAACAAAAGAAATCAAAAGTTTTTTTTCTGTTTTGTTTATTTTTCCTTTAAAATATTCAGTGAATTATGGTTAAGAAAATAAGCCAAAGGTAGAAAATAGCATAGCTCTACATTTTAAAGAAAAATGTAAATTTTGTCATTCTTTTATCTTTCTGATATAAACACATAAACACAAGAAAAAGCATTTTCTATGCTTACAAAAATATATTTTCTAGCCACAACATCAAAGAGGAACAAATACAATAAGATAAAGTGAAAATAAAGAGTAAATGAGTCAAAATGAGCCTGTTATGTACAGACGTCATGGGACAAGGGTTCCCATGGGTGTGCGTTTTCCCAATGATAAATACTGATCTTCGCCCAGTAAGAACAACGAAACTTTGTACAGCCAATAAATACAACTTTTATTAACTTCAGAGATTCTATGATGCAAATGCACACTGGTACATAGTATGAATTCAGGAACCCTATTAAAGCACTGAGAGGCAGACTTTATTCAGATCTATCATGACTAGAAAGGGGATCTACTTGAGTAGTGTTATTACAGAAGTAAGATTCACTTCAGCTCCACATCCAGACTAGCCAAGTGTGAATTGATAACCAAAAAGCAGGATGGAGATGAATGAAGAAGAGGAACATCAAAAGCAGCTAACCTAACCAGACACACCAGGTTTTCCAGGGAGGTGGAGAGTTCATCAGGTGTGTACAGGAATTACACCTACAGATGACTATGTAGCTCGTTAGGCACTGACAGGGATCACATACAGATGGCCTGTGTAGTAGATATCTTTATAAGCTTTCCTGCAAACTTTAAAATAACAAAACTCTCTACAAACTTCAAACATTAAAAAGTAGACATTCTTACTACTTAGTTTTATAGACTTTTCCTCTTAAAAAGAAGAGGGAAGAAAATGTCCAGATGAAGGTGCAAAACTACCAGTGGGAACCCCTGAATGGACTCTTACCACTAATGAGCACAAATTCCAAACAAAAAGTCACATTCTTTGGACAAAATGTCACTAAACTTAGCCAGATTCCTTTAATACTTGACTATCAAAAGCCACGAATAGGGAAAGAGGTGGTGAAAAGACAGAGAAATGAGGAAAACATGTCAGAACACTAGAGCAGATAATGGAGAATTTGGCAGAGCAGCATAATGAGTAAGCTTGGACCACTCAGATCTTAAGTGTAGTAGATAGTTTTGTTTAATAAATGACAATATTTTCATATTTACATTTGAAATAAAATATGACTTTGGTTGTAACTAACCTGTTCTTTTCTCCTGGGTTGATCATGCCTAGTGTTATCTAAGCTTGTCCACAGTTCAGAAAAAAATATTAGGATAGGTCTAGCCTAAACAGGAGCCGTCAGCCTCACAGAATGCATTTACCTGTTTTTCCTTAGAAGCTTGTGTGATCCATAGATGATATAGAGAATATCTCTGGGCTCTTGGTGAAGATTCCTGGCTATTCTGTGCTGCGCCTCTCCTCTCAACCTCACAAATCATGTCTGTGACTGTTGGTAAAGAGCACTGTCTTGGATAAATCAAATGAGGCAAGAGCATTCCTTGACAGGAAAAAAAAAAAGCTATAAACCATATTAACAAAAAGAAAAAGACATGATTCCTGCCACTGCCACCACCCCTGCTTCCTGCAGTGAATGCTGGAATGCTACTGCACACTGTTGAAGCAAGGCTCATTCTTCCCCTTCAAACACAGTTAACTTCCTTCCATTGCTCTTAGCTCTCAGAGGAGATTCAGCAGAGTTGTAGAGTCTCAGAGCGCCCCCTTGACTGGCGGCTGGGGAACAATTAGCACCATCTGAATTAGCCACAGTCAATGCACATAATTACATAGTTCCTTTCCCACAGTCTGTCTATCAGAGCAGACATGGACTTGCAGCCCTTCCTCCCAGATCCCTTAGAGTAGAACTATTTACTCGTGAGATTCAGCAGTGAGTGTTGAGCTTGTCTATTAGGGCAACTCCTTTATCCTCCTTAAAAAGACAAATTCAATAAACCAGAACATTTCTGCACCTAAATTCTGACTGCCAATACCAGGTTACACTTCAGTCACGAGTGTTATGTACTGAAATTTGATCTACTGCTTGGACTTGTTTTTTTCTTTTGCTCTCAAAGGAAAATTTTCCACTGACAAATTAAAATCTTGTTTTACATTTTCTATTCCAACTCATACGTTAGTATCTTTATATCCATAGAACTTGGAAACTGAGAGATGGTAATGAGATTCTCAATGGAAAGAAAAAACTTTTAAAGGGGAAGGGAGGTCAGACCTGTTTTCCTAACCACCAGAAAAGTCAGATGGTTTAGGAAGGTTCAACATTTGAAGAGAGGTGCAAACTTTGCAGGTGTTAGGGGAGGAAGCAGGGAAATGTTCCTATATACAAATGATATGGACTTGCCAGCACAAAGGCATATCTGGGTCAGTGTATGAGAGACAACACTTAAAGTATGTATTTAGAGAGCAAAAATTAATATTTAAGTTTTATCACTAAACCAAGATACAGAAATGTACAAAAAAGAGATACTTTTTATTTTCTGCCAGCAATTTTTTATTTTTATATAGACAAGTGAACCATTTAGTTTTACTATGCTGTTTTTACCTAAGTATGAATTATAATGAGGTAGGGACCTAACATTTAATAGTTAACAATGTTTTCAGCCTTGCTACCTAAATTGTACATTTTCTAGTGGTTTGAAACCACTAGAGAAGACAAAGAATTTTTATCTAATTTTATTAATTCCTATGCTCCCTAAATTAGACAATTTCTGACAATTTTGCACCTTGTTTTTAATTTTTAAAAACACATGTTATTTATTCTTTGACAATTTCATACAATGTATCTTGATCATATCTACCCCAAATTCTCCCCACTGCATTTGCCCCCAAATCACCCAATACATCCCCTTCCCACTTTCAAGTACTCTCAATCTTTTTATAACCCACTGAGTCCAGTTTTACTACCTGCTGGAATGTGGACTGGTCCTGCTTGACAGACCATGAGCATGTCTTGCAGGTAATGATGTCTGTAGTGAGCTCCTGTGTGCAGCACCAAGGACGGTGGAGGAGAGAACCTGAGCCTCCTCCTCCTCCTCCTCCTCCTCCAACTCACACATTCTTTCTATTTCCCTCTTCCACAATATTTCCTGAGGGGTTGATACAAATGCCCCAACTAGAACCAAACATACAACACTCACTTGTTCTCAGCACTTTTAGCAGTTATATGTCTCTGCGTTAATCACTACCCACTGCAGAAGGAAAATAAAAACTTTTCTGGCCAAAGTTGATAGCAGTATTAACCTATGGGTATAAGGTTTAGAAAGCGGTTTGACCAAGTCTCCATTTAGTAAAACAGCAAAAGGGTATTTACAGGTTTACTGAGCCTATGACCCCCTAGACTGAAACTTTTGACCAGGTTTATAGTCAGATTCTCCCCTATGGAATAGGCCTCAAAGATGATGATGATGATGATGATGATGATGATGATGATGATGATGATGATGATAGTTGATTACGTCAGTAAACAGTCTTACAAGTATTGCTCCATGGGCATATTGCAGCACTGTAGCTTCAAGACAAATATCTATGTAGCAGCACCCTCCAACACTATGTAGGATAGCTAGCAACTAGAAAGTTCTCAATCAGTTCCAGCTTTATTTCTCTATGTGTCTTAATTTCTCCAGTGTGTGGTGAGTATTCGTCAATAGTTCTTACAATATAGTTATGTTGGGGAACCAAAAGTTGTGGCAATGGCCTGCGGTGCTTTGGAGACACCTTACCAATAACGTGTAGGTAACGTTCTATATCTCTTACTGACATATTTTAACTTTATAACCTGTGTGTCTTCGGGAGGAATCATTTATCCATATAAGTTATAGGTATGCAAATTCTTATTAATTACATTTTAATCACTTTATTATGTAGTGGGTTTACATAAGGATTTGCATGCATTTTTTGTTGTTGTTGTTTAACACCTCAAACTCCCTTATTTCTTTATTTCTCCCAACCTTTTCCCCAGCTCAGCTTATACCTTTAAACCATAGGTCCACCAACACACTTTCATAGCACATATGTATTATCACCTCGTATATCTTAAGGCCTCTTCTCCCTTCTCACTGGCTCTTTCTAGCTCCCTGACCTCCACAGATGCACACAATTAAGCATACAAATGTAAACTTCAGAAGCTAGTATTTATGCATGAGGGAGAAGGTGGGTGTTTGTCTTGCAGGTCCTGGGTTAACTAATTTATAATGTTTTCCAGTTTCAACAATTTTCCTGAAAGTTTTTTGATTTCACTTTTCCTTAGAACTGAACAAAATTCCATTGTGTATATGTAGCACATTTTTATTTTCTGTTCATCAGTTGATGGACATTTAGGCTTATTCTACTTCCAGTAAATAGGCAGTAATAAACACATTCACAGAGAGTTGCTTTGTGGTAGATTGTGAAGTCCTTCGAGTATATCCCAGCAGTGGTATATAACTGCATCATATAACAATTCTGTCCTCAGGGTTTTGAGGACTCTCCACGCTGATTTCCATAACAGGTCAACTGTTATACTGGGATACTCCTACCAGCAGTGAGCAGATGTGTCTCCCACATCTTCACCAACATTTGTTATCATTTGTTTTCATTACGCCATCCATTCTGACTGGGATGAGAGGGAATCTCAAAGTACCTTTATTTTACATTTCCCTGATGGCTATTGATGTTGAACACTTTCAAAAATATTTCCTAGTCATTTGTATTTCTTCTCTTGAGAATTCTCTGTTCTGTTCAGTTTCATGGACTATTAGTTTCGTTTTTAAAAAATTGTTCCACTGGGCGTGGTGGCGCATGCCTTTAATCCCAGCACTCGGGAGGCAGAGGCAGGTGGATTTCTGAGTTCAAGGCCAGCCTGGTCTACAGAGTGAGTTCCAGAACAGCCAGAGCTATACAGAGAAACTGTCTCAAAAAAAAAAAAAAATTTGTTCCCTGCCCCACTTTTCTGTCTAGATTAGTGAGGTGAGTTGAATATTGTTGAAAAATTCAAATGCTTTTTTTCAGTATTTTCATGTTAGCATTAGTTTCTTTATAATGTTTAGTCACAAACCACATAGTACCAAAAGCAACAACAACAACAACAAAAACATTATTAGTGACACTAGAAGTAACCATAAGAATATTTCTTCATAGAATTGACTTTGCTTACTCAATCTATATATGCTTTATTTTACTTGAATTTTGATAATTTTTTATCATCTTTTGCATAGAATCAATTTGTATAAAAATCACTCATAAGAATGACTCTCAAGGGGCTGGAGAGAAGGGTCAGTGGTTAAGAGCACTGATTGCTCTTTCAGAGGTCCTGAGTTCAATTCCCAGCAAACACATGGTGACTCACAACCATCTGTAATGAGATCCGATGCCCTCTTCTGGTGTGCTGAATACAGCAACAGTGTACTCACATATATTAAATAAATAAATCTTTGAAAAAAAAAAAAGAATGACTCTCAAATTACTAAACTTAATTTTGCCTTAATACGTTCCCATAGATTTTCATTTATGAGTGTTTATGGAAATATTTTGAATAGAACACTTGGTTATTATTTTTTGTTCTCCAAAGATTTTCAAATCATGATTTGTTCCAAAATTAGATGGCTAGATTAATCTTCTTAAGTTGGATATTTAAAAATGCCATGATCTTTGATAGAGTGATAGAGTGATAGAGTTTGTTTCTGTCTCTAAGTTACTGACCTGGCTGACACATAGTTTCACAAGTCCTTCTGTAAGCTGGACACCACACTGTTGCTTCCTAAAGAGCAATGCCTTCTACTTACCACATTCAAGGTGAATCTGTCCCATAATGATTCTGTACTTGGACTTGGGACTTGGTGTCCACCATCACCAAAAGTGACAAAGCAGAGGCTTTATAAGATCTTGTTCTGAGTTTTTTTCTCATTATGATTCAGCCTCTATGTTGCAAAGAGCTGAAGAAGAGTCTCCTAGAGAAAGAACCTATGGAAAAACTGTAGGACAAGACTCTAGGGAGAGAATCAGGTGTCCAGGCCATACCATCAGCCCAGAGCACGGCCGAAGTGACTCCAGACAGCACTGAAGAAATATTTGCCCAATACAAAAATCACAAAAAATGACAAATACTGTTGTTTTAAGTCTAGTGCTAAAAATTTTTCTTTGGCCACAATAGAATGCTATTTTTTTCCTTCTTAAATGTTACAGAATTCAGTATTTTTCCTCCTTTTCCATGTCTCAAAGAAGGCTATTGAAGAAGAACATATTGAATTCCCCAAGTATCAAGTTTACCCACATGGAAGCTAGAATGACCACATCAGGTGGGAATTCAAGTAGCATATTTTTCTTTTCCCCTGAAAAGGAAGAATTCTTGTATCATCCCATTATCATCTCATGAGTGATCCCACTAAAATAATACAGGATGATGTGTGATCAGCACTTTCAAAGCCCTGGTGTATCATATCAAAATCATAAATCCTTCAGAAAACTCGGGATGTCATATATAGCTCTTGACCAGTTCTTCTTAATTTGCTGACTTCTTTAATGTCTGAGACGCATTATGTGTGTTCTCTACTCAAAAACTATACAACTGTATAAGAACCACTTTACACAACGCTTCACCAACTGTGTAAGGCGAAATCACCGATTCTCTAACAAGTGCTTTCAGACAAAAAGCTGACTAGAAAGCACAAGTTAAATAAAAAGGAGTTTCCATAACTGTAATGATGGTGTGTGAAAACTCACTTGTGTCTCCAGTCCTTAACTTACTAACTTCCATGCCACGTCCTTTCACAGACAATAGTCTACAAAGCATTGCTTTTAAATGGCATGAAAAATAATATACAGAGACAAGAGAATGGTGCTAAGAGAAATGAGTGCTGACCACTCATTTGAACAAGGAAGAGAAGGTAAGAGAAACTATACATATAGCCACGGACAGCGCATAAATGCAAGGCAGTAGTGAGCTGTTCCTTGGAAGGAGCTGGCTGACCATATATGCAGTGCATCCCAGACAAACCAAGGCACACCTGTGGTACAACTGTAATGAACCATTACTTTTAACAGATCCTGGTGCAGAGGATGAATTCATCTAGACACAGCTCAGGTTCAATCTGGGACCTGTAAGTGTTGACATGTCCTTGTCTGTCCTGCAGTCAGAATATCATGCCTTAATCAGTTTCTGTAGCACCTGAGAGAGTAACCAACCACTGTGACAATACAGGATATTTAAATATCAATGAAAATGGAGTAGATCAAGAGGAGAGTTCTTCTTTAGCTGAAAAAAATTCTCCAAAAAACAAATATTTCTTTCTCGATGTTTCCACAGTTTGATAGAAATGTTCTGGCTGAGGTAGATGAGGAAAAAATTAGATTCCACATTTAACCTTACTTTTTCTTTCACAAAAATAAATAGAAAGTTCTTAATGCCTTAAAATATATCACCATTCTGAGTTCCATCCTATAGGATTATGTCTTCACACTTTGGTTCTTTTTCCAATTAATGGTCCATTTGCGGAATGCATATGTAGTTATTTCGGTTCTGCATGGCTCATTAGAGAGCCTTTGCAGTGCCGGGCTTCATTCCCCTTGGTCTGATATGAATGTATTCATTTAGGGACACACTATAAAATAACTAATAAAGTAAATTTTGAACATTTAGAAAGAAGCAATAAAGCCCAACTTACCTTCCTTGAAAAATAATTTTATCTGTGGTGGCTGTTTCAAGATTTGAAATCAGGAAGGCACTTTTTATAAGTGGTTTTTATTATAACCTGGAACCTGACTCCTCATTTAAATGTGCATATTAATGTGAAATGCATACCAGAGTAACTCCTGTGGGAAGGATAAATGTGTTAGATTGTGCAAGTATAAAGAATGTAAGAATAAACATGAAAACTGGCAGCCAGTCACATGGGAGGGGCTGCTCCTCTGTCTCTCCTTCCTGGGTAATTTCTCAGTTTGTATGAAGCTTTTGTTCCCTTTAAATACTCAAAATGATTGTGATTCCATCTGGCTTGTGGACAAAATCCTTCCTAACTATTAGCAAAAGCCTAAACCTTTTGCTAATAGCAAAAATAGGTTTTACAAGTCTTTTTTTTTTAAACTTGCTTTTTCAATAATTTCAACGATAAAAATATCTTCCTGATAAAAAGGTAATATCCTCAAAAATCTACATCAGACTATCTGACAAGTTTCCAGTGAGACAAAAACCCTAGATATTTCAACTGGAAAGCAATAACTAGACATTGTTTTTATGCTGCACACTTAACAGATTAAGAATATTGATTAGAAAAAGCAGACTGCTAAATGCAATGTATATATAGGGATTGTAAATGGCTCATAGGAGATATGAGACTAAGTACATTGTCAGTTGACAGGCTGCAAGGGTGTTCATTTGATCACCAGCCAATGAGTTCCAAGTGAGTAGCTCTACTGTACACAATGGTCTGCATCTGCTCTCATTGGATTAACACGTAGTGTGATGACCAGAAATGTTGGTTCCCTACCCATGGGAAGTTCCCTTAGATTCACACATAAGCCTCAAATTTAATCTAGTCTGTAATCATATTAAATATTTTACCCACAACCATAGACAATAATAAAAAATAAGATCACAGAACAAACAAACAAAAACTATCTTGCTCTCCTCCATTTTCAATGTTAACAAAATTCTGTAGAAATTTTATTTTCAGCCTTTCACTCATAGTCTGCTGCCCTGAGTGAGGCATGATTACCCAGGTAATTCTACTCTTGGTGCCAGAGGACGCAATGTCTCTGGCACTCACAATTGTCATTCAAACAGTTAGAGAAGACAGCAAATGTGCATACACCATATTTGCATTATTCTCATTAATTTTTGAGACCTATGAATAGCAAAATTTAATAAAAACTGTAAGATGTTTATGAAATAATCATCAATATTCAGACTTCAGAAAGACTGAAGCAGACTATAAATAAATGACATAAATCAGTTTTCAGTAGGACTGTTTAAATGTATTTCGGAGGACTTGGGGCTGGAGTCCATAGGACTTTAAGTTAGAAAGTTGATTTAAGAGGAAGTAAGTCAGCTGTTGATTTTTACACTATCCAATCTCTGTGCTCACCTCTTCCATCTTCTCCTCTAGATATTTACAGTAGACAGCGAGCCTTTATAC
The DNA here is from genome assembly GCF_900095145.1 of Mus pahari. Classification (NCBI taxonomy): domain Eukaryota; kingdom Metazoa; phylum Chordata; class Mammalia; order Rodentia; family Muridae; genus Mus; species Mus pahari. The sequence continues at coordinate 6,778,333 of NC_034593.1, read as the reverse complement.
AGTCTGCATCTTATTAAGCCACACTTCTAGAATTGGGGAACTCTTACAATGAGGTATATTTGTTGGGCATTTAAGATAGTAATATTCTTTTCTGGCAAGGAAGCCAATGCACAGGGTATGAAACTCGGGCTACTAGCCAATCACAGCACACCATAGGACACAGAAAGGTATTGCTTAAAGATAAAGATAAAGCATACTAGATTGTTTTGTTTGAGGAACTGGGGAGAGAGTAAACAAAGAAAGGAAGAGAGAAGAGGAGGAGACAGCAGGAAGGAAAGGAGAAAAAATGAGGCAAGAACTGATGCTTTTAATCGACCAAACCAATTTAATTGACCAAATGTGCTGCTAACTACAAACTATGCAAATTCTGAAAGCTTCATGAATGTGGTAGTTTGAATATGCCTAGCCCAGGGAGTGTCCCATTAGTAGGTATGGCATTGTTCCAGGAAGTGTGTCACTGTGGAGGTGAGCTTTGAGAGAGCTGCCTGGAAGCCAGTCTTCTGTTTGCCTTCAGAAGAAGATATATAACTCACCTTCTTCAGTGTCATGCCTGCCTGGACACTGCCATGTTTCCTGCCATGATGATAATGAATTAAACCTCAGAACCTGTAAATCAGCCCCAGTTAGATATTGTCCTTTATAAGTTGCCTTGGTCACAGTGTCTCTTGTCCACAATGGAAACTCTAACTAAGACAGTGTTCCTCTAAGCAGAAGGCATCACTACTCATAAGGAAGGTCATGTGTCTATCCTGACACACAAATGCTCTGAGGGACACAAAATGGTTAGGAAGAAAGGTTCTCATTTGACACTGGGACAGATTCCAAAGAGACAAAGTTCGTGGGAGATGTATACCTCAAGGGAACATGGTTTTCAGTAAGTCTCTTTTGTACCAGGTCCAGATAAAGATTGATCACCCACATTTTCTCATTGGTGATTCTTGCCAGGTATCAGAACATCCTTCCCTGGAGAGCTACGTGGCTTCAGTGAACATTTCTGCCTTTCTATCTGTCTCCTCATTTAGCCTTTGGTGTGGTCATTCAAGGAAATCATTTCTTCTACCAAATGAGTCTTTGATCTTTTCTCTGCTCTGAAATCAGCGTCTCTTTCAAAATTCCAAAACAAATCTCTTTTTCTTTTGCTGTATTTTAACATTATCTCTTACTAGTCCATAAATACTTCAAATTTGAACGAAGGAAAAATAACTTTCTTTAGAGCTTAATTGTAAAATCCAACTAGGTACTAAGGTGGAAAAAAACAAAAACAAAACAAAGAACAACAAAATAAAACCCATGTTCTTCTAATGTCACAAAATGGGGAATACCTAAAAATCTATATACTACTGCATATTTAGGCCATTAAATAAATATTAAAACATTTTTATTTTTGAAAGTCTGATCTCAGTTTCCCTGGACTGTAGTAAAGACTTGACTTTAGCTTGGCAGAAAATTAACAATGTTAAATTCAGGTTATAGTCATAAGTAAAAACACATTTCTTTCATTTATTTTCTGTCTCCCTATCTCTTTTTATCTACTGTACCCCAGTAAACTCACTTACATTAAAGCATCCTAATGTAATCGCTGGGACCAAAGGTGTTCTTGAGTAGTCTGTATAAAAAGTACAGCCATGAGTGATGATAGCAAAACATCCTACTACTGCTGAACACTAAGAGCCTTGGGCGAGGACTACTGGGCTTCTCATCTGTGCGTTAGTTCTGTACATGTATGTACAAGTCAAAGCCAAAGACATCATGCCAACTTGACTACACCATCAGACACAAGACTTTATAATATCCTCCTATCTCCAACTTCATTCTTCTAAATTTCTAAAAAATAATGTCTATGTCCCCAAGGGAGAAGGCCTCCCTTGCTTGAGCACTGTGTCCTGAGTGCCTTATCTGTCAAGTTGCTCTGTTTTCTTTTAACATCTACATCTTGGGCAGCTGATGACCCAGAAGCTTCGACCATTTTCTCACTTCTAAAGTCAGTTTACTGCCATACCCCTGCCTTATCTCCAATTCATCTTAGATGAATTTTGCCAGTGAACAAATCCCTATCATATCATAAAACTATCTGTGCTATCCACTGCCCTGCAATCCCCATAGGCACAGGTTGAAGAGGAAAAGCTTCCAACTGGACTTGCTCCATTTTGGCCAACATGTTCAGCCTGAGCAAAGTTTATTGCTTTCCACTTACTATCCTACATTACCTGACCCATATTTGTCTCAGTTTAGGAGCTACTGCTGTTGTGTCTCACTAGAAAAATATACATACATGCATGCATACATACATACATATGTCTATGTGTGTAAACAATCGGTCACTATTGATTTATATTAGCACAAACAAGATTTAATGGTTTGCTCATTTCAAGATCTGTTTCCATGACCTAAAAACAGTGTATATGCTTACACACATGAAAAAATACCAAAAGTAATATCGAAAACTGAGTCATGGAAAGAGATTCATATTTAACTAATTTTACATATTATTTGTACTAAACATTCCCTTGACAATTTAGTTTCTCTAAATAGCTTGACTTAAAAGTCTTCCTTTCCTGCTTGTGTTAATGTCCTCATCATCCGCTCCCTCTCTTTTGTGCTTGCATTAATGTTCTCATCAGCCCCTCCCTCTCTTTTGTGCTTGCATTAATGTTCTCATCAGCCCCTCCCTCTCTTTTNCCTCTCTTTTGTGCTTGCATTAATGTTCTCATCAGCCCCTCCCTCTCTTTTGTGCTTGCATTAATGTTCTCATCAGCCCCTCCCTCTCTTTTGTGTTTGTGTTAATGTTCTCATCAGCCCCTCCCTCTCTTTTGTGTTTGTGTTAATGTTCTCATCAGCCCCTCCCTCTCTTTTGTGTTTGTGTTGAGGTTCTCATCAGCCCCTCCCTCGCTGGCGACCTTATCTTTGGGACTCCAGGCTTTGTGCTTCCTGGTCTGATGGTTCTTTGTGCATGAATGTATCTGTGGTTCTGCTTTCCTATCTGATGCTACCACTCTGAAAACCACAGTTAGAAACAGTCATGGAAACACCTGGAACATGGCAAACTTTCTTTGGCTCTTCAAAATTTTATTATTTATTACATATTTTCTCTATTTACATTTCAATTGTTATCCCCTTTTCTCATTTCCCCTCTGAAATCCCCTATCCCCTCCTCCCTCTGCTCACCAACCCGCCCACTGTTGCTTCCTGGTCCTGGCATTCCCTACACTGGGGCTCAAGCCTTCACGGGACCAAGGGCCTCTCTTCTCATTGATGTCTGACTCGGCCATCCTCTGCTACATATGCAGCTGGAGCCATGGGTCCCTCCATGTGCACTCTTTGGTTGGTGGTTTAGTTCCTGGGAGCTCTAAGGGTACTGGTTAGTTCATATTGTTGTTCCTCCTATGGGGCTGCAAACCCCTTCAGCTCCTTGGATCCTTTCTCTAGCTCCTCCACTGGGGACACTTTGCTCAGTCCAATGGTTGGCTGAGAGCATCCACCTCTGTATTTGTCAGGTTCTGGCAGAGCCTCTCAAGGGAGAGCTATATCAGGCTCCTGTCAGCAAGCACTTGTTGGCATCCATAATAGTGTCTGGGTTTGGTAACTGTATTTGGGATGAATCCTCAGGTAAGGCATTTTGAGTTGTATGTTCAGTCTGTATAATGTTATATGTATATATGTGTCCAAATGTTTTTTAAAAACATTACTAAAATTAAACTAGAAAGAAATCATGGATAGTGAGAACAGGATGAAAAACTTTAGTCTGTATGGTGAGCATCTCTTAAGAGATGGTGTTGAAACTAAATATGGAAGATGTGGCCATGCAAATCTACTGAAGAACAGATGCAAGACATGAGGAAGGGCTCAGGGAAGGTACGACTTTATTCTGTTTCAGGAGAACTAAAATGTAATGCCTGAAAAGAATAGTAGAAAAATGCTAAGTGAACAGGTGGCAGGAAAAGCAGCTATGAGACTAGGAAATACCCACATATCCATGGTAAGTGGTGGCAGCTGGACTTTGTTGGGAGTGACCCTGTTTGAATGTAACTGTCTTGTCAGCCATAAGTGCTTACGTATAAAGTCTAGGCCTTAGTGGAAAAGTACTAGCTTAGTTGAGATTTCTGTGGGAAAAGTTGAGGCCTCTGTGGGAAAGTACTACCTCCAGTTAAGAACAAATAGCTGTAGGTCTTGTGGACAGGGACCTAGCAACCTTCTCTGTTCTGTCAAACCTGCTGAACCTTTTACCTAGGCAATATCCTGCTTTGGGGAACAGGTGCATTCCCGAGAAACAAGCGAATCTGTGTCATCCCCATCCCCATATCTTGCTTCTATTTGGGTTTAAAACCTTCCTGGGAAAAACAAAATTTGTCAGCTTGATCAGATTTTTTTTTTTTTTATCTTGCTGTCCGTTCTTTGTGTTTCTTGTTCCCCCATTCTCTTCCAGGTGGTTCTCCAGTCCTCGTTCACCAGTCTGCAGGTCTGTACAAACTGGCACCTGAACAGGGACCCCAGGGGAATCACAGAGGAGAGAACACTGCTCATCATTGGAGAGTAGGCCTACCCCACTCATCTTGAGAAGCACCTCTTCGGTTCAACAGGATGCCATGGTCCAACCCTTCTTGAGACAGCCTGAGAGGAAAAAATAGAGCACCACAGATCTTAGGAGAAATATGGTAAGACATGGGACAAGCATTTTCTAAGCAGTCACTTTTAGTAACAGGGCTCAAGGAGTCACTCAAAACGCAAGGAACTAGGGTTAAAAAAAAAAGGATTTAATAAAATTTTTAGATTTTGTGGGAGACATTTGTCTATGGTTCCCCCAAGAGGGGACAATTGATGAGAAAAGGTGGTGCAGATTTGGTGATGGCTTCAAAGATTATTATTAAGCATTTAGACCTACAAAGGTACCTGTTACTGCCTTTAGCTACTGGTCCCTCATTAATGGCATTCTTAGAAGCACCCCTGAATGGCCAGATCTCCAGCATCTAGTGTCTGAGGGAGAGTGATCTCTTAAGGAATCTGCCTCTCCCCCTCCTCTACCGCCACCATCACTGGAAGAGCAGTTTCTTAAAGAACATGTCCCTTGTCACCCTTGTTCTAATCTAGTAACGCATACACCTCCTTTGTCCCCTTTAAGAGAAGGACCCTTGTCCATTTTGCTCTCTGTGGTTGATGTTATGGACCTTTCTTTACCCCTACCTAGGGAGGAAATTAGGATTGCAGATCTTTATCCTTCCCTCATTAATTTTGATGATGAGCTGCCACCTGAGAAGGTGGCTCTCACCAAAGAGGCAGCACTTTGTGAATCAGGCACCACCTTACTGGCTACCATCTCCCTGGCCTCTGCTTCCCCACAGAGAAATGTTGCTACACTCCCATCTTTCTTTCCACCACCACCCTATGGGATTTTAGATGCAGGCTTTGATCTGCCTGCCATGTCTGGTGCCTGTTCTCAGCTAATTGCTGATGTGGCATCTTTGCACAATGTGGTAGAATCCTGAAAGGAGCAAGTGCAGCTGCTCAGAGCTCTCCAGCAATTAGAGGACGGATGGCTTGATCTAACACCTTCCTCCCTGCTCCTGCCTCCCATGTGCACCTATAGATGCTGCTTCACTGGAGCAATGTGTCTTCCTGAGATGTGTTCTGTGCAGGCTGTGTCAGTTGCTCCAAGTCACTCCATGTCTGACCTGACTGGAATGCATTTGAATACTGTGGATTTCTTTTCTGATGCCTTTTCTGGTGGCAGTGAGTTCCAGGGCTAGCTGTGTCCTGATTTTCAGCAGCTGACCTGGGATTCTTGAGTTTGATGAGCCAGATGATTGTCCCCTAATAGATAACGGACCCTTTCTGTTTTCAGCAAATTCAACAGGCATTAAGTTTCCCCTGAAAAGATTCAGATGAAAGATCCCTATTTCCATCTGGGGTATGAGCTCGAGCTGGGACAGGTCTATACCCCGAAGACTGAGCTTGAGCTTCCCTTAAGACTTTGCATGATTTTCAACAGTTGCTCGGGAACCTCCAGTTTGTTCGCCCATATCTAAAGATTCTTCCTGAGGTTCTAGTTCCCCTCAATGAACTCCTCTCAAGAGACTCCCATCCTTTGTCCCCTCGTGTCCTTACTCTCCAAGCCATTTCAGCCCTGCAGCAGATAAGTCAATCCATATCTTCCCAAACTTCATTTCAAATGTATTACCCTGTACCACTTTATTTTATAATTTGTGCTACAACACACACTCCAGTGGGGTTCTTCTGGCAGCAGCCCTGGACTCCCGCCAAAAAGGGATGTCCTTTGTTATGGGTACATCTCCCCTCAAGTCCAAGTAAGGTCTTGGCAACCTATTACTCCTTGTCTGCCGCCCTAATTGTTCAAGGAAGGAAAATGTGCAGACAATGTTTTGGCAAAGATCCTGATGTTATCATTATCCCCTATACCTCAAGTCAGGTTGAATGGCTTCTTCAACCTAATGATGATTGGGTCATAGCCTGTGCCTCCTTTGCGGCCATTATAGATAATATCCCTTATACAATTTGTAAAAATACATTCCTTGATTTTCCCCAAAGTCATCTCCAAAACTCAATTCTTTGAAGGCACCTTGGTTTTCACAGATGGTTCCTCAGCAGGTAAAGCTGCCTATGCTGTACAAGATCAGGTTACTTCAGTGCAGTCCCCGTATTCCTCTGCCCAGCTGGTCGAATTGTTTGCAGTTCTTCAGGTTTTTTAAAGGTTACCAATGACCCCATTTAATTTGTATACTGATAGCGCTTATGTGACTCATTCTATTCCTGTCTTAGAGATAGTCCCATATATTAAGCCTGCTTCCAAATTATTTGTGGAGATTCAATCTTTAAGCATTAAAAGGACAGTACCATGTTTGTGGGGCACTTGAGAGCCCATTCTGGCCTAGGTGATCCTCTGTCACATGGAAATACCCTAGCTGATGAGGCCACTCACGCAGCATTCTTCACCCTACTTGATTCCATAGATTTGGCTAAAGGGGTTCATGCTTTACATCATTTAAATGCTTCTAACTTGTGCCAAATGTTCAAGATCAAGCAAGAGAAAATAAGTCCTGTGGTGAATGTGCCACTCTGCTGCCAGTTCCTCACCTGCGAGTCAACCCAGGGGATTCATCCCTAATGAATGATGGCAGATGGATGTTACCCATTTTCCCTCCTTTGGAAAATTAAGATATGTGCATGTCACAGTTGATACCTATGGTGGATTTATACACACATCTCCCCTTTCTGGAGAGGCATTGCATGATGTAATAACACATACTTTACAGTGCATGGCCACCATGGGAAAACCACAGATTATTAAAACTGACAATGGCCCCGGTTATATAGGAACCAAGTTCCAACAGTTTTGTTCCCAGTTTGACATTAAGCATGTCATTGGTGTCCCCTATAATCCTCAGGACCAGGGCATCGTAGAACGAGCCCACCAGACTTTTAAAAATATGCTTCAGCGCTTGGCTATAGTTACAGATGCTTATTCCCCCTTGACGCCCCGAAACAGGCTCAATCATGCTCTCTTTGTCCTTAACTTCTTGTCTCTGGATAATGAAGGCAAGTCAGCAGCTGACTGCCTGTGGCATCCTAAGTCACAAGATTCTCACACATTAGTGCGATGGAGAGAGCCCCTCACTGGACAATGGAAAGAACCAGGTTCCGTCCATATTTGGGGATGAGGGTCTGCTTGTATTTATGACAAAGAAAATGCTGGCCCAAGATGGTTACCAGAGAGACTAGTAAAAACTGTTAAGCAGCCTGTGTCCAGAGTGGAGCAATCGTCTCCTCCTGAGGCAAATCTTATTTCTTTTCCAGATGCTGCTTGAAACGAACATACTCCTGATCCTACTCCTGATCCTGTGGCTGACCAGAACGACCACCAACTTTCAACTGCCTCCACCCAAATCTCCTAATCATAGACACCTCCCTTGGAATTACACTTGGGTGGTCTTCTCAGAGAGAAATGATGTTGTCTGGGCCACTTCCAATATTTCTACCATTATTTGGTGGCCAGCCAGACTTACCCCCGATCTTTGTAAATTAGCACAGGCAGTCCCTTGGGGTCTTGAGTCCCAGTTAGATTTATATGAGGCCCCAGAAGATAATAGGCCCGCCTCCCAGATTATTTCTCCTTAAGAGTTATTTATTTCGGTTCATCAGTCAGTCAAACCTGGCTGCAATAATTCCATCAGGCGAAACTTACTTTAAGATACAGATTTTTATGTCTGCCCAAGGCACCATTGTGACTGTTCCTTCTATCATATGTGCAGTGACAAAGCTGACCTTTATTGTTCCAGCTGGGGTTGTGAGACCTCGGGACAGTTTATTGGAATCCTACCTCTTCTTGGGATTGTATTACTGTCTCCTGAAGTTTTTCAGGCCCTCCAAGTTCTTTGTTTGTTGATCCTTCTTGTAAAAATTCTTACCATGTTACCTTGGGTAGTGCCTCCCCCTGTCCATTACATTTACAGACCATGCTAAGTCCAATGATGGGAGTGGGGATTTTCGTGGGGTCTCTGCCTTTATCAAACAGGCACAGATACTGGCCTCATCTTTACCATTAAGCTCCTTAAAGAATGTGTTCATGCCAAATTGCCAGTGACTATTGGTCCCAACCCTGGTTTAGTCCCCTAGCCACAGCCACACATAAAACTTGATCCTCCATCTTTTATAGAAATTGCTCATGTTTTTATCTCAGAAACTTTCCTTGCTCCCATAGCTGATTCTCCCCTCTTTATTCAGACCAAGAATCTTATCCTTACCTTAGTGAATCAAACCATTCTTACCCTCAAAGCCACCTCCCCTAACCTTGGTGATGATTACTGGCTGTGTTCCCAACCACCTTTTTATGAAGGTATTGCTATACCTGTTTTACCCCCAACGAATACCTCCCATCATTGTTGCTGGCATTGACTAAAGGGGACTAAAGGGGGCCTTGTAATAGCTCCAGTCCTTTTGGTATTGTCCAGTGAGGCATAGGGACCATACCCACCTGGATGTCTTTTTCCTGGAGAGGGGATACTTTGGACATCAACCCTATGCAGTCAGGCTTGTCCCTCAGGGAACCCAGAAAGATATTTTTAGTTTTTGCTTTATATCCCCTTGTAGTGTTTTGCCTCACAGCCCATGCAAGAACATAGATCACCAGTCAGAGGGGGTTCTGGGTGGCCCCTCTCTACTTGGTCCTGGGGCAGGAGTCCCCTTTCTTAGATTGGGTGGAAATGACCTTTGGGAACACCCTGGATGGGATATGAACCCTGTCTTGAGTCTCTTGATGTTCCATAGCTAACTTATGATAATGCACTTGGATAGATTTTGCTGCCAAATCATATATCTGACATTTCACAAAATTGGTAAGTCTATTAAGTGGTGAGGAGGGTGGGGAACACTTCCTTGTGTTGTGGTAACTCCCAAGCATAAAATTATTTTCATTGCTACTTTATAACTGTATTTTGCTACTGTTATGAATTGTAATATAAATGCTTTTGGAGATAGAGGTTTGCCATAGGGGCAGTGACCCTTAAGTTGAGAACCACTGATTTAGAGTGAAATCCCATCTTGAAAGACAGTTTTACCACCATTCCATAACTGACACTTTGAATGCAGATTAAAAGACAGAGGTCATTTTGATAACTCATTTAAAAAGCCTTAAGTGCTATATTCTGTTCACAGTAAAATTATAGTTACTTATTCGTAAGATTCAGTTGTTTTCCATATTAGTCACTAAAAATCAGAAGGGCAAAAGATCCAGAAGGAAAGCCATTTGGCTCGTTAGATACTTCACAAGTTCCACCTAAGAAACTGGAACAGTGCATTCTCCCCAGGAAGCAAGTAGGCTGCCTGCAGATCCTTACTGCCTCATGCCCTCTTCTCAATTCAATCTGTCAGTCTGATTCCCAGTTCTGTAAATGAGCACTGACTGCAGCCCCACCCTCCTCACCCACTTCCCTCCATCACACATTTCTTCCTTTCCAAGCCCTCTTCCCCTACTCGAAATTATATCCTAGCCTCCAACTCCAATGGGCATTTGCTGGGAACCTTCAGGACAGTCTGGCCAGGGAATCTAGCCTAGCAGGGTATCTTCACTTCTCCCTCCTCTCCTTAAAATCCAATTTCACCCCTCTCCTTAAAATCTAATCACTCAGTCTCATGCCAACTGTGTAGCAGACCTCCTGTTCTGGCCTCTACCTCCTCTCTTACCTGTCTTAGACCACACAGCATCTCCAAACTTCTTCCCCATCCATGCTGTCTTCTCAATTCCCAACTCCAGCAGGCATTCCTGGGAACCCACTAGCCATGCCTTTCAATGTATGCCAGCAAGGCATACAGATCACTCTTACTCCTCTCCTCCAAATCCATTCCCCAGCCTTACCTGCAGCTCTGTAGCAGACTCCCTGCTGTGGCCTTTCCTCAGTCTCTACCTCTTTCCCATGGGGACTAAGCAGATTCTGGTGGAACACTTTGTTTTCCTCACTCCTGTGAACTTTCTCAGCACACACCACACACACACACACACACACACACACACACACACACACGCACGCATGCACGCACGCACGCACGCACGCATGCATGCACAGACACACATCAGTCACATTGTAAGTGTCAGCCACCAATACATAGAAACACATCTTACCTGGAGCACTCAGTGGTCACACTTAGTAGAATCGCAGAATTCCCCTCCAGTCAAAACATAAGGAAGACATGTTCCTAAGAACCAAAGAAGGCACCAAAAATCAAGAACAAAATAGCCACTCAACAAACAAGACCAGATATAAGCACCTGGAATTACAATTTCCCAAACCAAGATGTCTAGATGCCAGTGGAAAAATACAGTTAATAACAGCAAGGACTGTATGTATATGCTAGAGTCCAGCAACCATACCACAACAGGCCCAGAGAATTACAACACAGCTGAAATAGAAGACAAAGTCTTTAAAATAGCCTTTATAGATATAAGAGGTCTTATAATGAAATGAATAATCTCTTAAATAAATCTATGAATATAAACAATGAAAGGAAATGAATAAAAGAGTTCAGTACCTGAAGATGATAATAAAATCAATAAAAAAAAACATTAACTACTGCAGACAAACCTCAGTTGGGTCCTTGATCTTCGGGAAACGGGGTTCTGGTTTCAGGTGAGCAAGCAGTCAGCAAGAAATGAAGGACAAACAAATACGAACACAAGGGAGTGCTCTATCTGGATGTATTTTCTCCAAGCAAACACCAGGCTTTTAATGCAAAAGAAAAACAAGAAGGCTAGCCAAATACATCCATCAAGATACACTGGTTCTTAACACAAAACAAAGAAAATGCATACATAAAAAGATAGCAGGAGCCAGGCCTTGTTTACAACTGAGAATAGGAACAGCCCTTAATTAAGATCAGCTAAACAAAGGAGCCAGGTGAATGCTCTGATACAATGCTAGTCTATTGTTAAACCCACCACCAGGGGTCCTTTAGTAAATACCTGATTATGCTATTCCTCTGGGCCTAGTGAAAAACCTGCACTAGGGGAATTCCCTTCTACTAACCCTCTCGTGAATAATACTACAACCCACCTATTTCCTAGACCATTGTGTATTCCTGTGTTTGGGTGTGACTCGCTATTGTTCTAAGTAAATACTATGTAGACCAGCCCTGAGCTTTCTAGCTCTATTCAAGTGAATTGTAATGCCTGATTATTTTCACTGGCTCTACTAGAAGTAATTTGAGTGTTACTGATTAGGTAACATTCTTACTGAATTCCAAGCTCAGGGTCAGCTTCAAGAACTTTCTAGGGCACTGGAACACTAGCAAAGGCTTGGCTAGATGTCAAAATCAATCCTTAAAGGCACTTATACTGAAACAATACTGAAAGAGGGCATACCCATCCATACACCAGACTAACGCAGGGACAGGGTTTGAGTATACATGCTATGGGAATGCCAAGGATCCAGGAAGCTAAGTTTCTGTGAAACTCTTTGCCTAGGGACTGCTTCCAGGTTTCTAAACCTGTCAAGCCAACTTCACTGGAGTGGATGTAGCAACTAACTGAGGGAAATGTGGATATGAAAGATTTAGAAACTTAATAGAAACCTCAGAAGCAAGTCTCCCAAACATAGTATAAGAGATAGAAAAAGAGAATCCTAGGCATTGAAGATGCAATAAAAGAAATGGATACATTGAGGAAAGAGAAAAATCATAAAAATCATGGCCAACATCTAGGAAACTTGACAAATTATTAAAAGAACAAATTTAAACATAATAAAAGTAGAGAAAGGAGAAAACATGCAGTCAAAGGCCCAGAAAATACTAACAACAAAATTATAGAAGAGAAAATTCCTAAACTAAAGAAATAGATACCTATCAAAATATAAGAAGTGTCCAGATCACCAAGTAGACTGGACCAGAAAAGAAATTCCCCTTCCAATATAATAATCAAAACATTAAATGGTCAGAAAAAAAGGAAGAACATTAAAAGTTGAAAGGAAAGAAAGAGAAAATGATTGATAAAGGCAGACCTATTAGAATTACACCTGACTTCTCTATGGAGATTCTAAAAGCTAGAAATCCAGGAAAGATTTTTATACTCTCTGAAACTTCAGATGCCAGCCCAGACTACTATATCCAGCAAAATTTTCAACTGCAAAAAAAAAAAAAAAGTGTAGAAAATAAGACATTCCATGATAAAACCAAATTTAAGCAATATCTATTTATAAACCCACCCTAACGGAATGTGCTAGAAAGAAAACTCCAACCTAAAGAACTTAAACATGCCAAGAAAATACAAGGAATATATAATTACAGACCAGCAAATCAAGAGGGGAAACACACACACACACACAGACATCAAAAGAACAAATAACAAAAATCAACAGCTGCTTCTCCCTGATGTCTCAACTCATTTTGCGGTCAGTAGCAGCCCCAGGCCACCTTGGGTGTGAACTTGTTGGACAGTCCCACAGTCCCCAGAGGACCCTCCACACCCTAGGTGCCCTAGCATGCCCAGGATCTTAGAATCCCTGGTGAGTCAAATGAAACATAAAACAACAGTGAGGGCCTGTGCCAGCAGGAGCAGGGACACAGGAAACCCACCTAACCAGCAGCTCAGGTTCCTTCCAGTTTGTGCTAATCTACCTGGGTTTCGAACATAGTGGACAACTCCAAGGTCCCCCAGAGGATGTACCACTTCCAGGTGCTAATAACATGCCCAGGATCTTAGGATTCCAGGATCCCAGGTTCCCGGGATCCCAGGAGCTTGGTCACACCAGGATCTCAGGGTCTCAGAGGAAGCTTGCCCACCAAAAACTCTGACACACCCAAAATCTCAGGTCAACAGGATCCCAGAATCACAGGATCACAGAGAAAGCTGGACTCTGAGGATTTGTGAATAAACCGGGATTACAGGACAGACAGTCTCCAATCAGACATACTGAGGGCAGTGAGCACTTGAGATAATCAGATGGCAGTAGGCCAGCATGAGAACAAAAGCAACAGAAACCCAGGTTACTTGGCATCATCAGAACCAATCTCTCCCACAATAACCAGTCCTGGATACACCATCACACCAGAAAAGCAAGACATGGATCTAAAGACACTTCTCATGATGATGATGGAGGACTATAAGAGGGAAATAAATAACTCCCTTAAAGAAATACAGGAGAACACATAAATCAAGTAAAAGAATTGAACAAAACCATCCAGGATCTAAAAATGGAAGTAGAAGCAATAAAGAAAGCACAAAGGGAAATCACTCTGGAAATAGAAAACCTAGGAAAGAAGTCAGAAGCCATTGATGCAAGTATAAACGACAGAATAAAAGAGATAGAAGAGAGAATCTCAGGTACACAAGATAACATGGAAAACATTGACACAACAATCAAAGAAAATGTGGAATGCAAAAAGATCCTAAATCAAAACATCGAGGAAATCCAGGACAAAATGAGAAGACCAAACCTAAGGACAAGAGGTATAGATGAGAAGGAAGATTTCCAAATTAAAGGGCCAGTAAATATCTTCAACAAAATCATAGAAGAATACTTCCCCAACCTAAAGAAAGAGATGCTCATGAATATACAAGAAGCCTACAGAACTCCAAATAGGTTGAACCAGAAAAGAAATTCCTCCTATCATATAATAATCAAAACACCAAATGCACAAAAAAAGAGAGAATATTAAAAGCAGTAAGGGAAAAAGGTCAAGTAACATATAAAGCCAGACCTATCAGAATTACACCNGACTTCTCNCCAGAGACTATGAAANCAAGAAGATCCTAGGCAGATGTCATATAGACCNTAAGAGAACACAAATGCCAGCCCAGGCTACTATACCCAGCAAAACTCTCAATTACCATACATGGAGAAACCAAGGTATTCCATGACAAAACCAAATTTACACAATATTTCCAGAAATCCAGCCCTTCAAAGGATAATAAAGGGAAAACTTGAACACAAAGAGGGAAACTAAGCTCGAGAAAAAACAAGAAAGTAATGTTTCAACAAACCTAAAGAATATAGCCACATGAACAAAATTCCAACTGTAGCAACAAAAGTAACAGGAAGCAACAACGACTTTTCCTTAATACCTCAATATCAATGGATTCAATTCCCCAATAAAATGACATAGACTAAGAGACTGGTTACATAAACAGAACCCAAATTTTTGCTGCATACAGGAAACCAACCTTGGGGACAAAGACAGACACTACCTTAGAGTAACAGGCCAGAAAACAATTTTCCAAGCAAATGGTCCAAAAAAACAAAGTGGAATAGCCATTCTAATTTCAAATAACATCATCTTTCAACCTAAAGTTCTCAAAAAAGATAAAGAGGGACACTTCTTATTCATTAAAGGTAAAATTTACCAAGATGAATTTTCAATTCTGAATATCTATGCTCCAAGTGCAAGGGAATCCACATTCATTAAAGAAATTTTGCTAAAATTCAAAGAACACATTATACCTCACACAATAATAGTGGGAGACTTCAACACCACACTCTCATCAATGTACAGATTCTGGAAACAAAAACTCAACAGAGATACATTGAAACTAACAGAATTTATGAAAAAATGGGTTTAACAGATATCTATAGAACATTTCAAACTAAAAAAAAAAAAAAAAAAAAAAAAAAAAAAAAAAAAAAAAAAAAAAAAGGATATAGTTTCTTCTCAGCACCTCATGGTACCTTCTCCAAAACTGATGATATAATTGGTCACCAAACAGGCCTCAGCACATACAAAAATATTGAAATAATCCCATGTACCCTATCAGACCACCACAGACTAAGGCTGATCTTTAATAACAACATAAATAATAGAAAACCCTCATAAATATAGAAGATGAACAACACTCTACTCAATGATAATTTAGTCAAGGAAGAAATAAAGAAAGAAATTAGAGACTTTTTAGAGTTTAATTAAAATGAATCCACAACATATCCAAACTTATGGAACACAATAAAAGCAGTCCAAAGAGGAAAATTCATAGCTCTGAGTGCCTCCAAAAAGAAGCTGGAGCGAGCAAACACTAGCAGCTTGACAACACGCCTAAAAGCTCTAGAACAAAAGGAAGCAAATTCACCAAAGAGGAGAAGACAGCAGGAAATAATCAAACTCAGGGCTGAAATCAACCAAGTGGAAACAAAAAGAACTGTACAAAAAATCAACCAAACCAGGAGCTGGTTCTTTGAGAAAATCAACAAGATAGATAAAGCCTTAGCCATACTACCTAGAGGACACAGGGACAGTAACATAACTAACAAAATCAGAAATGAAAAGGGAGATATAACAATAAAATCTATGGAAATCTAAAAAATCATCAGATACTACTACAAAATACTATACTCAGCAAAGCTGTAAAACCTGGGTAAAATGTACAATTTTCTAGACAGAAACCAGGTAGGAAAGTTAAATCAGGTTCAGATTAACAGTCTAAACATTCCCATATCCCCTAAAGAAATAGAAATAGTCATTAATAGTCTCCCAACCAAAAAAAAAAAAAAAAAGCCCAGGACCAGATGGGTTAATGCAGAGTTCTATTGGACCTTCTATTGGACCTTCGACGAAGACCTAATTCCAATACTCCTCAACCTATTCCATGAAATAGAAACAGAAGGTACTCTACCCAATATGTTCTATGAAGCCACAATAACTCTAAACCATATAAAAAACCCAACCAAAAAAAGAGAACTTCAAACCAATTTCCCTTATGAATATCAATGCAAAAATACTCAATAAAATCCTCATAAACCAAATCCAAGACGACATCAAAAACAATCATCCATCATGACCAAGTAGGCTTCATCCCAGGGATGCAGGGATGGTTTAATATACATAAATCCATCAAAGTAATCCACTACATGAACAAACTCAAAGACAAAAAACACACGATCATCTCAGTAGATGTTGAGAAAGAATTTGACAAAGTCCAACACACCTTCATGATAAAAGTATTGGAAAGATC
>NC_034593.1:6753435-6760730 GCF_900095145.1 Mus pahari | reverse complement strand
GAACTCCACATAAAACCAGAAACACTGAAACTTATAAAGAGGAAAGTGGGGAAGAACCTCAAAGAAATGGGCACAGGGGAAAAATTCCTGCGCAGTACACCAATGGCTTGACAAATGGGACCTCATAAAATTGTAAAGCTTCTAGGCAAAGGGCACTCTCAATAAGACCAATAGGCAACCAATAGATCAGGAAAAGATCTTTACCAATTTTAAATTTGATAGGGGGCTAATATCCAGTATATATAAAGAATTATAGAAGTTGGACTCCAAAAAACCAAATAACCCTATTAAAAAATGGGGTACAGAGATAAACAAATAATTCTCAACTGAGGAATACCAAATGGCTGAGAAGCACCTAAAAAATGTTAAACATGCTTAATTATCAGGGAAATGCAAGTCAAAACAACCCTGATATTTCACTTCACACCAGTCAAAATGGCTAAGATCAAAAACTCAGGTGACAGCAGATGTTGGCAAGGATGTGGAGAAAGAGGAACACTCCTCCATTGTTGGTGGGACTGCAAGCTGGAACAACCACTCTGGAAATCAGTCTGGAAGTTCCTCAGAAAATTGGACATAGTACTACTGGAGGATCCAGCAATACCTTTCCTGGGCATATACCCAGAAGATCTTCCAACTGGTAATAAGGACACATGCACCGCTATGTTCATAGCACCCTTATTTATAATAGCCAGAAGCTGGAAAGAATCCACATGTCCCTCAACAGAGGAATGGATACAGAAAATGTGGTATATTTACACAATGAAATACTACTCAGTTATTAAAAACAATGAATTTTGAACTTCTTAGACAAATGGATGGATCTGGGGGATATCATCTTGAGTGAGGTAACCCAATCAGAAAAGAACATACATGATATGCACTCACTGATAACTGGATATTAGCCCAGAAGCTCAGAATCCTTCTTAGAAGGGGAACAAAATATCCATGGAAGGAGTTACAGAGACAAAGTTTGGAGCAAAGACTGAAGGAATGATCACCCATAGACTGCTCCACTTGCGGGATCCATCCCATAAACAACCACCAAACCCAGACAATATGGCAGATGCTAACAAGAGCCTGCTGACCAGAGCCTGATATAGCTGTCTCCTGAGGGTCTCTGCCAGTGCCTGGCAAATACAGAAGTGGAGGCTCAAAATCATCCATTGGATGGAGCACAAGGTCCCCAAAGGAGGAGCTAGAGAAAGTACCCAAGGAGCTGAAGGGGTTTTCAGCCCCATCGTAGGAATATCAATATGAACTAACCAGCAACCCCCGAACTAAACCACCAATCAAAGAAAACACATGGTGGAACTTGTGGTTCTAGCAGTATATGTATCAGGTGATGGCCTAGTCGGTCATCAATGAGAGGAGAGGCCCTAGGTCCTGTGAAGGTTCTATCCCCAAGTATAGGCTAATTCCAGGACTGAGAATGGGAGTGGTTGGTTTGGGGAACAGGAGTATGGGGGAGGGGATAGGGGATTTCCAGAGGGGAAACTAGGAAAGGGGTTAACACTTGAAATATAAATAAAGAAAATATCTAATTTCTTTTTGAAAAAGGAAAAAAAGACTCATTTTGTTAATGGAAGTAAAATCAGGATCAATCATTCTGCTGTAGGTATCCAAGTAACCAAGTATTCAAGAAATACAAATTAACATCAATGATAGACGTCACATCAAGTTAAAAATATGGGAAAACATTTTCCAAGCATAAGAAAAAAAGCTAGCATAGCCCTTTTAATATCTTTAAAAAAATAGAATTGACAGCAGGACTAACCAGAAGATATATGGAAGGACACTACTTACTTAGTGAAGACAAAAATCCAAGAGGAGGACATTGTAATTCTTTACATCTATGCACCAAACACAAGCACCCAAGTAGTAAAGGAAATAGTACTATAGCTAAAATCACACATTGACACTCATACACTGAGAGTGCGAGACTTCAACACCCAACTCTTGCCAATACGCACGTCATCCAGACAAAAACTGAACAAATAAACAAATGCTGGAACTAGTTGATGTCATAAAGCAAATGGAACTAACAGATATTTACTGAACATTTCACCCAAATTCAAAAGAACATGCCTTCTATCCTATATGACCACCATGGATTAAAACTGATTATCAATAACGGAAAGCTTACAAACTCATGGAAATTGGACAACTGTATACTGAAAGAAAAATGGGCCAAGACAGACATTAAGAAAATAAATAAAAATTTATAGAATAGCGTGAAAATGAATATACAACATACCCAAATCTGTGGTACACAATGCAGTTAATTGTAAAAGACAATGTCATAGTCCTAAGTGCTTACATAAAATAAAATAAAGTGAAATAAAACAAACTATAGTTTAAAAAAAGAAGAGATATCATACTACCAACTTAATAGCACACCTGAAAGCACTAGATGAGAAAAGAAGTCACACTCAGAAGAACTACTACAAAAAATAATCAAACACGGGGCTGAAGTCAATGAAATAAAAACACACAAATAAGCTATACAAATAATCAATGAAACAAGGGATTTTTTTCAATTCTTTTCCTTTTATCTAATATACTTTTTTCTTATATAATAGACCTTGATTAGTTTCCCCTCCCTCTTGTCCTCCCAGTTTCTCCCTATCCTCCCCTCCACCCAGATCCAGTTCCTTCCTGTCTCTCATAGAAAAGAACTGGCAGCTTTCTCAAGATGGCCAAGGGTAAGGAGGGATGTTACTTCGAAGCTCTGCTGGGGCCTCCACCCAGAGACTCCTGAATCAGTGTGTGTGGATGGTGTAGGTTCTTTCATGAAATGTCCTGGAAATGAGACTAAAGATAGGGCATTAAAGAAACCACATTAACTATATTAGAAGTATAATTTTATGGAACACAATTTTGCTCAAAAAGATGGGAGAGAGGCTGAAAGGTCAGATTCCTGAAATTAAACAGACTTCAGAAATTCTGAAATACTTGCAAAAAGTAAGAGAGTACGCCAATTCAATGAAGACCAGATTTTTATTGTCAGGTAAGTTGGACTGCAAAGCTTCAGTGCTCCTACTGATAAAGTGTGCCTGTGGTTGGGGACTAATGTGATGCTTGAATATATTATTGATGAAGCTCAGGCATTGTTGGAAAAGAATTTATCAACGGCTACAAAGAATTGTCATTCTTTGAGGAAGACCATGACTGTCTTCAAGATCAAGTTCACTGCTACAGGGGTCAATATAGCCAGGGTCTAAAATCAGTATTAAAAGAGAAGAAACAAAAATGTTCCTACCAAGAACAAAGCATACCACCAGCGATCGAAAATGTGGTTCAGGTTTCCAAACGTATTAAATAGCCAATGCTTATCTTCACAGATTGATGTCATTTTGAGTATTTTTTTTCACAGCAAGAATAATTAAAACTGTAAAAACACCATTTTAGTTATTTATGAAGACAGAATTACTTTCAAAAACTTCATGAAATTAACAGTATTTTTTTTAATATTTCGCTATGAGGTAATGTTGCTTTTGTTTTATTTCATCTGTTATAAGACAACTCCTAACTGAGATGGCTGAAAACTGTGAGGAATTCTCTGGAGGCTGCAGAATGTTGGGCACCAATACTGTTTACTTTTTCTTTCTTGATTGATGATACTCTCAGATGATGTGGTAAACCTTTTAGGGGCAGGAAAGGCAGACAGTTGCAATCTTTGTAAGCTTGTCCTTCTTTAGAACTTGTAGGACATTACCATCTTTTCTTGCTGTTGTGTTCTGTAAATGGAGTTTCACGCATTTATGCTTAACCAGTAGCTTTTTTGATACTCTGAACTTTTCAGAAAATTGTTACTTGCTTTCCTACACAGTGTGAGGTCTATTGACATACTTTGACATGAAATAAGTGCACTCTGTCCCTGCAATGCCAGTATAAGGGAGACTTGATCAATGTGAGAGGCCACTACCCATTCTAAACTTTAAGGTAAGGTCATTTTATATTATGTAGCAGTACTTCAAAGCACATCAAGCAGGAATATTAGCATAATGTAAATCTGCATTGGTTGAAAGGAGTTGTAAGCTTTTTATTCAAGATAAAATTCCATATGAAAGATGAAATCTCTGGAAAGCCATTGTTATTTTTGCACTTACATGCATATATGTGCATATTTATAGGAATTTAAATTTGAATAAAACTCAATAAAAGTACATTTCACCCTTACTAATATCTCTGTCCTGTAGGACCATGCTTAGGTAACTTTAAAGCATAATCATAATGTATACATTTTCAACAATTACAAGGATGCCTTTTTCCAGTGGGAAGCTTGGAAATTTGAAAACTTCATACAACATGGATCAAAACACAGGTACCAAACACTGCTGGGTGTCATCTCTTGCGTTACTCTCACTGGCTGCCCTTTGGATGCTATTACTTTCTAGTGAGTAAATATTCTCAATTGTCCCGTACTGGATCACACCTCCCATCACTGTAATGAAGTATTATCAGTTTGGTTTTGGCAGCAGGGCATTCTAATGAGGCACAGAGTGTTCATTCTCCTCTATACCTTGAATAACCACTTAGACACTTCTAATTTCACATGGTCTTCCCATGTTGGCATGGGAAGCATCATCTCCTCTCTTGGCCGCTCTGGGAATTTTACATAGGGATGGTCAGTACAGAGTTATAGAATACCAACTGGAGACATCCCAAGAAAGGATTCTCAAATGCAATCACCTCCTTTGAAATATGAATTATCAGTTCTAAAATGTAGTTTAATTATGAACTAAGCTAAAATGTCATCATCCTAGTATATTTGACATTTTAATGCATATTCTATTCCTGTCACCAGTATCAATGACAAATGACAGAATGAAGGCCTTGTTAAAAATTTAAACATCTGAGAAATTTTATATAATTATGGGCCATTAGAATTGGTAAAATATTTAAATGAATTTAGTTTTTCTTTTTAAGCTCAGCGAGCTCATAAAAAAGATTAAGCAAGAACTGGATGAATATTCAACTGGTCAGCCTGGATTGTGATGGCACCCCTGACGTGCCTTTGAACTTGGATGAGCTCCTCATCTTCCCAACTTCACCAGCACAGTGACTATGAAATTTAAAAGTCCTGAGGTCCTTTCAAGCAACCGATTCATAAACCTTTACTATGTATTGGAAATGAATATCTTCAGAACATTCTAGATGCTTGAGCATGTAGGCACAGTTACTCTCCTGAAGAAGGTCAAATCTACTTAAAGAGAGAGTAAAAACACTTAGAACAAAATAAACACTAATACCCAAGCACCAGCTTAATTACCAGAGTTACAGAACTTAGAAATGTAGAGATACATAATAATAATATATAATAATAAATAAATAACAGAAATCTCTGTACTTAATAAGTACCCAGATTCTCTTGATGTTCACTATACTCCGATTTCCTTGGAAGCTGACAGCACGTGAAATTTATTTCTTATTTACTTCGTTCACCGCAGCTCTTCTAGCAGCTCTGAATCCTCAAACATTCTGGATTTATTTCTTCCTGACCACAGTTTCCCCTCTCTACCCTCTCCCCAGTATATCTCCCCAACCTCCCCTTTCTCCCAGATCCACTCCTCCTCTACCTCCCATCAGAGAAGAGCAGACCACCCAGGAACAGTAATCAAATATGGCAAAGCAAACTACAATAAACTCCAACACATAACATCACATCAAGGATAGACAAGGAGAAAAAGTGTCCTACAAGAGGCAAAAGAGTCAAGGGCAGAGTCCACTCCCACAGTTAGGATTTCTGTGAAAAAAAAAAAAAAAAAGCCAAGCCAGTCATCCATAACATATGTGCAAATGACCTAGCTGACACCCTGCAAGTTCTCTGATCTCTGCAAGTTCCCCTGAGTCCCAGGCAGTTGATTCTGCAGGTAGTGTTCTCATGGTGTGTTCTCATTCCTACAAGCCTTCCTCCCTCTTCTCCACAGGACTCTTATGAACTCCACCTAATATTTAACTGTGGTTTTCTGAATCTGCTCCCATCAATTGCTAGAGGAAGTCTCTCTGGTTTGTTTTTGTTTTTGGTTTTGGTTTTGTTTTTTTCTGATAGTCTGAGCAAACACTCTTCCAGCAGGACAAACTGTAGGTCAAAAGTTTTGTGACTAAGTTGGTATCCCAATCCCTCTATTTGAGGCCTTGCCTGGCTACAGAAGATGGCCAGTCCAGGCCCCATGCCCTCCATTACTAAGTGTCTTTGCAGGGCCAAATCAACAAAATAGAAGCAAAAAAGAACAATATACAAAAATACAAAAGTCAATGCAACTAAGAGCTTTTATTTGAGAAAATTAACAAGATAGACACAACTTTATCCAATGTAAAGTAAAGCAGAGATAGAATATTCAAATTAACAAAATCAGAGATAAAAATGGAGACTTAAAAACAGATACTGAGGAAATCAAAAGAATCATTAGATCATACTTTAAACACCTATACTTCATAAAATTGAACACTCTAGTGGAAATGGATAGTTTTCTCAATAGATACCATTTACAAAGTTAAATTAATAACAGGTAGGCAATTCAAATAAACCTATAACCCCTAAGAGAATAGAAGCAGTCATTTAAAGTCTCTCAACCAACAAAACCAAGAGCCAGATGATTATAGTGCAGAATTCTAACAGGCTTTTGAAGAAGAATCAATACCCAACACTCTTCAAGGTATTCTACAAATAGAAAGAGAAAGATCGTTTGCTGAATTTATCATATGAGGTCATCGTCACCCTGACAACCATCACAAAGATTCCATGAAGAAAGAAATACAGACCACTTTCTCTCATGAACATAGATACAAGAATGCTCAATAAATAAAATACTTACAAACTGAATCTAAACACATCAAAAACCATCCACTTAATCAAGTAGACTTCATCCCAGAGATACAGGGATGGTTCAACATACAAAAATCAATGTATACAGAATATAAACAAACTGAATGAAAAAACAACAACACACAATCATCTTAATAGATGTAGAAAAAAACCCTTTGACAAAATCCAACAGCCCTTTGTGATAAAAGTATTAGAGATATTAGTGATAAGAGGGACAAACCTAAGCATAATGAAGGCAATTTACAGCAAGCCCATAGCCAACACCAAATTAAATGGAGAGAAGCTCAAAGCGATCCCACTGAAATCAGGAGTAGATGGCAGGAAATAATCAAACTCAGGGGTGAAATCATTAAAGAAACATTAGTAAAGCTCAAAGCACACATTGCACCTCACACAATAATAGTGGGAGAATTCAACACCCCATTCTCACCAATGGACAGATCCTGGAAACAGAAACTAAACA
>NC_034593.1:6739343-6744002 GCF_900095145.1 Mus pahari | reverse complement strand
AGAGCTAAAATGAAAGGATGGACTATCCAGAGACTACCCCATCTGGGAATTTGCAAAACACAATTTGCAAAACACAAGAAAATCAAAAGAAGGAAGACAAACATGTGGATACTTCATTCGTCTTAGAATAGGGAACAAAATACCCATGGAAGGAGTTGCAGAGACAAAATTTGGAGCTAAGTTGAAAGGATGGACTATCCATTTCTATATATGCCAATTTTGTGGAATATAGATTTTTGATGTATGTCCTTATGATTCTATCCATTTTCTTGCTGTCCATTACTATGTCCTCCTTTTTGTTTCAGATTTTACTTATTTGGATATTCTTTGTGTGTCTTTTAGTTAGTCTGTATAAGAGTGTGTCTATCCTGTTGATTTTCTCGAGGAACCAACTCTTTGTTTCACAGATTCCTTGTATTGTTCTCTTTGTGGCTATTTTATTGATTTTCAGCCTTCAGTTTGATTATTCCTCTCCTTATATTCCTTTTGGGTATGCTTACTTCGTTTTATTATAAAGCTTTCAGGTGTGCTGTTAAGGTCCTGATATGATAGTTCTCTTGGTGCTATGAACTTTCATCTTCTTTTTATAAAATATTTATTTTATTTACATTTCAAATGTTATCCCCTTTCCTCATTTGCCCTCCGAAACCCTCTATCCCCTCCCGCTTCCTCTGCTCACCAACCCACCTACTCTCTCTTACTGATCCTGGCATTCCCCTACACTGGGGCATCAAGCCATCACAGGACCAAGGGCCTCTCCTCCCATTGATGCTAGACAAGGCCATCCTCTGCTACATATGTGGCTGGAGCCATGGATCCCTCCATTCCTACTCTTTGGTTGGTGGTTTAATTCTCTGGGAGCTCTGGAAGTACTGGTTGGTTCATATTGTTGTTCCTCCTATGGGGCTGAAAACCCCTTCAGCTCCTTGGGTACTTTCTCTAGCTTCTTCATTGGGGACCTTGTGCTCTGTCCAATGGATGATTGTGAGCATCCACTTCTGTATTTGCCAGGCACTGGCAGAGGCCCTCAGGAAACAGCTATATCAGGCTCCTGTCATCAGGCTTTGTTGGCATCTGCCATATTGTCTGGGTTTGGTGGTTGTTTATGGGATGGATCCCCAAGTTGGGCAGTCTCTGGGTGATTGTTCCTTCAGTCTCTGCTTCAAACTTTGTCTCTTTATCTCCTCCCATGGGTATTTTGTTCCCCATTCTTAGAAGGACTGAAGTATCCATACTTTGGTATTCCTTCTTGAATTTCATGTGGTCTGTGAATTGTATTTTGGTTATTCCCTACTTCTGGGTCAATATCCACTTATCACTGAGTGCATACCATGTGTATTCTTTTGTGATTGGGTTACTTCACACAGGGTGATATTTTCTAGTTCCATCCATTTGCCTAAGAATTTCATGAATTCTTTGTTTTTAATAGCTGAGTAGTACTCCATTATGTAAATGTACCCCATTTTCTGTATCCATTCCACTGTTGAAGGACATTTGATTTCTTTCCAGCTTCTGGCTATTATAATTAAGTCTGCTATGAACATAGTAGAGCATATGTCCTTATTACGTCTTGGAGCATCTTCTGGGTGTATGTCCAGGAGTGGTATGACTGGGTCCTCAGGTAATTTCCTCTTAGCACACACTGTGTCCCATAAGATTGGGTATACTGTGTACTAGTGAATTCTAGTATGATATGTACTATACATTCTAGAAAGTTTTGAATTTTTTCTGTTTTATTATCTTGACTCATTTTTTCACCGAGAAGAGATTTGTTTAATTTCTATGAGTTTGTAAGCTTTCTGTTGCTTCAATTTCTTGTGTATGTTGAGATTTGCTTGGTGACTAACTATGTGGTTAATTTTAGGGAAAGTTCCATTCAGTGTTGAGAAAAAGGCAAATAATTTTGTATTTTGGGTGAAATGTTCTGTAAATATTCATTAGGTCCATTTAGTTTATAGCATCTGTTAGCTACAATTTCCCTGTTTAGTTTTTATCTGAATGATTTGTCCATCGTTGAGGGTGGGAAATTGAAGACTAGCATTATTAATGTGTGAGGCTCAATATGTGATTTAAACTGTAGTATTGTTTCTTTTACCAACTTGACTGTCCTAGTATTTAGGACACAGATATTAAGAATTGAAAGATTACCTTGGAATTTTCCCTTGATGACTATGTCTTTCTCTATATCTTATGATTAGCATTGGTTTGAAATCTATTTTGTTAGATATTAAAATGCCTGTGCCAGCTTGCTTCTTAGGTCCATTTGCTTGGTATATCTTTTTCTAATTTTTTTACCCAAAGGTAGTGCCTATCCTTAATATTTAGGTGTGTTGCTTGAATGCAGCAGAAGCATGTTTCCATATCCATTCTGTTTGTCTATATCTTTTTACTGGATAATTGAGAACATTGATATTGAGAGATATCAATGACCTATGATTGTTGATTCCTGTCATTGTATTAGTGGTTTCCATGCTGATGTTGATGTTTCTGTTGTTGTCATTGGTGGTGGTGGTGGTTATGGTGCTGGTATGTGTGTGTGCTCTACTGCTTTTGGATTTGCTTGAAAGAGTATATTTATTTATATTTATATTTATTTCCTGTGTTTTCCTGGGCGATTAATGACCTTAGGTTGAAGTTTTCTTTATAGCACTTTCTAGAAAACTGGCTATGTAGATAAACATGGTTTACATTTGATCTTATCATAGAATATATTCTTTTTCTCCATCTATGATGATTGAAAGTTTTGCTAGGTAGACCATATCCAACATACAGAGCAATTTCCAGTTTGAACATACATACAATAATACCCAAGAAAATACTTGCAAATGGAATCTAAGATCACATCAAAAAGATTACCCATAATGATCAAGTAGGCTTCATCCCAGAGATACATAGAAGATTCAACTTGTGAAAAATCTATCAGTGCAATCCACCATATAAATAAGTATGGGCTGGCTTCTGTGGTTTCTTAACATCTGTAGAAGGCTGTTCTGGCTTTCAGATCTCCACTAAGAAGTCAGGTATAATTCTAATAAGTCTACCTTAATATTTTGCTTGGTGTTTTCCTTTGAAGATTTTAATATTTTTTTCCTGTATGTTTAATATTTTGATTATTATATGGCAAAGATCCTTTTCTCTAACCCAATCTATTTGGTGTCTTACATACTTTTTCTGCCTTTATAACCATCTTTAGGTTAAGAATAATATTTTCTATGGCTTTGTTGAAAATATTTTCTCTGCCTTTGAGCTGGAATTCTTGTCCTTCCTCCAATCCTACTACTCATACTTTTAATATGTTCATAGTTTCCCAAAAATCCTGGGTGTTTTGTGTCAGATTTTTTTTAATTTAACATTTTGTTTGACCTACTTCTTCTTTCATATCTTCAATGTTTGATATTCTCTCTTGTATCTTTTTATTCTGTTGGCAAAGCTTGCCTCTGTAGTTTCTATTTGAAGTTCTAAAGCTTTCATTTCCTCAGTTTGTGTTTTCTTTATTGATTTTATTTCAATTTTCTTTTTTTTGCCTTAAGAGATTGTTTATTAGCATGTCAATCAAGAAATTATATAAATGAATCTTAATTACTGAAGTATAAAAACTGGTTCCAGTAACTTCAAGGATACAGTTTGGGATCTTTTAAGAAATGTAACTTCTCTGGCTTCCATTATTATATTAGAAGAAAACATTAATTTCAAGAATAGTTTCTTGTTTTCTATGATTATAACCAAAATCAAGTAGAAAAATAAAAAGATTGCATTTAAAAAACCCTTTTTAAAGGACTTTTCTTTCACTACCACACACACACACACACACACACACACACACACACACACACACACACACACTCACCTTAGCTGTTCAGCAAGCTAAAAGTGTGTCTTCAGCTGGATCAGGATTTCATTATGTTTTTGTCAGGTGAACTGTCTATGGGTGTGGATTTGCAGTTGTAATTTGTGCTTTTTTTTTGGGGGGGGGGGGGGACAGGGTTTCTCTGTGTAGCCTTGGCTGTCCTAAAACCTACTCTGTAGACCAGACTGGTCTTGAACTCAGAAATCTGCCTGCCTCCACCTCCCAAGTGGTAATTTGTGCTTTTTTGTGGAGAACTTTTTCAAGTAAGACCACCAGTAAGTGTTCTAAAGTTTCTGCTTTGAGGCTCTAAGTCTACAGGACTATCACTCCACAGAAGATCCACTACAGCAGCTCAAATTAATGTCCACTCATCATTTTCAAGTCATTAATAATTTTATTTGTTTTCTTCAACTATTCCTATTTTTGTAGCTTTTCTCACTGGATTTATTCACTTTCACCAATTGTTTGTGGTTTCCTAAATTTCTTTATGGTATTTATTCATTTTCTCTTTAAGAAGCTCTACCATCTTTGTATAGTTGGTCTTAAAGTCTTTTTTATTGTGCTTCAACTATGTTGGAATATTCACGACCGACTATGGTAGGATAGCTATGCTCCAATGGAGACATAGTGCCCTGAGTGTTGCATTCTCATGAAGGTGTCTAGACATCTGGGTTTGGGATGAGTATAAACCTAAATGCTGTTTTGGGGGATTGTCTTTGTTGAGTGTGTGTTCTGTTTCTTGGTTGTGATTTCTGTCTGGATTTTCACAGTGTGATGGCGGTGTGTCTCCTGTTTTACTGCCCGTCTCAGCT
>NC_034593.1:6710464-6738775 GCF_900095145.1 Mus pahari | reverse complement strand
ACAGAGATGACTGCCCATCTCAGCTAGTGTATCCACGGGGAATACCTGCTGGTGTTGGGGTCTGGGGTACAGAGATGACTGCCCGTCTCAGCTAGTGTATCCACAGGGAATACCTGCTGGTGTTGGGGTCTGGGATACAGAGATGACTGCCCATCTCAGCTACTGTATCCACGGGGAATACCTGCTGGTGTTGGGGTCTGGGATACAGAGATGACTGGGAATAGGAAGGTTCCAGAATGACTTCCACTGCATTCCCAGCACTGGGGCAGTGCCCACCTGAGAGTGAGAGCTCAGTAAAGGATACAGAGTTCAATGAAAGAGCATAAGAGTCAATGACTTGGCCCATTTCACAAATGAGGAAAATTAGACTCTAAGAAACTCAATAAATCCTCCACATTAAGTAACACAGAGTAGTAACAGTCATTATTCCAAGTTGAACTTAGCTGGCCCTGAATTCTATTCTGTTTTGTATGTGCTCTGGATTATAACAACTGAAGATGTGGGCAAAAGGGCCTGGACCCCCCTCATCTTTAAGCATAATAAATAAAAATTTAAAATTAATAAAAATTTAAAGTAATTAAAGATACCATGACAAGAAAAATATACAAGAAAATCTTATATATGCCTCACCTTATTACAGAGCACACACACACACACATACACACACACACACACACAAACACACACACCTATTTAATAAAACTCCCCGCAGAAGGACCAATATTGCTTCAAAAATACAATGGGATCAGCAGTACCAGTAAGGCAGATGGACAGATTTCCCACTAACAAATAATGATACTGTTCTAATTCCATTCAAAGTCTGTGTGACTGTGAGCCATGTAGAGATACAAGTAGCCCAGTATGACAGCCAAGAAGAGACTCATCACAGATCCCAGTGTCCTGTGTTTTATAGCACTCTTGTAACATAGCCAAGAAAATCTCATCCCAGATCCCAGTTCACTGTTCCACAGTACTCCTGGGCTGATATCCTTACCTCCTACTGAGAGACGTTGGATTCCTAGCTTCACCAAACTCTGTCTGTATTTTGAGATTGCACTAACAGAGAACAATAATGGTGATGTTAATGCCTAATAGTCCAAGAAGGCCCAAATAATATTGTAGAAGCTGTTTTTGGAACCAAAGCTCAGAGTACCAGGGCAAATGCTCAGTCAAAACAGAGCAACTATTTACTAAGCAGAGATTTAAAAGGCTACACAGTCCCTTTCCAAAAATAGGCAAAATGCACAGAATGTAATAAAAAGCTATACATCATACCCTCAGCCACAAAACTATAAACTAAATGAGAAGTGTTAACATGAGCTGATGAATTGCAAATTATAATCATCTAGAATGGACCTAAAGTATCCACTAGAAAATGTTTTAACAACCACTTACAAACTCCCTTTAAATAAATAGAAAACAAAGAAATAGAATTAATAAAAAATAAGGTAAAGGCGAATTGGAATTTAACACTTACAAAAACAGAAATTTAAAACTTCTTGGATGCTTTTAGAAGTGGGCTAACAGAATTGGGTTAGTAAAAGGCCAAGAGAAGATATTCAATCTAAAAAATAAACAGGAAACAGCTGTGAGGGGAACACACTGACCTACAAGATGACAGCAAATATGTCCAAAGCGAATACACCAATCCTGCCTTGGAAGTAGAGGAAATCAACCTAAATCCTTGCCAACGTTCCTCATAATAAAAAAGCCTCAAAACTAAAAAGAAGAAATCCCTTGGAGACTTGCTTTATCTCGGAGAAATAGATCAGGGACAGCTTTGTTCTTCTACCAAGCTTCGGCAACCAGGGGGAATCACTGAATATCAACATCATGCTTTTTTTCTAATAAGCATGACCTTATAAACACAGACTAATATAAGGTGGTGCTTATATATATATACATATATATATATATATATATATATATATATATATATATATACACATACATATGTGTGTATGTGTGTATATAATTATACAAATACATATAAATATATACATGTATACATCTATACATATAAGTATACATGCATCTATCTCCAAAGACTGTTTTGAAATGAGTATGAGGAAGTCAATAAGCTTTGAGGACCAAAGGCAATCTTTTAACTAGTAAAGTATTCTTGCTTTGCCTCTGTAGTATATCTTCCATGCACTGTAACTTGAAAATGGATTTTCTTATCATCCATGAAAAAGTTTAAACTTAATCTAGTTTCTATTTCTTTATCTCAATACCCTTTTAATTGACACATTGCCTCATCTATGAAAAAACACCCTCTACAATCACAGCCATTAGAATCTTATTTTGGCCTTGTCAAGACTGTCAGGCAGTTGAGGCTTAGACACTGATAGTTGAAAATCTTCTAATCCCAAAGCCAGTAAAAATCTTCAGTATCCTGGCTGCATACATATCTATTATTCTTTATACCTAACTTCAAGAGGATTTAGGATGACAGATAACAAGTTTCCAGCAAGCTCTAATGCACTTTAATTCTAGCTTCAAAGGCATTAGGCACCATGCTTTCCCCCTCAAAGAAATGTTTAAATATAGAAAGAAGCTAAAGGCAATTATGCAAGCTTCTTTAAACATGAAATCCACTCCACTTTTAAAAATAATTCAATTTGTCCAGTATCCATGGAAAAATATGAGGATAAATCTATGAATTGGCGTATCAAAATCCCAAATCATAGTTTATACTCAAAGTGTAGAATATCTCCATTTGGATGCAGCTGCTGCTGATTGATTCTAGAGGAGCAGCCAAAAGCAAAGGAAGAAGACACAAATGAATGATTCAGCAACCCTAGTGACTTAATGCTCAGCCCCACTTAGAGAGTGGAAAACTGGGCTGCGGCTGATGTTTAGCAGTGCACTCATAATGGGAAGGGAATCACTGGGCTCATTTCCTGGCACAAATAAAGAATTGAATGTCTGGGAAGGACAGAAGTCCTGGCTGCTGAGAAAAGAAGCCCAGGTTATCCCCTTGAGCTGGGTGGGATGATGGGGCAAAGAATCCACTAAGTAGATGCAAGCTTAAGTATTTTCCAGGACACTGGTTGTCCCTTTTCTCCTGTTAGTCCTGCTTAGATGTCACCTCCATCCACTTCTTCTCATGTCTTCCTGGAAGGAGAAACCACCATCTCAGGGAAACTTCTTTCACTTTCTGTGTCTACCTATTTCTCCTCTAAGTCTCCTTTCCGTTCTGCTCGTGATGAGAGAGTGTCTTAAGCAATGCATGGCTCATCCATAGAGGATATACAAAGGGTCAAAGGTCAGGGTCTCATAGTGCACACAATGGTAAGGAGGCGCTCACTGTGTCACTGAGGGAAAAGCAGCTTATGAAAGTATAAACCTGAGCAAAAATCAGTTCACAAAACCAAAAAGACATAAGGATACAAAGATCAAAGAAAGCAAATGTGCCGCAACAGAGGAATGGATACAGAAAATGTGATCCATTTACACAGTGCAGTACTACTCAGTGATTAAAAACAACGACTTCATGGAATTCATAGGCAAATGGATGGAACTAGAAAATATCATCCTGAGTGAAGTAACCGAAACACAAAAGAACACATTGTATGTACTCACTGATAAGTGGATATTAGCCCCTCCAAAAAAACAAACCTCAGAATACCCATGATACAACTCACAGACCATATGAAACCCAAGAAGAGGGGAGATCAAAGTGTGGATGCTTCAGTCCTACTCAGAAAGGGGAAGAAAATAATCATGGGAGGAAGAGGGAGGCAAAAGAGAAAAGGGGGCGGGATCAGGTGTGAGCGGAGATAGGGGAGAAGTACAGAGTGTCAGAAAATTGAATAGAGATGTATAGCAGTGGGTGATGGGGAACTGGAGATATCCACTACAGAGTCCCAGATGCCAGGGACTTAAGAGGTTCCCAGGACCCAACAGGGAGGACATTAGCCAAAGTACCCAACAAAGTGGAGATAGAACTTGTAGAGACCATAACCAGTGGATAGGTACAGCCCCCTGATTGAGGAATGGGGCCACCCACCCATCTCAAAAATATTAATCCAGAATTGCTCTTGTCAAAAGGAAATGGGAGGAGAAAGAGTGGAGCAGAGATTGAAAGAAAGGCCATCCAGAGAATGCCCCACCTAGGGATCCATCCCATCTGCAGACACCAGACCCAGGCACTGTTACTGATGCCAAGAAGCGCTTGCTGATAGGAGACTGATTTAGCTGTCTTCTGAGAGGCTGTTACAGAGTCTGACCATGCAGCCCACTATTGGACTGAGTGCAGGGACCTCAGTGGAGGAGTTAAGGGAAGGACTGAAGAAGCTGAAGGAGTCAGCAACCCCACAGGAAAAACAATATCAACCAACTAGATGCCCCCACCCACCCACTCCAACATTCCCAGGGACTAACCACCAACCAAAGAGTACACATGGAGGGATCCAAGGTCCCAGCTGTATATGTAGCAGAGGATGGCCTAATCTGGCATCAATGGGAAGGGAGGCCCTTGGTCCTGTGGAGGCTCAATGATCCAGTGGAAAATGCTAGGTTGTGGAGGCGGGAGTAGGTAGGTAGGTGGGTTGGTGAAGGTGGGGGGAAGAAGCAGAGGAGACAGGGAGGGAATATGTGGGGTTAACTGGGAAGGGGGATACACTTAAAATATAGATAGAGAGATAGAGAGGATAGATAGATAGATAGATAGATAGATAGATAGATAGATAGATAGATAGATGATAGTGAACTGGTTAGTTTTGTGTCAACTTGACACAGCTGGAGTTATCACAGAGAAAGGAGCTTTAGTTGGGGAAATGCCTCCATGAGATCCAGCTGTAAGGCATTTTCTCAATTAGTGATCAGGCTGGGAGGTTCCCTTGTGGGTGGTGCTATCTCTGTGCTGGTAGTTTTGGTTCTATAAGAGAGCAGGCTGAGCAAGCCAGGGGAGGCAAGCCAGTAAAGAACATCCCTCCATGGATTCTGCATCAGCTCCTGCTTTCTGAACTGCTTGAGTTCCAGTCCTGCATCCTTCGGTGATCAACAGCAATATGGAAATGTAAGCCGAATAAACCCTTTCCTCCCCAACTTGCTTCTTGGTCATGATGTTGTGCAGGAATAGAAACCCTGACTAAGACAGACAGACAGGCAGACAGACAGACAGACAGACAGATAGATAGATAGATAGATAGATAGATAGATAGATAGATAAAAATAACCGATAAGATAAAATAAAAATGCAGTACACTTGCACAGCAGATGCAGCACAATAAAGTCTGTTGAAGAAGGGGACCTAACCATTTGCCTCAGCATCAGTGAGTCTTGGGGACATTAAAAAACCTGAAGCAAGCCATACACAAAATAAAAGCACTTCATAACCTCATGTATGTCAAAAACATAATGGTGTGTGTGTGTGTGTGTGTGTGTGTGTGTTCCTGTGTGTGTATTTGTGTGTGTGTGTATGTATGTATGTATGTGTGTGCATGTGCTTCTGCTTATGTGCAGACTCTCGTGCATGTGTGTTACTCTTCCTCTGTGTGGAACCTAGAGGTCCATGCTTACTGTATTAATCCCTCTCCAACTTACATTTTGAGACAAGGCCTCTTCCTGACCTACACATCACCAGCTTGGCTAGACTGGTAGATCAGCAAGCCACTGGGATCCTCGTGTCGTTGCCTCCCGAGTGCTTTGGTGACAGATACAGGTTTTTTTGTGTAGTTGCTGGGA
This sequence comes from Mus pahari, assembly GCF_900095145.1. Taxonomy (NCBI): domain Eukaryota; kingdom Metazoa; phylum Chordata; class Mammalia; order Rodentia; family Muridae; genus Mus; species Mus pahari. The sequence goes on along the minus strand of NC_034593.1, from coordinate 6,733,084 downwards.
GTCAAACACAGGTCTTCATGCTGTGTAACAAGCACTTTACTGACTGAGTCCCACATATACAGAAGCATATGAACTTACATATGCATGTGCACATATAGTCACAGAATGTTGAATGCGCACAGAGATGATAAAACAGTGAGAACAGTAAGAGTTGAGAGTAAATGATGAGACACAAGCACAGATTCCAGGGATGAGTGGTAAATTTGGAGGCCTGGTTGATGCAGGTATTTGCCTAAATAGTAGATTCTTGGTGTATTCACCACAAAAAACAACTGCTCCTCTATTAGCTAATGGGCATCAATTCATCTGCTGAAATATACATTTTGCTATTCATAAGAATATTTAAATAGCATGCTGTATACCTTAAATACATACAAAAATTGCTTTCACAGTGAATTGCAGAGATGGATGGTGGTGTTGGCTGTATAGCATAATGAATATGTATAATATCATTAAACTACATATGTTCACATAGTTATAACCATGCCTAGACATAGTTATGCTATTAAATTTTAGAGTATGAATACATTAGCAAGGAAATGGTATTTCTTAGCCACATGTAGATGTTCTGCTTTACAGTGACATATGACTAACATATGTATGTAGATCAACATGTATGCTCTAATGATTGACAACAGGTGAGCTTCCATTGATTTATACAAGTCACAAGATATCTCAATTTTGCTAAGCTTGTACAGTATGCTCTAACACCTAGGGGAAGTGGCATGATGAATAGCCTTCAATCAATTAAGAAAACATATATCCCTGTCATGACAGAAATAATATGGTCATGTGCTTATATGAATGAGCTAGAGAACTGCTTGGTATTCAGTTGATATTAAAGTTCAAGATCTTCAAAGAAGTATGTAACTTAGCCATGCATATTCAAAATCTCATCTAACACGAAGATTACATGTTACAAGATTAAGTTCACAAGATTTGCATAAATAGTCCAATGCCCAAAATATTAAGGACACAGCATAGATGTTTCAACAGCCAGAAATGCAGTTCCATTTCAAATACCCTCAGTTGTGCAAAGGAGCAGAAAAGCAAACACCCCTTTTTGCAGTAAATAGTACTGAAATAAATCATTTTCAGATGCTGGAAACATATATAGTGCATGCTTTCTGATTCATAATCCCCTTAAAAACCAATCAACAAGCCTCACTATTTTGCTACTCTATTTCCAATATCATAACCCTACTCTTGCTTCTCAACAAGCTAGCTACCTACTGAAAAATATTTATGGTTTCTTCTAGTATTTCTCCACATGCTGTTAAAAATACATTAAATAAAAGAATGCCACTTCTTACCTACACAACTTTCATTTTAGTTATTAAAAGTCCTGCAAATGCCTGAAACATTTCACTCATCCACTTCCCAGCACTCGTTCCAACTGCCTATTCTTCTCCAAGACAGTTTATGGCTCCCTAAAAATTCCAAATTTGCCTTTCAACACAGAGCCTTAATCAATCAATTAATTAATTAATTAATTAATGTATTTATTCACTTTACATCCTGATCTCAGCCCCACCATATTCTCCCAGTTCTCCTTTCACATATCCCATCCCCAACCCTACTTCCCTTATCCTCTGGTAAGCGGGGAGGCCCTTTCTGGGTACCAACACACACTGGCACATCAAGTCGCTGCAAGACTAGGCACATCCTACCCCACTGAGGTCAGACAAGGCAGCATATTCTTAAATCTTGCATGTTTGTCTTTGGTCGAGGAACTCTGTGAATTCTAGTTACTTTTTCAGAGATGTTTTGTCCATCCCTCAGTACAAAGAAACCATACAATTACAACACATCATTTCTTTTACTTTGTACTATAAATTATGTGCCTTAATATTAACATTTATTTAATGAATTATTGATTGATTATTGACTACCTGCCTCCCGCCAATATGAATCAAATTCAGATAAACAAAGGCCTCCACTCTTTTCTTTACACCTGTATCATTAGGAGAATCTGGTAAAGCATAAGTGACGAGCAAATCATTGTTGTAATAATTAGTGACCCTCACCACCTTTTCTTTTCTTTCTTTTCTTTTCTTCTCGTCTTTCCTTTTCTCCCGCAATCCTCTATGTCGACATCCATGCTGATTTCAGAAGCAGATCTTTCTCACTTCTTTTTTTAAAATCTATCCCAAAACATTTTATTCAAGTAAGCAAAACAACAATAACTTTATTTTTAAGACAATTTAGCAATTTCTGTTCTATAATTGTTTGGGAACTCCATTTAATTCTTAATAAAGAACTACCATACACCATTGAGAAAGAACAGTAAAGTGATGACAGAATATATCTATTCAATAATGTAAGTTCATAAGTAAATAAGTAGTGATTAAAAACAATAATGAACCTGAGAGTAAAAAAAATAAACATGAGAGATGCTTTGGGCACAACAGATTATCAATATGGCAACATTTCATCAGAAAGAAAATAAATAGCAAACACAAGAATCCAGATCATTAGAAAGCACACTGGCTAGCAAGCCAAATGCAAACTAGTGAGACAGGAGGCAGAGATGTTGCTACCTATTGTGCAAACTCTCATATATAAATGAAAACTAAGTCAAAGAAGCCACGGGGGATGGTTGGTACATATGGATGTATGTGAATCCAATGATTCAGATTCATCTCTTTCTCAGTCAGAAGCAATCTAGAATCACTTTAGAAATGCACAGACTCATTATTGAGTGCTTAGGATGTCAAAGATTAGCGCATAGACCTTGAATCTGTATTTCTAACAAATGTTCCTGCTATTCTGAGTTTAATTGCCTTGAATACCATAATCACCATTTCTATAGATGAAGAAGCAAAGACCCACATATTTTTAAAATATCAAATCCAATAACCACTGGTGTTAAGTCCCCATGGATTTTGTAGGTACTAAGATCTCATTAGATTAGCTTTAAGTAAGTCAGAAAAATATGAAGAAAATAGGTTGGTTGTGCAACTCAGTCCTCCATCTACCAGATGGACCATTCCTACAGGAGTATTTACACTACCTGTGGGCATCCCACTTCAAGAAAGAGCCATTCTGATACTAAAATTACTGTGTTTCCTTTATAAGAGTTTAAACTGAAAAAGACAGCAGAGGGAATGTATAGGAACTATCATAGAAAGCAGATGAGAAGAAGAATTTGTGAGGCTGTTGTGTGGGTCACAGAGATTGATCTCAGCCTAGCTCCTGGAGGTTTAAGGTGTACTGCACTCAGTATGTACCTGAAGGCAATCTTGTGAACCAAGATGGTGGGTAAAGAGGAGGAAGCCAGGAAAGAGAAAAGGAAGAAAAGGGGGAAAAAGTCCAATGACTAAAATTAAAATATACAGACAGAATGTAAGTGAATATAATTTATATACACAGTGCATCATGATTTTTGTGTGTGTGAAGTTTTATTTGCATGGTTCCCATGCCCATTCTTGCGTGGTTTTCTTAGGAATATAGTCCATGGCTTTCCATTTAATTTCTCTATTAACCATTGTACAAGTCATATTCCATAACACCTGAACCAGATATAGAAGCAAAGAAGGAAAGAAATCTACTTATTAAAGCATTTATGTTTGATTTAAAAATGAGTGTTCTTCTACACATTTCCGAACTATTCCTGTAGAAATAAAGATGACTGAATGGATCTTACCATCCCAGACTTCAAACTAGTTTCAATTTTTTATTGGTTATTTTATTTATTTACATTGCAAATTTTATCTCCTTTCCCTATTTCCTCCCCACAAGAGACCTCCCTATCCCATTCCCCCTCCTCCTGGTTCTATGTGGGTGTAGCCCACCAGCCCACTCCAGCCTCCCTGCCCTCGCACTGGAGCATCAAGCCTTCACAGGACCAAGGGCCTCTTCTCCCGTTGATGCCCTACAAGACCATCCTCTGCTATCTATACTGCTGAAGCCATGGGTCCTTCTGTGTGTACTCCTTGGTTGGTGGTTTAGATGCTGGGAGCTCTGGTTGGATGATATTGCTGTTCTTCCTATGGGGTCGCAAAACCCTTCAGCTCCTGGGATCCTTTCTCTAACTCCTCCATTAAGGACACCGTGATCAGTTCAGTGGTTGGCTGTGAGCATCCATCTCTGTATATGTCAGGCTCCAGCAAAGCCCCATCAGGAGACAGCTTTACCAGGCTGCTGTCACCATGCGCTTCTTGGCATCCACAATAGTGTCTGCATTTGATGGCTATATATGGAATGGATCCCCAGGCAGGGCAGGCTCTGGATGGCCTTTCCTTCAGTCTCTGATCCATACTTATTTACTCCCGTGAGTCTTTTCTTACCCCTTCTAATAAGGACCCAAGAATCCATACTTTGATCTTCCTTCTTGAGCTTCATGTGGTCTATGAATTGTACCATGGGTATTCCGAGCTTTTGGGCTAGTATCCACTTATCAGTGAGTATATATCATGTGTGTTCTTTTGTGATTGGGTTACCTCACTCAGGATGATATTTTCTAGTTGCATCCACTTGCCTAGAGTTCCATGAATTCATTGTTTTTAATAACTGAGTAGTACTCCATTGTGTAAATGTACCACGTTTTCTGTATCCATTCCTCTGTTGAGGGACATCTGGGTTCTTTCCAGCTTCAGGAGGAGCTAGAGAAAGTACCCAAGGAGCTGAAGGGGGCTGCAACCCTGTAGGTGCAACAACAATATGAACTAACCAGTACCCTGTGAGCTTGTGTCTCTAGCTGCATATGTAGCAGAAGATGGCCTAATCGGTCATCACTGGGAAGAGAGGCCCCTTGGTCTTGCAAACTATATATGACCCAGAACAAGGGAAGGCCTGGGCCAAGTAGTGGGAGTGGGTGGGTAGGGGAGCAGGGGCAGGGGGGCGTATAGGGAACTTTCGGGATAGCATTTGAAATGTAAATAAAGAAAATAATAATAATTAAATAAATAAATAGATAGATAAATAAATAAATAAGGCTGCTATGAGCATAGTGGACCATGTATACTTATTGCATGTTGGAGCATCTTCTGTGTATATGCCCATGAGTGGTATACCTGGGTCCTCAGGTATTATTATGTCCAGTTTTCTGAGGAACCACCAGACTGATATGCAGAGTGGGTGTACCAGCTTGCAATCCCACCAGCAATGGAGAGGTGTACCTCTTTCTCTACATCCTTGCCAGCATCTGCTGTCACCTGAGTTTTTGATCTTAGCCATTCTGACTGGTGTGAGGTGGAAACTCGGGGTTGCTTGATTTGCATTTCCCTGATGACTAAGGATGTTGAATATTTTTTTAGGTGCTTCTTGACCATTTGAATTTCCTCACTTGAGCATTCTTTTTTCAGGTCTGTACTCCAATTTTAATAGGGTTATTTGATTATCTGGACTCTAATTTCTTGAGTTCCTTTTATATATTGGATATTAGCCTCCATCAGATGTAGGACTGGTAAAGATCTTTTCCCAATGTATTGGTTGCCATTTTGTCCTATTGACAGTGTCCTTTGCCTTACTGAAGCTCTGTAATTTAATGAGATACCATTTGTTGGTTCTTGATCAACAAATCAATGCTTAGAGCATAAGCCATTGCTGTCCTATTCAGGATTTTTCCCCCTGTGCCCATGGGTTTGAGGCTCTTCACCACTTTCTCTTCTATTAGTTTCAATGTATCTGGATTTAAGGGGAGGTCCTTGATCTACTTGGACTCGGGATTTGTATGGACAGATAATAATGGATCAATTTGCATTCTTCTATATCTGACTTGAACCAGCACCATTGGTCGAAAATGCAATCTTTTTGCCATTGGATAATTTTAGTGCCTTTCCCAAAGATAAAGTTACCATAGGTATTCTGTGTCTTCAATTCTATTCCATTGATCTTCTTGCCTATCTCTCTATCAATACCAAGCATTTTTATCACTATTGCTCTGTAGTACATCTTGAGGTCAGGGATGATATTTCCCCAGAAGTTCTTTTATTGTTGAGAATAGTTTTCCATATCCAGGTTGTTTTTGTTTAAATTCCAAAAGTATATGCAAATTGCTCTTTCTAATTCAGTGAAGAATTGAGTTGAAATTTTAATGGGGATTGCATTGAATCTGTGGTTTGCTTTAGGCAAGATTTCTATTTGTACTATATTATTCCAGCCAATCCATAAGCATGAGAGATTTTTCCATCTTCTGTGACATTATTCTATTTCTTTCTTCAGAGACTTGTTCTTGTCATACAGATCTTTCACTTGCTTGGTTAGAGTAAAACCAAAGTATTTTCTATTAATTGTGACTACGGTGAAAGGTGTTGTTTATGTAATTTCATTCTCAGTCTGTTTATCCTTTGAACTCTACTGATTTGTTTGAGTTAATTTTATATCCAGCTACAGCACTGAAGCTGTGTATCAGGTTTAGGAGTTCTCTGGTGGACTTTTTAGGGTCACTTATGTATACCATCATATCATCTGCAAATAATGATATTTTAACTTCTTCCTTGCCAATTTGTATCCCTTTGACCCCCCTTTTGTTGTCTAATTGCTCTGACAAGGGCTTCAAGTACTATATGGAATAGGTAGAGAAAGAGAGTAGGAAGCCCTTGTCTAGTCCCTGATTTTAGTGGGATTGCTTCAAGTTTCTCTCCATTTAGTTTGATGTTGGCTACTGGTGTGCTGTAAATTGCTTTTACTATGTTTAGGTATAGACCTTGAATTCCTGATCTTTCAAAGACTTTTATTTTATTTATTTATTTATTTATTTATTTATTTATTTATTTATTTATTTATTGGTTTTTCGAGACAGGGTTTCTCTGTATAGCTCTGGCTGCCCTGGAACTCACTTGGTAGACCAGGCTGGCCTCGAACTCAGAAATCCGCCTGCCTCTGCCTCCCGAGTGCTGGGATTAAAGGCCTGTGCCATCAGGCCCAGCTTCAAAGACTTTTAACATGAAGGGATGTTGGATTTTGTCAAATGCTTTCTCAGCATCTAATGAAATGGGTTTTTTCTTTGAGTTTGTTTATGAAGTGAATTACATTAATTTATTTCTGTATATTAAACCATCCCTGCATCGCTGGGATGAAGCCTACTTGATCATGATGGTTGATCATTTTGATGTGTTCTTGGATTCAGTTTGTGAGTATTTTTGCATCAATATTTGTAAGGTAAATTGGTCTGACATTGACTTTCTTTGCTGGGTCTTTGTGAAGTTTTGGTATTAGTGTAACTGTGGCTTCATAGAACATATTGGGCAGCTTTCCTTTTGTTTCTATTTTGTGGAATAGTTTGAAGAGTATTGGTATTAGGTCTTCTTTGAAGGTCTGATAGAATTTTACACTAAACCCATCAGGTCCTGGGCTTTTTTGTGTTGGGAGTTTTTAATGACTGCTTCTATTTCTTTAGAAGTTATGGGACTGTTTACATGGTTGATCTGATCCTGATTTAACGTTGGTATTTGGTATCAGTCTAGCAAATTGTCCATTTCATCCTGATTTTCCAGTTTTGTTGAGTATAGGCTTTTGTAGTAGGATCTGATGATTTCTTNAATTTCCTCAGTTTCTGTTGTTATATCTCCCTTTTCATTTCTGATTTTGTTACTTTGGATACTATCTCTGTGCCCTCTAGTTAATGTGACTAAGGGTTTATCTATCTTGTTAAATTTTCCCAAGAAGCAGCTCCCGGTTTGGTTGATTCTTTGTATAGTTCTTTTTGTTTCTACTTGGTTGATTTCATCCCTGAGTTTGATTATTTTCTGCAGTCTATTCCTCTTGGGTATACTTGCTTCTTTTTATTCTAGAGCTTTCAGATGTGCCATTACATCTCTAGTGTGTGCTTTCTCCAGTTTCTTTTTGGCGGCACTCAGAGCTGAGTTTTCCTCTTCGCACTGCTTTCATTGTGTCCCATAAGCAGTGCTAAGTTCCTGTTAGTGCTGCTTTCTTTGTGTCCTATAAGGTCAATTTTGGAGAAGGTATCATGAGGTGCTGAGGAGGTATATTCTTTTGTTTTAGGATGAAATGTTCTATAGGTATCTGTTAAATATATCTGGTCCATAACTTCTGTTAGTTTCACTGTGTCTCTGTTTAGTTTGTGTTTCCATGATGTCCATTTATGAGAGTGGGTTGTTGAAGTCTCCCACTATTATTTTGTGAGGTGCAAATATGTGCTTTGAGCTTTAATAAAGTTTTATGAATGTGGGTGTCCTTGCATTTGGAGAATAGATGTTCAGAATTGAGAATTCATCTTGGTAGAATTTTCTTTTGATGAGTATGAAGTGTCCTTCCTTATCTTTTTTGATAACTTTTTGTTGAAAATTGATTTTATTCAAAATTAGAATGGCTACTCCAGCTTGTTTTTTGGGGCCATTTACTTGGAAAATTGTTTTCCAAACTTTTACTCTGAGGTATTGTCTATCTTTATCACTGAGGTACATCTTCTGTATGCAGCAAAATAATCAGTCCTGTTTACACATCCAGTCTGTTAGTCTATTTCTTTTTATTGCAGAATTGAGCCCATTGATGTTAAGAGTTATTAAGGAAAAAGTGATTGTTGTTTCCTGATAATTTTGATGTTATTTTTTTGTTTGTGTAGCTGTCTTCTTTTGGGTTTGTTGAAAGAAGATTACTTCTTTGCTTTTTCTAGGGTGTAGTTTATATATTACTTGACCTTTTTTCCTTCCTGCTTCTAATATTCTTTCTTTGTTTTGTGCATTTGGTGTTTTGACTATTATGTGATGGGAAGACTTTATTTACTTGTCTAGTCTATTTAGAGTTCTGTAGATCTCTTGTATGTTTATGGGCATCTCTTTCTTTAGGTTAGGGAAGTTTTCTTCTATAATTTTGTTGAAGATATCTACTAGCCCTTGGGGTCTGAAGCCCCATAGGAAGAACATCAATATGAACTAATCAGTACCTCCAGAGCTCCTTGGAACTATACCACCAATCTTAGAAAACACATGATGGAAATTGTGGCTCTAGCTATATATATATATATATATATATATATATATATATATATATATATATGTAGCAGAGGATGGCCTTGTCATTCATCAATGGGAGGAGAGGCCCTTGGTCCTGTGAAGGCTCTATGCCCCAGTATAGAGGAATGCCAGGACCAGGAATGGGAGTGGGTGGGTTGGGAAGCATGGGAAGTGGGGAGGGGATAGGGGATTTTTGGAGGGAAAACTAGTAAAGGGGATAACATTTGAAATGTAAATAAAGAAAATATCTAATAAAAAAAGAGGTATACTCAGAAAAAAAAAAAAAAGAATCTTCACTCTTTTCAAATCCTATTATCCCTAGGTTTGGTCTTCTCATTGTATCCTGAAATCCCTGCATGTTTTGGGTTAGAAGATTTTTACAGTCTGCATTTTCTTTGGCTGTTGTGTCAATATTTTCTATGGTGTCTTCTCCACCTGAGATTCTCTTTTCTATCTCTTGTATTCTGTTGGTGATGGTTACATCTATGACTCCTGATCTCTTTCCTATGTTTTCTATTTCCAGGGTTGTTTCCCTTTGTGGTTTCTTGTTTCTACTTCAATTTTATATCCTGGATAGTTTTGTTCAATTCCTTCACCTGTTTGGTTGTTGGTTGGTTGTAATTCTTTAAGGGACTTTTGTGTTTCCTTTTTAAGAACTTCTACCTGTTTACATGTGTTCTCCGGTATTTCTTTGAGGGATTTTTTTTATGTCCTTCTTAATGTCCTTTATCATCATCATTTTAAATCTGAATCTTGGTTTTCCTATGTGATAGGATATCTAGGACTTGTTATGGTAGGAGAACTGGATTCTGATGATGCTAAGTAATCTTAGTTTCTGTTGCTTTTGTTCTTTAACTTGCCTCTTGCCATCTGGTTATCTCTAATGCTACCTGCCCTCACTGTCTCTGACTGGAGCTTCTCCCTTCTGTTATCTTGGCTCTGTTAGAACTCCTCAGAATCCAGCTGTCTCTGAGATCTTGTAATCCTTTGATCGTGAGATCATGGGTGTAAGAGCTCCTGAGAGTCAAACTGTTTCTGGGATTCTGAAACCCTGGTGTGACCAAGCTACTGAGATCCTATAATCCTATGATCCTGGGTGTGTTAGAGCTCCTGGGACTCCAGTTTCCTCTGGGTGTTTTGAGATTGAATACAGAGCTCATGCCCAAAGTCTGCTCAGTGCACCGACTCAGACTGGAAGGCTAGTTCCAAAATTTAATAATGTGATAACTCTATCAATACCCAATGACTAAGGAACATAATCACTCTTTCAGAAAAAAAAAATTTTTTACTAAAGCCTATTTAAAGGAATTATTTACCACCTACTCATTTTGCTTAATGCCAAATCTCAAAACATTCCTACTTAGAGAGATATTACAAGGAAAAAAAATACTAATGATGTGACTAACAGTCTCTTTTAAAAAAAAAAAAACTTGAGAGTGAAGCATCAGTATTCAGAAACACAGAAAGAAAGAAATTAACGCCATTATCTGAAGCTATCTCCATTGCTTTTAAAAACAACCATTCTGTTAATGTATCAGCTAAAGCGGCAGCTCCAAATTTAGCACAGCAAAGCAGTCTGCAGCCTCTAATTTAGCATCTCTAGAAAAAACAGCAATAGGATTTGCATGCATTGATTTTTTTCCACTAGAATCCCATGCAGTTTATTGTTCTTGACTTAATTATCCATAGTTCTATAACTTTAATAAAACCTAACTCAATTAAGGAAGTTTAAATTTATTCCAATTCAGCTTGCAACATTTACAACAAGGAGTTTAATAGTAAAACAGCTACTAGGGAAAAAGCTGTCCTGCAAAGAAGCCTAGCTGTTTGTTTGAAACTCTAAGGTAAATCAAAAGTCATTTATAAAATAAACGACCAAGAATTTGATGCTTTAAGAACATGCAAGTGTTATTACAACAAGCAAAGATATTCTTATGAAAATTACTCAGAGCAAAATGAAATAAGTTTATATTGTTAATGACAATAGTGTCAAAATGAGCCCCTCCTGGTTATAGTTTTGACAGTATTTATCAACCAGACAGCAGCATTAAAGCACAGAACATGAACATGTGACAGGCACTATGTTGAGACTATCCTTACAAAGACAGAACAAACTGTCATTCCTGGTCTCAAAACATACGGAACATGGATCGACCTTCTCTGTCCCCAGATGCTGCCTCTACCAGGTAGTTAACACAATTTCACATGGTAAGTACCTCGGATATCAGGAATTACTTTACTCATAGTGCAGTAAATCCAAAGCTTGGGTATCTATATAGACCACCTTCCTTCTGCAAGCTCTTTTCCTTGGCCTAGAGATGGTGATTTTCTGGTGTCCTCACATGACCCCATGCTTTGTGTTTGTGTTTGTTTTGTCCTCTATGTTTCCTTCCTTCAGGGTTACTGATCAATAATAACATAGCACATCTGTCAAAATAGCTAAAAGAACATTTTGAATATATCCCCACAACAATGGAATGGTGAAATATTTAAAGTGATCCAACACACTGATTGTACTGACTTTAGCCATTATACAAGGCAGATCTTTATCCCAACATCACATTGTTAGCTAGAAATGTAGAGAAGTAAATAAATGATTGTTGAGTGTTGTACCTTTTACAAGATCGTGTACCTTATGGAAGCAAAATCTCTTGTTTGGTGCTCCACATTTTGCCTCAAACCCTGGGAGGACCCTAAACCCCAGCAAACATGTGGACTGAATAAATGAAAGAAATATAGGTGCATATCTGCCTTGCTCCTGGCTCAATTGTTACTGCAGCTACTGCTGCTTTTTTCTTTTATCTTGCTCACTACAGCGTAGTGCATTGCAGACTAAACTTGAGCCTTAGCATCAGGCAAGCAAAGAAGTGGGGTGGACAGTTATTCAGAGTCATAGCTCTGTGGACAGGCTGAGGGCAGGTGAGAATTTGATCAGTGAACTGAAACTGGAGGGCAGAAGTCAAGGGAATTATATTTTTTCTTCTGACTCGTTTTTTGTAAGATGTGTCTGGTGATAAGATAAATCACTGTCCTGTGGTCCAGAAACAGTAACTGCTGGTGTCATGAGCACACACGTTCACTGTGTGCGCACACATAGAAAGCCTGTAAGAAAATCCATTATTTTGCTTAGTGCCCTCAAACATTAATGAAAATCAAAAGAGTATCTAAAAACAGTACTTGGAATGATAAATGCTTGAACATGCTGATTACTATAACTTGGTCACATTCATATATATTCAGACTACAAGGGGCTATTACCAACAATTCCAATATAACCAACTCTTGTCCTTGAATGTTTGTCCTTTGGGATAAATTTGTGAGAATAGCATCTCTATTCTCAGTTTTCCTAACAAAACATCTTTACCAGTTAATACATCCTCAAAATCGTTCTTGAATTTTGAATTTGTCTCCCCAAAAAACCTAGAGACTGAAAAACAAAGCATCATGTCAGGGTCCCTGAGGGAGCTCCAGGCCTTTCTGGAGCACACACACCTCTTAGTACTACCAGATCCCTGATTTCACCTTGCTCAGACACCAATTGGATTGGATTAGATGCTTTCATATATCTTCATGTGGACATAATTATTTCTTTAAAGTCCTGTCTTAAGCCAGATATGGTAGCTACATGTCTTTAATCCCAGAGCATGGGAGGCAGATATACATGTATTTCTGTAATTCTGAGGTCATTCATTCTACATAGTGAGTTCCAAGCCAGGAGAGTCAGGGCTACAAGTAAGACCGTCTCCAAAAGTAAAAATAAATAAACATAAAAATAAAAAATTAAAACCGTATCCAAAAACACTCACAACACAAACTTCTGTGAGTGAAGGCAGCAACAGGGAAAGGCACAGCTAATATCTTGATACCACCAGACTCCTCCTCACAATTCTACTTCCACGGCCCTTGTACACATGTCTTTCCTGATAGCTCCATGCCCACTACACGCCTCTCCACTCAACCCTGTACAGTGCCCTCTTTCTTGCCTCATCTCTACCATGATCTGAAAATAAGATAAAATACTGAGCCCTTAGAATATTATTTCCCAAGGGTAAGCTCCTGCCTAGAAAATAAATTGGCTGACAGCCTAAACAAAACAAAACCTTTAGTACTAAGGGTACTGGAACATGTGATAAATTCACTTTCATTAGCTGCTATTTGAGTCACAAAAAAAGGGTTTCCTATGTACCAAGAGCACACTTTTCCCCTCAAATGTGTGTGTTCTCCCATAGTCAGTAAATATTGTCTCTTATCTACCAAATGTGTGAAATGTAGACAAATTACCTTACTTGTTATAGCAAAGAAAATAAGTCTTATATTTCTTAATATTCTAGCCCAGGATGGAGAATCTATAGACACTTGCCAAGAACCCTTGATCTTCTGACAGGAGTGAGAATGACAGAGCCCTTTGGAAACTAATTTCCTAACATAAAAATCCAAAGCTTTACAATTGTTTGCTAAAACATTTAAGTCGAATAGATTTTAACCTAAGGATATTATAGTAATTATGAAAAGTTTCTTTCAAGGATGTACTCCAGAACAGTATAAGAGAGTTTGCATGTGTTTATAAACAGGGCAGAGTATGGGTAAAATAACAGTAAATATGGTGACATCACAGCTGAGCTGTTCCCCTGACTTGGACAAGACCATCGTTATGTCGAAGCAGAGTTATACAACATTGACGAACACAGAGATTCTTAAGAACTTACCCATCATGGAGGGAGAGGGAGACTCTGGGACACTCAAAAGACTTTCAGTTGGCCTTTAGAAGATCCATATCAGCTCACTTCCCATCTGAGAAGCAAATACCACCTTATAAGGAATAAATACTTGGCTGGGGAGGCTTCTGGGTGGCTCAAACTCCTGGGAGATGCCTGCGGTCCAGTAAGTGACTTCAACTAGCTCTCTACTCTAGACTTTGGTGTGTTAATGCCCTTTCTACCTGGGTGAGTAAATGTTGCTCTGTATCTTTCCAGGAAGAGTAAGGCAATATTTAATAATGGAACACTTCTCTTTTCAGATCTTCAACATTTTACATACAGGTCCTGATTCTGTCATCAGGACAGCATCATGAACTGAATATTACTATCCCTGTTTTACAAGCTGGGAACTAAAGCACTGTAAGAAGAAGGGGACTCGTTATGTTTAAGCTGTTGTTAAATGTTGGAGTCAGTGTACAAATTGCAAAATGCAGCAGCCACCTATTGTGACCATGTCTAACTTCTCAAATCTACATCACTGTCAATGGTCCTTCTTGCCCACCAGGAAGAGTACAAAGGTGTGTAAGTTCATACTAGGATGCTCAAGAACGGTAGTTCTATTTCCAAAAGACTTTGAGTTTAAAAGGTGAGACGTAAGGAAAAACTGACAAGCCTACATCAGTAGCTCTTAGGAGTGGAGTCAAGAGGCCAAAAGAATGTTCAAGATATCTTCTCTGATTCTGAAACATCAATACGTGTTCTAATAAAATTCTAAAGATAGTGACTGCTTTATCACACTTACTTTTTATGCACATAGCATTTACAAACAGAATGCAAATGCCAAAATAAGAATTTAGATTTTTTTATAGTAAGCAAGACATAAGATTTGTAAAAATTTCTTAGCGTAAAACCTTATTCACAATAGTTTAAATATTTTTATTTTCAATTTTAATATAGAAACACCAGTGTAGATGTAATTTAAATAGGCAATAAGTCTCTGGTCTCCTCTGTTGTTCCTAAAAATGAAAATGGATTCTGAGATCCAAAGTGGTTTAGATATCACTAGCCTAAATAAATGTTCAGTGATAATGGAGTACATATTAGGAGCTACAGGTCAGTAGAGAATGTTCCAGAGGGGGCAACATTTCTATCAGCCTCTGAGTGTTCCACCTGCCAATACCTGCCTGATTCTGCCTTAAGTTCTTGCCATTGTCTCAAACCAGTAACCCCCAGAACTCTGTTTCTAGTTGCATACATAGCAGAGGATGGCCTAGTCGGCCATCAATGGGAGGAGAGGCCCTTGGTATTGTATAGATTCTATGCCCCAGTACAGGGGAATTCCAGGGCCAGGAAGCAGGAGTGGGTGGGTTGGGGAGCCGGGCGTGGGGAGGTTATATGGGGCTTTGGGGATAGCATTTGAAATGTAAATTAAGAAACTATCTAATAAAAAATGCCTTAATTAAAAAATACTTTTAAATAAAGCAGAGTGCAGAAGAATAAAGCTATAGCCAATCCCAGCAATAAAGAACTAGCAATGCATTAGTCTCTAAAACTGCTACACATCTGTTGAACACCCACACAAATCATGAATTTAATAGAATCACTAATCATCAATAGGCATGCTACAAGCCCAAGATTTTTTTTATTCTTTGGCCATCGTTTTTTTTCATTACACTAACATTAAATAACACTTTGAAGCAGCTTGCCTAAGAGTACCCTAGGAGGAACGTCACCATCAACTGTACCAACCCCTTTCTCTCACACCTCTTACTAGTAGAAGAAACTGATAGAAGTACTCCACTATGTTTTGGTGAAGAGGAATCAGTTTGTCCTGTGCTCTTTTAAGGAAAATAATCCCTTGATTATAGCAATGAGGAAAAGCTCTTGTTTGGTTTCTAGTGATAATAACATCACAGCACATTAGCATCCCTTGACACGTGTTATTCTTCATGTTTTGCATTCTCTATGTCACTAAATCTTTGCAACAACTCATGAATAAAGTTTTACTCTATCTGTTGTACAAATGAGAAAGTAAGCTCAAAGTAACTTGTCCATACAGCTACTAGACCACAGCCCTGATATTCACACAGATTTCCCAGGGGTCAATGTGTCACATCCCCAGTTGTATCATTACTTCTCGTGTGATTTCTGTCACTGTTAATTTTGCTAGCACTGGTTGGGTTTGCTGATTTGCTTACACACTTTCAAGAGATGCTTAGATGTGGAACACAAAGACAAAAGAGATAAACATGCTTTATTCCTCTTAACAACTAGATCAGTTTGCTTTTAAGGTAGTTTTAGCTCCTGCTGAGCTATGGTTCCCTAAAAGTTTGCATAACAGCTCACAAAGCTAATGAAATGATTAGTAGCAGTAGCTTCACCAGTAAAAATAATGAATTGAGTTTCTTCTTTTAACGCTAATTCAGCCACCAGAGAGACCTCATGTAATCTGGAGCGAAAGAGAAGAAATATGGATGGTGGCAAGGACAGTTAATTGAACATTTTATAGAACATCAAGAGAGTTCAGAGAAAGTGCATTTCACATTTTTTTATCTTCCTGTGTTTAATGAAAATCTTCCTATTATGCGTGCATAGGAAAAAAAAAGAAGAAAGAAAGGAGAATTATCATTTTTATTTCTACTTAGGAGCTCATTCAAGCTTAGAGCACTCAGATCTAGAGGAAAAAATGTGGAGTTGAAGGAAGTAGAAGGGAACTAAGAATCTTCTCTTCCTCTTCTGCCCATTCTAACCTCCTATTCTCCAGCTACAAAACGTAATCTTTAAAGTACAGTGAGAAATACACAAAGACTTTTCTGAGTTCCTCTAAGTCCTGCTGTGTGATTTTATCTTTTCTGTCATTTTGGTGGGAAGCCCTATTCCTTCCTGGTTATTCAGTACCCCAGACATAGATAGATAGATAGATAGATAGATAGATAGATAGATAGATAGATAGATAGATAGATAGATAGATAAAAAATATTTGATTAGCTTTAATAAAATGTGATCCTGTGTGAGACCATTTATATTTCATAATGAGGGGCTAAAGGAACTAATATTTCAGGATGCAGTTTCAGGGATAATCACCATTCATTAGCAGCTGGGTTTTAAAAAGCATGTCTAGCTATAACTACTACCTTTTACCTTAATCACTGACTTTTTCAACCCAACATCAGGGCAAATGTATGTGTGCATCTTATGATTTCTTTTCCCATGTACTCATTTTCTGATACTTATATGATTTCATGAAACCTTCTAGAGAACATTTTATTTACATTGTCTTATAGCTTGCACTAATTGTACAATAGGTGTTCATTAATTTATTAAACCTGGGGAGGATAATAGGAACAGGAGTTGTATAGGAAAGTTCACACCCTTTCATCTCGCTGGCCCAGCCATGCAGTCAACAGTAACTGTGCTCAATTGAGGAGACGCTATCCAGGGGTGCTGAGCACAGAAATTGAATGGGTCAAAGCAGAGCTATGCTGGTAAGGTATTTGTTTCTCTGCTTGTCTGTCTGTCTGTCTGTCTGTCTGTCTGTCTGTCAACACAACCTAGGGTCATCTGGGAAGAAAAACATTCTCAATAGAAAAAATGGCCTTAGCTCTTTGGCCTGTGGCAAAGTCTAAGGGTCATTTCTTGATTAATAATTGATGTGAAGAGACCCAGCTCACTGAGGTGATGCTACCATTGAGCATGTCCTGATTGTATAAGAAAGGCAAGCTGAACAAGAGCCAGTCAGTGAGCAGTTTTCTCCTTCCTCTCTGTTCCCATGTCTTGGCTTTTCTCAGTGGTGGACTGTGATAAAGATGCATTAACCAAATAAACCTTTTCCTGTCCATTTTGGTTTTAGTCATGGTGTTTTATCTCAGCAGTAGAATTTTAACTATGACAAGGACTTAGGAAGCCTCTAAGGGAGAGATAAGCTTGTCACTGAAACCAAGGTTCCTTCTCCTCAAGTGTCCATTAAGCTCAAGTTACCTGTGAAAGTTTGGGTGAGTGGAAGTGAAAGGAAGAGAGAAGGAAAAGGAAGCCTAGAAATGGAAGTCATATTTATGTATAACATATTGTCATAATTACATTCTTTATGTTCTGGACAATTGATTTTTTTCATGCAAATATTTGGCAGTTGGATATAGGCAGTATAATGAATAACTATAAAATTGAAATGTATTTAATTAATCAATTTACTAACTTAAAAATAATAATAGAAGAAAATATACTCTATTTTCTTCTCACAAAGGTAGATATATACATACTTGGGATGCACTCAAAAGGGAATGAGACGAGGTATGTAGAGCATGCTGATCCAGAAGAGGAGATGTCATAACTGTGTAATGACTTGAGAAGTCTGTGGAGACATGTAAGACTGAATGCTTCTTCCTTTATGCCTTTAAAGAGTTCATAACATTATACTCTATGGATTTTTTTAAGGTTTGAGTCCACACATACTCACAATTTGACTTTTATGAATCAATTTAACCTCCTGGTAAAATTGTGCAAATTCAAACTTTCATTTTCAAAATACAAGATCGAAGTTTATCCTGTACAGCTTTTATCTGACCCCCTGCCCCTGCAAATAGTTAAGCAGTGAGACACCGAATCTGCCTATTTCTTGGCCATTTTTCATTTGCCTTTCTAAAGTTAATAACAGAAATCACTTTCATATGGGATGATGTAATGCTAGAAAGGGCAAAGCTGAAAGCCTGCATGGCATGTGGAGATGTTCAACATGATGAAGAACTTCAATCGTTGCCTGGCACCACAGCTGCTGCCCCTTCAGAGGAACAGAGAGGAACAAGATGATAATGCTTCTAGCCCAATCACACTTTGCAAATTAGCAAAAAGTACATTTAATTTCATGAAAATATTCTTAGGGTCTCTCTTGAGCACTGGTTTTATTACCAAGAAAAGTCCAATCCCTTTATTCTCCTTTTACATGAAAATTCTATACCTTATAGCGTTCCTTTAATGTCCAATATCAAGAAAAGACTGACTTCTGAGTTGAGTAGTGAATAGATAAGGAATTAAAGAGTGTGAGTTAGGATAATATAATGAAATTTTCAATCAAGTAAATATTTAAAATAGCTTAATTTCCTTTCAAGTCAACTTCGCTAACAAAAAAAGATGGTGAAAAACTTTGTTGAACGAGCATTTCTATAGGGAACATTTCTACAGATAATGACACCCTGTGTCTAGGAATAAATGTCTATTGAAACATGTACATTTTGGAGCTAGAGAGATTGCTCGGTGGTTAAATGTACTGTCTGCTCTTCCAGAGGTCCTTATTTCAATTTCCAGCAACCACACCTCATAGTGGCTCACAGCCATCTATACTGTGATCTGCCCTCTCCTGGTATATAGATAGAGCACTCATATGTATGTGAGAACATAATGAGTATATATGAGTATATATATATACATATATATATATGTATATATATACATATATATATAAATTCATCTATATAAATATATATGATATTAAAACATGTACTTTTTAAATTGTTCAGTGGTAACAATTGTTAAACAAATTTTCACCAATATATCTGAAGCTATCTACAAGAAAGAATCCTATTGACTAGGAAAGTCAAAGAGTAGTTAGGTTACCATGAACAGAGACAAACTTTGTAGTGCACAGCCGCAGGAAACTCAGCTTCTATCTGATTAACTAGACAGTCTATAGCAGTGAGCTGAGAGACTGAGATTCAGGAACTGAAGTGATGTGCTTCTAGGTCACTTCAGTGTGTTCAGTAAAGTATTAGAGATGGTAAATGCAGCAAGAAAAAGAACCATTTAACATACATTACAACTGCTCATCTATAAAACATAATCTCATGAATGGTGACTGTGAAGGATGGTTCTGCTGCACAGATTTCCTTGTGGCTTCAGAAGTCAGTGCTGAGAGGCTTATAATTCATTGCTGAAGTACATTCTTCTTTTTGTGAAGAAAACAAAAAATTTGACAAAGTACCTGCTTCATTTATATCCTTGATAATAGAGTAATTCATAAAGTTAGTGTATGAAGCCGACATTCTTTTAAGGCTGACTGCTCAAGTATAGTTATGCAAAATTATGAATATGTTTACTGTATAAAACACAGGATTCAGTGACAATGCAGTCCAGGAGTTTGACAAGGAAAGGCAGTTGTAGACATTACTAGTTGTTTGAGTGATGCTAATACTAAAATTAAGGATTGTATTCTTGTCCCTTGAAAATAACTTTCTGGAAGTAGTAAAAGAGCCAAGGTTGATAAACCTTGAGTTCACACATGAAAAAGCAAGTTTCTGTTTCAACAAGGTGAGAAGGATCAGCGTCAATTTAAATCCTCTATGCTATTTCACTTTGTGGCAGAATTCTAGACAGCCCCCTTCAGTAACTGAAAGCTAGTCTGTGTTATTATTTGTATATATGCCACTATGGGAGCCTGCATGAATAGAAAACATAAATTTTCTCACTGATGAACTTAAAGCATGAGTTCATCTCTTGGAATTCAGACTAGCACTCACAATGTGATAGATATCATGCTTACAGCCTTCAGTCAACCATCAGAGCCACATAAAATATTATTTATCTTAAAGGAAAATAACAAGTTATTGTTTTACATTAAGACACATATGAAAATAGACTAGGGTAAACATAAATAAAGAAGCTTATGGAAGGAGAAAATACTTTCAGTTACAAATAGCTCCCAGGTTACAGCATGGGAGCCCCCATGTCTAGTTCTCTCTCTTGTCAGTGCTAGAAGCTCATCTGGCTTGAATCTGTGAAGGTCTGGTGTATGCTGCAAGAAAGTACTGTCAGTGGGTACTGTGGTGGCATTCAGTTATTCAGGCAAAGCCTGCTGACACAAATTGTCATACATTTTCTTTGTCCACAAGAAGATATTGTTTTCAAAGTTTGTAAACAATGCCAAAGATGTCAGTTTGAATAAATCTAATATTCTATGTTACCAGCTAATTCTGTAACTTGGGAATCTTAATTCCTCCCAATTTAAATGTTACTGTCTAATTCACAGAATTATTGTAAATATAGGGAATTATATAAAAGTCAACAAGACATGTTTCATGGCCTTGTCAGCTGCATGAAGCAAGCACAGTGAGGAACAGTGCCATGGAATATGACTAATCATTAACTTCAAGTGTATGAGGATGCCCTATAGAGACAGGCTAGCACTCCACAGTGGGCAATGCATGGAAGAACGATGTACAAAGGCACAGAGTGATATCCTAAGAGTGACCAAGGAAAGAGGCCAAGGTGGACAGCATGAATGGTGAGCTGGTTCACAGGAGGCAGCAAAGACATGTGTCCTATTCTGATGTGTTAGCTTTTGTTCTAGCGTACTATATTTTTCATGAAAGACAGAAGAAGAACAGATCTGTAGGGGAAATGGGGAGGAACTGGGAAGAGTAGAACAAGGGGAGACCATAACCAGGATATATTGTAAGAGAAAAAATATTTTCAATAAAAGAAAAAATAAAAAAATAATGCAAGAGGGGGACAGAGGAAGGAGGAAGAAAAGAAGAAAGAAACACCTAGAAGCAGTGGGATATCGGACTCAAGACTAGAAAAATTGTAAACACAGCAAATAAACAAACCAAGAAACTGTGTGAAACATGTAAGCAGAAACTCAAGTCATATCAAGACAGCAATATTTGTAAAACTTAGGAGCAAAAAAGGAGATGAGAATGAATTGAATGACAGACTATACTAAGATGCAGACATGAAAATGATAAAAAAAAATATTGTCTTGCTTTTTTTCTTTCTTTAACCAACTCATTCACCTAGGGAAGTTGCAAAAATAATTAACTTGAAAAGTAAAAAGTAGATGTTAGTTTGAAATAAAGGAAAAATAATACAATAAAATCAGCCAATATATTTTATTTTTCCATTAACATATTTATTTATACTGATACTGACTTATAAGTGGATATTAACCCTAAGGTACAAGGTAGCTATGCTAAAATCCACAGACCCCCCAAGAAGCTAAATAACAAGGAGGGCCCAAGGGAAGATACTTGAACCTCACTCAGCAGGGGAAAAAACAGTTATCTGAGGTGGATGGAGAGAAGGAACCAAGTGGGGAAAGTGAGGGAGGGGAGGGAGTGGTGGGATCAAGTATGGGGAGAGCCTGGGAGAGAGGTCAGGAGAGTGGCGGGGATGGGGCATCTCTAGGACTTGCCAGAGACCTGGGATAAGGGAGTGTCTGTGAAGGTGACTCTAGCTGAGACTCCTAGCACTGAGTATACGGATCCCGAAGTGCCCATCTGCTGTACCCAATCAGGATTTTCAGTGGAGAGACACCAAACCCACCAACAAAATCTTTGACCAAAATGTGTCCTGCCTACAAGAAATGCAGGGATGAAGTTGTAGCAGACACTGAGGAAATGGCCAACCAGTGGGCCCAACTTAAGACCCACCTCATGAGCAAGAACCAATTTCTCACACTATTAATGATACTCTTGCTTACAGACAGGAGCCTAGCATAACTGTCCTCTGAGAGACTCTACCCAGCAGCTGACCAAAACAGATATAGAGACCCCAAAATTTAAGTAACAGTATTAGGAAATGTCTATAACACCTTCTCAAGAATAAAAGAAAGATTGAACTATAAAGGTATATAAAAGAAAACATGAACAAATTGTCAGATAGCAAAGGAAAAGACCCACCATTCTATTAAATGCAAAAATGAATGCTAAAATATTTGAACAAGAGGGAAGCTTAGTAGGTTAAGAGCTCAAACATGAGAACATGAGTTCAAATCCCCACACCCATGTAAAACACCAGACATGGCCACAGGTACTTGTAACCCCCAACAGTGAGGGTGGGAGCTGGCAGCAGATCACTGTGGCTTCTGACTTCTAGTCTAGGTTAGGTTCAGAGAGAAACTGGTCCTAGGGAAGTGTACTGGCTAGTTTTGTGTCAACTTGACACAGGCTGGAGTTATCACAGAGAAAGGAGCTTCAGTTGGGGAAATGCCTCCATGAGATCCAGCTGTGGGGCATTTT
>NC_034593.1:6685340-6710334 GCF_900095145.1 Mus pahari | reverse complement strand
TCCCCAACCTGCTTCTTGGTCATGATGTTTATGCAGGAATAGAAACTGTGACTAAGACAGGAAGGTAGAGAGAGGCAAAGAAGACGACTGACATGTCCCTCCAGTGCACAGATAACCACACACAGACAGATGAGACACACACACACACACACACACACACAGATAGCACAAGGCTTGCACATACCTCACACAAACACACACAAAATAAAATTTAAAAGTATTGTGAACAAGAATCCCAGAATTTGGGAGGCTGACTCATGAGGATCACAGTTCAAGGCCAGAATGCAGCAAAGCCCTGTTGCCAGAAACAAAATAAAAAGGTGAGAAAATATTCTGGGTATGAAATATAATATTAATATTGAAGGCAACAAAACCCTTTTTTAAATGAATAATATTCAGTGGAGAAAAATATAAAATCTATGAAGATATTGATTTTTGGAAGTTTTATAGACTAACTACTTTTAGTATTATACCCCTTATACTCTTTAAGTTAATGTTGAATTTCATTTGTTACTAAAATTTCAGCCAATTACTATATGAGAAGAAATATAAAAATCAATGACCATCATATAAATAACAGCTAATTCAAGATGCAATAAGGAAAATTTCATTTATAATAGCAAAACCAACATAAAGAATGTGAGTAATCTTCACAAATATTGTCACTGCATGAACAGTACATATTCAAAATGTTGATACATCATTATAGACTTTAGTAAATGACTCTTAACTGCTGTAAGATGAATGACTCAAGGAATAAATAATTTCTGTCCAGTGCAACAAGACAGAAATGA
Organism: Mus pahari; assembly: GCF_900095145.1. NCBI lineage: Eukaryota > Metazoa > Chordata > Mammalia > Rodentia > Muridae > Mus > Mus pahari. The sequence continues at coordinate 6,709,540 of NC_034593.1, read as the reverse complement.
TATATGAAATGTATAAATTATTGAAAAGAGAAAAATTTTTGGAAACCATAACAGATAATACTCCTGCCATGCTAGCTCTGTGCCATGCCATCACTACATAGAAGTCTACATTGTTCTTAGGTCTACCTAATGGGCAGTAAATTACTTTTCCAAATTTTTTGCAGCAACAAACAAAGGCTCAGGAAAGGAACTTGTCAAATATGACAGAGCTAGCAGATTTTGCAAGTAAAACTCAAGCCAAAATCATGACTACAAAATCTGAGCTTTCACTACCATTATACTTACATCCTCATTCCCAGGCATCCGAATAGCAGATAAATAGCAGATAATAGCAGAGAAAAGCGCACATACACACATTCTGAGAAAGAGGAAATAGTTGGGCATGATGGTAAAAAGAACAGCTAAAGCATTATAAACCGTATCACCTCAATCTATTGTCTTTTCTTGGTTTTTGTGGTTAAGTAGAAGGAATGTTTTTCCAAATGGACAGACATACACCAAAGCGTTAGTTTGAGCTTTGATTGTATATACTTTTTATTTTATACAATATAAATGTTCTATAAACATTAGACAACATAATAAGCAAATAAACAGTAAAGTCATTTTAAATAGTAAACAAAAGTTAATGACCATAGTATAAAGTCATTATAAAAACTATTTTTGCTTAACTGAGATATTCATAACTAGAATGTATTTTACCTTTAACCTTTCAATAGATAAAATAAGAACCAGCGTTGAAACACATCTTCCCACTACAACAAAACTCCTCCCTGTGAATTAACTCCATTCCCAAGTATAAATGAAACTGCAAACTAATGGGAATTAAAGTTGACATTAAAAGATTATATTTGCAGTCAAATCCCAGAACAACACTTATTTACACATTTCAAGTACCGTGGAAAGTTTGTTTAGGTTCTTGCTATTCAATTAGTGTACAAGGATCAAACTGTGCAGCAATCTGCCCAAGTTTAAGTGGAATCATTACAGCCTCCATAGCAGGCTTTGTCTTTCCTATTACTCCAGTGATACCAAGAGAAAATATATTAAAAATCATTATATGGCACATGTCATGTATATGGTTTCTACCTAAATAAGTATAATATATTCACTAAAATGGTTTGTTTTCAGTTCTAACACTGGACTCTTTTTTTTATCATCTCCTTAGTATTCTCCAGCCTCTGCAAATATGAAAGTCCCTCCACAAAAGAGAAAAAAAAATCCCCATATGCTTAACCACACAGTTAGTTGTGTTTGTCTGGGCATGGCTGAACTCTGCTGCTCCTAAGGCACAGGTCTCAGGTTAGACCTGGGTACCACCAACAGTACTGCAGTAATAGAACCCTCCATAATGAACGTACCAGCACCAGCCTCTATCAGCTACCACAGCCACTTTGAGCATCGGTTTTTATTTAAAAGGCTTAATTGGAAGTTTTTATTACTCCCAATTAGGCTTTTTAATTAAAAGGAAAAGTTGAGAGAGGCTGCAGGCAAATACTGCTGCAACCCATATCAGCATAAAATCAAAGGAAATAAAAACAAAATTGCACTACTGTAAAACAGCAGTGGCAGGAAGAGCTCTCACTAGCGTTTACCTCTGGTCATAGTTAATGTTATGGCAACACATTGACAGTGACAAAGTGAACACAAGCAGAAAAAAACAGGCTGTGTCTAATGCAACAATAAAATCCATCACAGTGATACTTAAAAAACCACATTAGCATTCAAGACAAAAAACTACCAAAATGCACAGTTGACAATTCAAGCAGTTAGCAACTCTTAATTCACCTACACAGCATGAACTCCACGCACTGATGAAGAATCCAGGCCTCTTTAACAAGCAGAACGCTACACATAAACAATGCAGGCAAGTGTTTATTGTTGTAAGATGTTTGGCTTTTTAATTTCTCCAAGGATATGTTTTTCTACACAAAGCCCTAACTTGTTGTAATTGTCAAGTTTTGTACTGTTGACGGGTTTTTAATTCAAAATGAAATTAGAAGTTGCATTCACTTCAATTTTTGACATCTTTAAAATTCCCTGCAATGTCTTCAGAGAAAAATAAAACTTATATAAAGGTGAAAACTTTGTCAAAGTAAGTAGGAACATAACATTGTATCCTTGACAGATACAATGTTATATGCAGTCAACTTGACTATTTAGCCTAAATCGTGTAAATCACACTAAAATTCATAAGAAATATAAAATGGCTTACATGAATAAACTATGAGTTTGAAGAAGATATTTCAGCTCATATGTTAAATTAATATGTGCCTCCAATTTACACTATCAGATTGTGTATAAAAGCAAAAAGAATATATTTCCTTTTGAGAATAAGACCACAGACAGCTTTGTTCTCTATGTCCAATTGTTGTTGGATCTTAGAGTTACCCTCATGAACTCTGAACTAAAAGACACTACCACACTAAGCCCTTTTGCCTTTTCTCAGTGATGAAAATCTGGCATGATCTCATTCCCCAGGAAGTACTTTGATGTATGTAGGTGGGCCTGTGCAGTGTGGGAACCATCCTAATTGTATGGGGGGAGGGGAATCACATTGCTCAGCTTTTGGTCTCCATCACTTCTCTGCTATAGACCTTTGAGGTGCCAGTTATTCTTGTTTCCTTCTTGCCATCCTCATTCTTTGCTATCTTATGGCTTCTTAACATGGCTAGAGCCAGATATAAACCCCTAAGCCACATCTGTTGGAGCACTATCTGAATCTGGTTCTCTAGTTCCAAAGTTGTACCATGACTTCCCTCAACTCCCCATCTCTGGAGTATTTGCCCAGTTCTGTTACATGGCAACATGGCCTTGTCTTCCTTGGGGTGCCAGTATAACTGCTGTTCTCTACCTAGCCCTCTCTCTACTTTTCCAGCACATTTTCTTTGTCTCTCAACTTCAACATAGTCTCAATGTAAATGTGAAGTCTTCCGAGAAGACCTCTCTAATGATTTAATGAGCCTTCGTTGTTCTATCCCATTCATTCATTTATATAACCCATCACACTTCCTAAAATTATGCTTACAGTACTTGCTTGACTCTTGTTTTGCTTCAGTGTCTTTAAAAGACAATGCCCCTCAAAAGGCACTGACCATGGCCAACATGTTTCTCAAGTTCTACCACCTACCTCGGCCCATGCTTGGCAGAAAATAAGTACTCAATAAATATTTTTTTCAGGGAGACATAGAGAAAGTATGAAGACAATGTACTGAATAGCTCCAAGTATCTAATAACACAGTCACTTCATCTTATTTGCAATTATTATATTAATAAGGGATATTAAAAAATAGTCTATCATAGTCAGCTAAAAACTAATTAAAGCCTTGAAAGCCAGACACACTTCTCTATAAACAAGATCTGATCTCCGTCTTCTTCATTATGGATTTGGGGGAGGGTGCTGTTTTGCCGTTTATTTTCTGTCCAAGAGTCTTCCCTCCGACATTTCACTTTGCTTCAAATTCAGCATGTGGTTTTATTTTAACCTTAAGTGTAAGTCGTTATTTAAGATCCAGCATACACCTTCCACAGGAGAGTGAAGCAGCATCTCAAATGTCAAAGATAATTTCCCAGCACCTTACTTTATAAGACTGGAAACAGAGTAAGAATTAAAAATATATAAAAGGAAAGTGGGGAGCAAATGAAAACTGGAGAGGGGTGGGTTGTTCAAGTCAGTAACCATTAGTGGAAGTAATTGGGGTGAAGGCATTAGGGGTGGGGTTCCCACTAACTATCCTCATTTAGGAATGCCTTAGCAGAAAAACAAAACAAACAAACAAACCAACCCGATCAGCTTCCTGGTACCACCACCTGTGCTACACAGACTGGGAGAGCAGAAAATTACTCCAGCCTCATCTGAGCACATGTAATCTTAGGAAGGGATGTTTGCCCAGAGTGAAGAAATGAGCCAGAACTAACTATGGAGACCCAGCGATGGATGGACTAGCAGTGGTAGAAACCAGGGGAGGGGCATGTATGACACACAGCCAGACACACAGCACATCCCAGAGATTCATTGCATCAAAGCCATGTAGCAACATCTGTGCTGTTGCTGCAGTTTGCAGAGTGTGGAATCTGACAAGAGAGTGATCTGCCATGAGGGAGCCAGTTCAGAAGGGCATGGCCAAGTTACACATAGTCTGCTCACCCCAAAGCCCAAAGAGTTATTTTTAACACAAACTGAAGGAACTTTCAGATCATTTACTCTTTGCTGTCTCTTTTAGATTCTTCCTTTGAGTTTTGGTGTTTTGTTTTGTATTTTGTTGGTTTGTTTGGTAGGCTCAGGTTAGGTTTAGATTTGCAAGAGTTACACCCATGGCACCTATTTTAAAATACTTACAAATTTTTTCAGAGCTAACCCAAACATCACTGGGTATGTAAAGGACCTAGGACTAAAGCTAAATTTCAATGGCAAAGGGCTTACACAACATGCATAACGACTTGGGTCTCAGCATCATATGACATCCCACTGTCACAATGTAACCAAATTGTCAGTGTTCACCTGGATGATCATCTGCCAAATCACAAGTTTAAAGAAAACAATGTGCAGTTGCCCAAGAAGAAACAGCACACTTGTTTATCTTCAGCCCGTCTGGACAGAGTGGATTAAATTTTCCATAACAAAATTTTACTGCAGGGCTGGGAACAATCGTATTTCTGATCAGTTTCTTGATGTTTGAAAGTGCCTTTACAAGAAGCTCGAGAGCCTCCAAGAGATCCTATCTTGTTGGCAAACCTCACTTCTTCCATTTGAGAAAATTGGCCATCTAATTGTTCGAGAATACAATATAAAGTCAGTACAAAGCACAGTCATACACTAAACTGGGTCATGCCTTTTATGGTCAAGATTTTATAAATATCATATTTGATATCATCAAACTGTCTAATAGGGATGTTTTTAGCATCAATTTCTGTGAGAGCTTCAAATCTCATTATATTGGTATTGAAACTAGTAGAGAAAATAAAACAAAAAAATTGCATAAAAGTCACTTTCCCAACAATGTCTAAACAAAATATGTGTTTGAGCATAGCAATCCCAGAGCCAAAAGGTAATGAAGCAAACTGAGTCCTGCATCTCCCCAGCACTGGCCAGTCACTAGTAGTTAATGGGCAGTTAGAAGACACATAGAATTTAATCAAATAGATTTGGTGTAGTCACAGTTCACAGGGAAAAGAGGGTAAGGAGAGAGCTTTGGGGGAGAAAATGGTTTGTTTGAAAAGGGAACCTCAGTTCCCTTCCTTCCCCACCAAGAGAGGAGGGAAATATATGAGGGTATCAACTGTTAAGTGTCAGCATCTTAAGTAGGCGCAAGGCACGTGTTTCTTGATATGAACTGGAAAGCTTTTCGTGAATGCTATTTGAAACTCCATCTGCCACAGAGCCGTGGTATACACCTACCCCGTCTGGTGTTCTCTGAAGCTGCTTAGCTATCGTGGACAGAGTGCTATACCTCAAAACATCCCCATCACCATACACAGCCATCCCAGGCAGTGCCGCAGAGAGTTGGATGTGCTGGAAAAATAAATGCCTTGGGAAATAAGAACAAGCTTCCGAACTCAAACAAGAAAACAGAGAACTGAAGTAAAAAACCATGACTACCTTAGCTCACAAGACAATTACACATGAATGAATGTTATAAGATTGTTTACTAAGGCTTCACATGAGTGTGAGATACATTTTCAAAAGGAGCTGCATCTTTTGTTGTTGAAATCAAAAGGAGAGAAAAGAGCGGTCCAGGGAGGCAGTGCTGGAGGCAGATAATAAAAGCTCAGAATTGAAACGGTGATAAATGCTGTACAAGTCCTGCAGATTGGATGAATATTTAATAAAGCTGCATTTCACATTCTACCAAAAAGCACATAGTATCTTAGAGAAGAATTTTAACAGCTCTCATCTCTTTGCTTCAAAAGAAAGAGAGGATGCCATGTACATGCACAAATCTGAATTCATACATGGTCATTGTCAGTCCACTTTAACACATGTCTCATACCAGATCCCCATAATCACCTCCCAGATTTAACAAGCTGACCTCAAATGATAAACAGGATTATTTCCCACACGCTGCAGTTGCTGCACCTCAGAGCAAGGACTGTAGTAACACACCACAGTTTAAGAGGCAGCGTGTAGCCAAATGGCCCAGAGTACGACGTGAATACTGAGAGATTAATAATGTGTGAAATTTAGTCAAAACCCTTCTGCCCAGAGCAGGTATTTCAGCATCCTTGAAATGCTAGAATGCCTGAAACTTTTAAAGACAAGATATTGCCATTTGAAAGAGAATCTACCTTTTAAAGATGTTCTGGATACACACAGGCTCAAAAGTAAATGGGTGCCCATGTGCACCAAGTATTCTCAGAAAAGCACACTTGAACACCAGCCTGGCAAAGTGCAAGACTGGGCAAAAGATATTACTAGGCTTCACTTGAATGTTGTCTCAGAAAAGGGCAAAGTAGCAAAAATAGATCCTCTCAGAACAATAGTGGGATGCTGTGTTCTGCATGGAATGGCATTTTTGCAGATGTCTCCTTGATCTCTTATTAGACCAGTGATAATTTGGAGTTCTGTGAAGAGGCTGTGAGTGCAGCGACTTGAGACAGTATTTTTTTAACCTACCTAGTTTTTAAAATCAGGGGGGTTAATTGTTTTCCTTTAGTCATCAAATAATTTGTCAAAAGTATTGCCCTTATTATACGTTTCTTAGATAAATGTTATGGATAAGTGACGATTTATCTTCTAACTGTGCCTTCTGCACCATCTCATATTAAGCTAGAATGTTGAGGTATTTTGTGCTATGTTATGCTATTTTATTAATATAAAGTGACAGTAGAGGTAAAATGGCCTTTTTGCTGTCCTTTCCTTCTTTTCACCCAGCTAATAGAAAGAAAACAAAAACCAGGAAAAAAAAAAAAAACCTGTCGGACTTGAGCTTTTAATTACTTAATCTTCTAGGCAGGTGAGTCTGTGTTGCTAAGTGCTGCTCCGGTCTCAAATAATCAGGGAGAATGAATGCCTGGGGTGGGATTGACTAGTGCCTCATTACCATTCTTCACTCCTGCGACAGTGTGATGAGAACGGAAATGAAAAACCGAAACAAATGTTCACAGTTCGTTCAGATTCTTGCCACTGACCACAATCCCCGGATATTACATTGCTGTGCATATTGTAACTGTAACCTCATCGCCAGACTGTCGATGTACATGTTCACCTGGCACAGCTTTTACTCTCTTGGCAGACACTCAGAGACACCCGGGGAACATAGGGACACCCATGGTCTCCGATGCAAAAGATTCTGTCCCAGCATCATCTGGGATTCAGAAATTTCCATTCAAGCCAGGATGACTCACATGCATGACATCAATGGATGGACCTAGAAAGGTCCCATGATGGAGACAGTGTTCCTTCAAATATCCAAGTAAGGCAAGGCCCCTGCCAATCTCCACAGCCCCAGGAAAGCAGAAATTTAACCAAAATTTGATCTCACTGGTCACCTTAAGTCACTAGTACCCTTCTGGTGACAAATTCTCACTGTCTCCTGAAATAATTCCTTCCATCTTTGAGTGAACTACTCCCTCCCTTCTGTGTTGGTGGTATGGCTTTTTGTCACCATTGAAACAATATTCTGCAACACCGCTTTTCATTCACCACTCTTTACAGTGACAATGGTAGCAGATGCTAAGGGTCCCTCCTGAGGAATGATGGGGAAATAAACCATATCCTGGAAGTGAGGTTATTAGAGCAGATAGGAGTACTAATTGAAAGTACTTGAGATTTATTCTAAGCTACTTCAGATTTTATTAAAGCCACATATGTTTGTAAGAGACATAAACAATGAGAATAGAGACAGAAAACACCAAAGGAAGTGTTTTCCTTTCCTGGACACGCAAACAACACGTGGACGTTTATATACACAGGTACGTGGAGGTACGTAAGCATAGACTAACACACAAATCAAACAGTGTGGAAGTCAAATAATAAGAGATAAAGTCCATTCCCAGAACAAAGTTCTCCTATTTTCCTAAAACATGTCATCAGAAAAAATAGCAGCTTTTATATGTTTATCATATTGCCTATCCTCACCACAATAGGTGTGTGTGTGTCTGTCTGTGTATGTGTGTGTGTTTCTGTGTGTCCCCTTTTCATAAATGTGGATGGGTACAGTTTTTTATCATTAGGAGATTAGATAAAGGAGGAGTCTGTGTGCATGCTCTGTCCTCTCATCTTCTCCCCCTACCTTGTGTCACTAACTTGGGTTGTCTTAGCGTCTGCCTTATGACTTTTAATCATACAGTTAAGCTTGTAGTTCAAACAATGCTATAAAAATAAATGAATGCACTATTCCTCAGAAAGGTAATCTATGAAGAATGTTTCCTTAAGTGCGATCTTATGCATTAGGTGACTGCCCTAAGGCAGAGCTTTAAAAGTCACTCTTTCTTCTTGCCCCTATCATTGTTGACATGTATGCAAGAACTCTCACAAAATTGTATCCAAGCTTAGAGTTAACATGTATATGGGTTTGTAGAACTCATACATACTAGGCTAAGTCTCTCCAACCAACACCCGAACCTTTTTTAACCTGAATCCACCCATGATGTTAACTAGAATGACATGACTGTAATTTCTCCCAGAGGAATTATGCTCTAGCCTCAGGCTTCTTAGATGCCATAGTCAGTTTCAGTCCCATAAATACCCTTTGAGATTTGATAGGGTATTTGATTTCTAATAAAGCTTCATCAATATAAACCATGAGTAATAAAATATACATTATTTTAAAATGAAAATAAAGAAAAAGTCACCAAGAAGTCCTAGAAAAAAAAGTAAGTTATGAGCTGTGAAAAAATGACACATCTCCATGATGTCACCAGGATATTGTCAGCTGGAGAATAAATCACACACACACATACACACACACACACACACACACACACACACACTATTTAAATGGAATATACATGAATGAAATGACAAGGTCATATGCAGGTAATTAATAAATCACAGCAGTAAATGATACGCTATGTTACCAAACACCAAAGGCCATATCATTTTTGAATTGCACCACCACTGTGTCCAGAGGTGCTAAGTTATTGTGTGAACCATCAAGAAGACACAGAATATCTGAATCTAAGTGAAATACAAGCATAGCTGCAAACCAAAGAATAGCTTCCAGGGTTTTCTATGTTACATGCATGCAGAATGCAACAATTGCTCTTCCCGCCACATCTCTATGACATGAATAATCATGGCCATTGCTCTCATGTGTACTGTCAGCCTACACATGTGGCCAAAAGCAACTGTGAATCAAACCGAACACAAATCCATAATCTCCCTTAAGCAGTATGAGATATTTTATGTGTGGTTTTATGTGTGTGTATGGCTCAATTTAATTTTTCTAAGAGTGAACGACTGTCACTTAAAAGCCATATAAATTTATCAAGTATCCTAACAGAGAATAAGGTAAAGCTATTTGAGAAAATATTTTGTATTATTCTTTTTTATTAATTTTTAAATTATTTTATTTATTTACATCCCACATGCTGCACCCTCCCAATTCCCCGTCCTAGAGTTCTTCACCCCATCACCTCTCCACTTTGCTTCTGAGAGGGTGCAGCAGCACTCCTTCTCTCCCTCGGGGAATCCACCTTCCCTCGAGTATCAAAATCCTGTATTATTTTTAAATGTTTATAAAGATATGCATTCATATATGGCAACCATGAATAACTTCCAGAGTCATGAGCAGAAAACAATGTACTACAGAACCATAACACAGAGGTACATGATGAAATAGGAAAACCTGGGGTGGTGACGGCGTCTCTGCCCTCAGCAGGAATGAGCACACTGATTGGTTGCCCAAAGGCAAGTGGTCATCTGTGAAGGCACGCCCACACAGGTGTTATTTTTGCAAATTCTATTCATGCATGTAGAGTACACATTCATGTATAACATGAAAATTGACAAGAAGCGAGATTATGAATTTAAAAGCCAATGGGGGTATGTGGGAAAGTCTGGAGGGAGGAAAGAGAATGTAATAATGATGTCATTCTTTTATGGTCTCAAGAAATAAAAGAAAATATTTGTAAGACATCAAAATATAGATATTAAAACACAAAATAAAGTTGGTAAAATATTAAATTTTCTTTCTGATGTGCCTAAATTTTCACTTTTACAACTGCAGAAAAGAGGTCATAAATTTTTTTAAAAGACTGGTCTACAGTAGGCTTACACAGTAAAATTTTTGAAACAAATGTTCTGACAAGAAATGAGAGGTTTTTAGCACAAGGCAAGGCCTGGGCCAAGTAGTGGGAGTGGGTGGGTAGGGGAACAGAGGTGGGGGGAGGGGTATGGGAATCTTTCGGGATAGCATTTGAAATGTAAATAAAGAAAATAATAAAAAAAAAAAAAAAAAAAAAAAAAAAAAAAAAAAAAAAAAAATAAAAAAAAAAAAAAAAAAAAAAAAAAAAAAAAAAAAAAAAGAAATGAGAGGTTTTATAGACAGCTTCTAAATGCATTTAATGAAAAGAAGAAAAACCTTAGAGTAAACAAATCACCAAGACAGGTCTTGGTGGAAAAACAGAAGCAAAACATGATTAATCAAAGAATCACATCCAAATCCAACTATTTTACATGATAAGTATAAAATCTCTCTATGTATTAGTCAATAATACCATTGAGTGTATGATTTAATGCTAAGCAAGACAGAAATGGTGAGGCAGGTTTACCATATTTTATAAATTATTAAGTGAGGAGTTACTATTATATTTTTCAAAGTTAAACAGTAGCGATACTCTAATTTAGTCTTCTATTACTGTGGTAAACATCATCACCAAAACAACCGTGGCAAGGAAGGGTTTATTTTTGCCTACAGGTCACAGCCTGTGATTGAGAGAGGCTGAGACAGGAGCTGAAGGCAGAAACCTGGAGGCATGGATTGAAGCAAAGGCATGGAGGAACACTGCTTACTGGCTTGTTCTCTGTGGCTTGCTTTCTTATACAACCCGGGACCGCCTGGCATAGCTGACAGTGCCTACAGTGGGCAGGGTCCTCCTACATGAACTAGCAATTAAGAAAATACTCCATAGACATTGTGGCCACAGGCCAGACTGATCTAAACAATTCTCCAGTTGAGGTTCCCTCTTCATAGGTGACTCTAGAACTCTGTCAAGTTGCTAACTGAGTATCACAAGTAACTTTAAAACTGACAACATATATATATATATATATATATATATATATATATATATATATATATATATATTTTAGTATTAACTGTGTATAAAACATATCATAATTATGCAATAGAAGTTATTAAATTCTAACTTTATCTTGAGGTATAGACTTTCCCAAGATGGGTGGAAATGATGAGCAACAGAACTAATGTATTTTTTACCTCTCTATAAACTAATGCATGGATCAGAAATCTGTTCCAAATTTTCCCACTGTAAATCCTCCCTTGTTCCAGGGACTGTTTTATATAATTTATTGTTATTACTCATGTGCAAGCAGCCACCAATTGGCAAGAAATTCCACAGTGGTGCATGTTGTTATAAAAAAAATACTGAGCAATCACATTTCATAAATATTAATGATTGTGGCCGAATCAACACTTACCAGACCAATTATTACAAATGCAAAAGTGTGAAGAATTCCCTAGAGTACCATCGTGGAATGTGCACCATCCCCTGGTGTAAAACATTTAACTTTCTAGATGCTAATATTCTTGGGGTCAGCAATTTTATTGCATATTCTATATATTATTAACTTGAATGAAATACTTGGAAACTAACTACTATTTACAGTGAGGTGTAACACTAGGTTACAGTTACCACTTCGAAGGACCACAAATGTGCTTAGTGGATGTTATTTAAGGATGACTCATAATTGCTTTGTGGAATTTAAAATTGCTAGTATAACTCTGATTTAAATTTTCAATTTGTTCTAAGTCAAGTGTTTTGATGTAAAGGACAGGAAAATACAGAGGCTAAAAAAAATTTAAAATTTTTTTTTAAAAAAAGAGGGAAGAGAAAGGTGGGGTTGTTGTGATATTGAAGGAGACCAGATTCTCCGCTCTAGTGCTAAAGGTCCAACACATACAAATCCATCAGAGGATGAACCAAGAATCACATCAGTTTGGTGGAACTTGCCTGCAATACCAGTACTCAGGCAAACATGGGAAAATTGGGAGTTACAGGCCAGCTTTATACTAAATATTAAGCTATCTTAGTTTATATATTCAAATATTTTCTTAAAAATAAAAATCAAAAAGTTGACATAAAATGTGTCCCTATCTGTGAGAATCCACAAAATCTTCAGCTACGGCTCTGTGTTTGCTATGATATTTCTCTTTTGATCTACAATCAAATTGTACTCGTTTTTCCTGGTCAAGGGATATCTGAGTTCATTCTATTAAGTTCTCATTGACTATTTAAACTATTTATTGTTTTGTTACTTTGAATACTTATGCTGTAATTTAATTAAATGTATTTTTGCCTGATAGATTAAAAACCTATATGTGTAGATATAGGAAACTATGTAATGTTCTACTGTATGTACAAGTCACTAAACATTTAAGTGAGGCTAAATATATTCATTTCCTTGACCATTTAACATTTCTTTACAATGAAACTTTCAGAGTCTTTTCCTGCAGTCCTGAATATACAAGTTATAATCTACCATCACTCTACTGTGCTGCAGCACCACGTGAAAATGTCCTTCTGCTGTCACTCAGAACATGTTGAGCAATCTTTATATCCCGCTCACAACCGTCCTCCCAGAGTCTCAGCATCGGCTATGCACCCTCCTATGCCCAGCTCCTATGAGACCAACAGCTTAGACTCCACAGACTAGTGAGGTCATGGATTACCTTTCTGTACTCGATCATCTAACATAGAGCTCTCCCTCTCAGTGTGTGTGAGTGTGTGTGTGTGTCTATGTGTACATATGTATATCTACTGATGATATATGTATATATGGAAATATATGTACAGATAGTGGCAAATGATAGTTTTATACTTTCTATGACTACACAATGCTATATATATGACCAATATTCTTTATCCATTCACTTATTAATATATACTTAGGTTGCTTCCATTTCTTGGTTATTGTGAATAGGCCTATAATGCACATGAGGCCAGATATCTTTTAAACATACTGATTTTATTTCAGATGCAGATATAGATATTATTCAGATTACAGGGTTGTATGATGGTTCTTTAGTTATTTGAGAACTAGTTTTTTTTTTCCACAGTGACTGAACAATTTACATTCCCTCCATCAATATGTACAGGTTCCCTTTCTCCACATCCTGTTTTAGTACCTGTCTTGGCCTTTGCTTGTGGCTGTGTTGGTGTTTTTAGAATAGCCATCCTTTTTGGGTGATGTAATACCTTGCTGTTGGCTTTCATTTTCACTTCCCTGATGTGTCGTTACACTGGGTGTTTATTTATTGATCTGTTGGCCAATTGGATGTTTTCTATTCTAAGCCATCTATATGGAGCTCTTTAGAATTGTTTTGATTGGATTATTGTCATTTTTCTTTGCCAAGGAACTTTGAAATTTTCTCTTATTTCTGGATCCTGGTCCTTGTCAGATAGATACTTTTCAAGACGTCTTTCTCTCATTTTTAAAGGTTATCTCTTCACTTGACTCTGTTTTTCTGTTCAGAAGCTTTCTGAGGTGGTGAAGCTCTGGTAGTCTACTTTGAATAATTAGAGTTTAGTTAACCTAAGTAAAAATAAAATTATATACTCTCCCATATATCCCCTGATACAAGTTATCATCTACTAATAGCAACATAGACTTACTATTAATTCATTAAATAATATAGAAACCAATATTTACTGCCTGCTGAGTCCTCAAAGCTATGTTGGCCAATCACGTGCATTCATTTCAACTCATGAGCAAGAACCCTTCAGTTGCACAGTGTGTTCAGTCATCTGGCAGTAAGTTCACTAAATAATTGAACAGTTCATGAAAAGAAAATAACTCTGATCATTAGCAAAAATGAAGTTAAATATTGTAATGTGTATTAACTAGCTAGGCCATGTAGGCAGACTGGACAGACTGCGGGTGCTCTCATGTGTGAGGAGGCCTTTGCCCTCAGAGATCTCACATTTTCACTCCTCTCTGCTGTCCACTCTGGGCAAGTCAGGGCAGTCTGGGTGGACTTTCAGTATAAGCAACCTCTAGTTTGGTGCTGCTGGAAAATAGGTGAGGCATTTCTGAAATTCCCTGAAGTGCTTCACATACAAATATGAAGCAAATTGCTCTGCATGCACTTTCTTAACATTTAGGATGATGTTGTAGCTTCCAATGTTTGTTTGACATGGTTTTTCTCTGGCTTTACAGATGGTGTAAAAGGACAGTGGCTAATGAGTTTCCCTTGAGAATTATAAATCCATGCCTTAAAAATGTCCTGTCCATACAGGGTCGAAATTCTGAAAACAGCACATATCTACATACATGTACACACATGCCCCCCACACCACACACACCACACACACACACACACACACACACACACACACACACATACACACACACACACACACAGGCTTTTAAAATAAAACTCTGACTTCCTCAGAAAAACAAAATTGGTTATTTACAGACCTTACAAGGTTCATTGTCTGTTCTGCAACATTCACATACATTACAGATTTAACATGGTTTAAATAATGAGCCCCCACATAAAATGTACAGTGGAAAGATGTCCATAGCAGGTCCAGGGTCTCACAACCACTAGGAATTCTTTATAATCAGTTAACAGACTCAGAGTAATCAAAGAAAATAACCTTCTTTTAGCAATTACAGATCCACAAGGCTTTTCAAAACCTTATGGCATTCCATGCGGATGGTAGCCACAGAATCCCTTTGGTCCAGTAGAAGCTACAGCACGCGCTAATGGTGACATTTTCCTCCAAATATCACTAACTTTCACAGAAGCCAGCAGCTTCCGAGAGCTGGAGGCAGCAAGCCCGGAAGCAGGAGAGCCTACCTTCTCTGTCACTGTGCCCTGCTCATTTAGTCGCGCTTCATTTTGCTCATGCACACGAAGAAAAAAGAAACTCTTAGTTTTTTCCCTAATAGTGATAAGAAGAAAATAAATGGGTGTCCATATATAAATGTTTTCATTGAGAGTCTTATAAACAAAGAAAAATCCCCTCAGATCCAACACTCCGAATGTCCTCAATATAATTAGCTGAGCAGTCCGTACATTTGGGTGGCACTGTCTCCTTTTGTTCTTTAACAGGCATTTAATATGTGACATTTTCCTCCAAATATCACTGACTCTCACAAAAGATGGGAACTTCAAGGTGCTAGAAGTTGAGTCCTTATCAAAATGGCAGAAGAGCATCCTCTTTGTATCTGGGAGCAAGGCTGGCCTTTTCCATTTGACAAGCAAAACACCGTCCTTGACAGCCTCTCTCTTCAATCAGGAAATGAAACACCACTTGTATATGGCCAGTTGGTCAAATAATAGTGAAGAATGCTAGTTCTAGAAAATGACACTTAAATATACTTACAGAATGAAAGGAAGTGCCTGCTTCACTCAGCAGGCTGATGTAGACTCAGGAGAAAGCTCTCGAAGGAACAGTAGTGTCGGAAATGAAACCACGATCATCCATACGACTTTGCAAAAGCAGGAAAGCACTAAGTCTATGTAGAGCATAAAGCCAGAAAGATGGAAGTTAAGGCCAGAGAAAAAGCTTAGTATATTTGGAGTCGGGGGCGGGAGGGGCCGTTAATCTAAAAACACTCAAATAACTAAGGAAACAGAAATCCCCTTCAACCTTACAGAGCTGCACGATTCCATGTAGCAAGGAAAGGTCATCTTAAATAGCTGCTCTTCTAGTGTTTTTCTTTTGTTTCTTATTAAACTGAATTAATGAGTTGGACTTCAGTGCCCTTTTAAAAAGTAGACAAAGAAAATGAACCACTGTTGACAAACATGGCATTAAAAGATTGTTGAGAAGGCCTGCAGTACTTGCGCTTGGAGCCTGCAGCTACCCCAGCTGTGGGCTTCGGGTGACAGCTGCAGAAAGCACGCAGGGCTAAAAGTATCATTTGGAATTGGGGTGATTGGTTCTGAGGGTTTGCGTTCTCTTTTTGAAGTGATCATTTGGTGTGATTGCCATCAGGGGCTTAAAGGAGATCAAAAACTTCAGATGATGTAACCGGCTTGCCTGGAAAGACTTCTAATTGAATCAGACACAGACTGAATGCGATTTGCTGAAATAGACCCGGAGCCTCTGCTCTAAACTCAGGACTGCAGCATCCAGAGGGCTCCATCTCGATCTTTTGTCTCTTCCTCAAGAGAGGGTTATGATTACAAATCTTCACCGTTTGCAGGACTCCAGCACTTCCTGTTTAGGGTGACAGAAAAGAATGTCAGGAAAACCTCACACACACTTTTCCTCTACTTACATTTTTATATGAAAATTGTATTCACATGTAAGGAAAGTGGGTCTGTGTGAACACATGGCTATGATGAGCAGAGAAAACATGAATCCTTGTAGAAATCCTGGCAAAGGACTTGGCAGATCTGTCAAAGTATAATTCCCAACACAACCAGATGGTAGAGCATCTCATGGAGAGACACTCAGAATTCTCAAACAACACCTATCTCTGGGCTTTTTAGGCAATGTGCCTACATATTTGTTCTTATTATCTTGTCTATGCTTGCCAGACTTCTGTGCTCCAATTTTGAAACACAAACTGAGAAAACAGTTGAAATGTTTACTTTCAACTGAGTATTGACAGTCAGTCAGTCCATCAGAAAATACCCCATCACACCCTCAGGGCACATAATGCTGCAGTGGGTGAATGGAGATGTGAATTAAAGGACAGATCACAGCTTTGAACCAAAGCAATGATTTCATTCGCACAGGACTTGTATGTATGTTGGGGGTCTCACGCTGGATTCTGACATTAGAGAGAGCCCAAACACATATTCAAGAACACAATTCTAACAGAAAACTCATGGTTGATTTTTGTTTTTATTTTTATTTTTATTAACTTTTTGGTTATCTGTCTGCACAAGAACCACGCAGCCTCCCTCTCCTTGCCACACACTGCCACCTACAGGACAGTCAGCAGCCAGTCTGTAATAACTTGTTTTCCTTCTCAGGGCTGAAAATAAATGTCCTAATTAATTTCATGATGCCCCTGTTTTTCATGCAGCATTAAAGTTAAGTATGCAAGTGCCCACTGGGTCTGTGTCTATAATCGTAAAATAAAAATGCTGCCTAGAGTTTGAGATTAGTTGGGGGAGCTGAAATGTCCCCCTGGGCACAGGGCACTTCGCAGCAAAGCATACAAGGCATGTTTCCGTCCCTGTTGCATCTCTTTCCAGGAAGCAAGTATCACAAGCAGGTTGGCAAGTGACTCCAGAGAGGGTACCAACTGCCTATGGTGATAAACGCAGTGCTCAGATACAGCATTTACTGATGAAGGTAGACAGTAGCTGTGGGTTTCATTAATTGTGATACCATTAACCATTCTTCTTCAAAGAAAGCCATTTGAGTGTTTACAGATTAGTTAAGATCATATTTTTCAGAAGTATGGAGAAAGAAATCTAAAGTAAAACATTATCCAGTGATATGCATTAAAATAAATTCAAGTCTTGGTTTTCTGCTGAGTGTAAATAAAATTATCAAAATATGCCTGTTAGGATGAAGCCATGATGAGGGAAAAGAAGTCATTTGGTTCTTTCAATTTGGTAGCAAGAACATTATGACATTTTCTCTTTGGAAAGAATTATCAAATTACTTGCTTAAAAAAAAATTGTTGAAATCGGGCCAGAAGAGCAGCTTCCATGGCAACAAATGCATTAGGAGATCATAGATGTCCTATATCCTCATTTAGCATCTTGATGATATAATTCAGAGAAAATCCATGAGCTTCAGATGAACTAAAAGATAAGTGTGATCATACTGATTGAAGAAATCTATGACAAGATTAATCGTGGACATAATTAAGATGTTCAAAGAAGGATTGAGGTATTTGTCAAAATGGTTAAAATTGACCCTGAACACAAATTAATCAGAAACAAACTTATATGAGGAAAAAAACTGTCTTCCTTTTTGTTCTACAATAAGAGCATGGCTAAAACCGTGCCCAGCACACATCTGCTATGCAGTCCACATTCTTGAGTGCACTGGAGGAGTGCCCTATCTATGGGAATCACATAGTATATCATGTTGTAAAATGGAATCTTTTTATAGTACAAACAGCAACCATTTTTCTCCTCTATGTATTTGGTAAATAATGATCCTCAGATATTGAATTTTCTTAAAGTAATACAGCCATCATTTGCAAATAGCACAATGCCAAGAGACACTTTTAGAAATTACTCCTTGAGAATTTAGAATTCAAGAGTATAGTACTGCAAAAATTGGTGCAAGATGATTATAGTTTCCTTTTCTATATTAAAGGTGATAAGCATTTGAATTGTCCAGATCTATGGTTGGATAAACGACTTTCAGCCTCAGGGTAAGTTTAGCATCTCAAAAACTCAATGACTTAGCTATGCAATGCAGAGTTGATACACCATAGGAGCAGAGTGAAATGCCATCTCCTCGCTGAAAACATTAGTTTGCACAATTTAAAAGCCTGAAATACATGATCTTTGTGCCAGCATACTTTGCACCCAATTGTAACACATTTACATATATCTACATTTCTAAAACTGAATAAAATGTCCTGAAATTTAAAAAAAAAAAAAAAAGCTAATTTTGACTAGTCTCTATATGGGGCAAGAGTATTTATTCACTTTATTCACTTTGATCTTTGAAAATGGTGGAAGGAACTGAGGTGAAAATTAGCATAGTTTAGATCATTGTCTAAAGGTTAGATGAGTGTGAATAGTTGGAAGACTATTCAGAGTATGACCATTCAGTAATATTTGAAATCAGAAGATATAGAAAGGTTCATAATGACAATCCCATACTTCAGCTTTATTCATTCCGGTATAAACCGCTAATCCTCAGGAGAGCCACAGAGTGCTCCCACTTGTAGGCTTACATGGTACCCTAGTTAGCTCTGTCAATTTGATGCAGGCTACAATCACCCCAGAACGTAATCTCAGCTGAGGGATTGTCAGGATCAGGTTTGTCTGTGGTCATGTCTTAGATGGTGGTCCTGTTCTTTAGTTGTTGTAGGAGGGTCCATTGTGAGTAGCACCATTCCCTGGGCAGCTGATTTTGGTCTGCAGGAAAAAAACAAAAACAAAAAAACCAACTAAACAAACAAATAAAAAAAACTAGCTAAGAATGGCCTGCACATTTAGTAATGGCCTGTGATCTGTAAATGTGAGCTATAGGAACTCTTTATTCTCCTAAAACAGAGTTTCACCACAGCAACAGACAGTGGGGAATGGAGAGCTCTTTGCCAACCCCCCTCAGGCAGCCACTGTGCTCTAGTTTTCTGATTTTACTCCTGTTTTGTCCCCTCCTATTCTGTGCTATGGATGGTGTGTGCAGACTGTACTTTATGTACTTTATGTACTGACCTCTGAGGTCAGGTTCCTGATGTCTGTTTCTTGATTTCCAGGCATTTTTTTCACATACATCCTCCAACTAAAATCCAACAAGGAACCAAGTTTCTAACTCTGGTTATCTGAGTTAGCTTGAAACTGACTTTGCAAAACTGATGGAAATTTGGATTTCTCTAAACTACACACATGATATAGCCTCAGGATTGGGAAAGAGCCTAATCCTGAGTCGCCCATCCAAGATACCCCAGCATCTATGAAATAGTGAGAGCTTGTGGTAAACTTACATGTTTGGAGGTCATTGTTTACACACACACATGCACACATGCACACACGGGGGCAGGGGTGAGGGCAGCTGATACCAATTTAAAGAATGAGGCCTACATGTTGTATTCCCTCTCAGTTGAAGAATATGACTATGGAAGTCAAATATTAATTTTGATAAATAATGACAGCCAGGTTTAGTTTACCCAAGATTGGTGATTCCTAAAACAATGACTGGAGAAAGTCTGCAAATCTAAAAATCAGCAATTCTACTCTGTGCTATGAGAAATGCATGGGATAACTGAACTGTGAGGTCACTGGAATATTATTGCCAGGGGAGAGACTTGAAGAATACCAAAGAAAACTGTAAAATGTCCAAAGGACATCTTGGATTCCTGTCTGAGCTTTCTGTGTCATATGGAAAGAGAAGTTATGGTCTAACTACTTCTAACGCTTAGCTATGAATAGGAAGGGACTTCATTGTAGAGTGGTAAGCCTGTCTAAGGAACATCTGAGTGTGAACCCGGAAGATACAGCAAGAAGGAATCTGCTATTGTTATAGGTAACATTGTACTCATGTGTTTAAATGTATGTACTAAGGAAGAATGGAAAATCAGAATTAAAATATCTGCTCCTTTTTATTCTGTGGACAAGAACTATCAAATTCTCATTCCATAAAACAAGATTTGTACTTTAAGTTCTGTGAAGAAATGCATAATACTTCAAGAACTTCCATAATTGAAGCAGCACATTTATGTTAACACAAAGATGGTTCCCTTTTAAGACCTGAATTTCTGTGTGTTGTATTTAACATGTTTCATAAAATAGAGCACTTTTAGAATAGATATAATGAACTGCATGAGGCTTAAAACACTAACATGAACTTAGAATTGTTTGGCACCATGTTTGTGTATGAAATTGAAAGATGTTTCGCCATCTAGGACACCTATTCTTTTTGTTTCAGTCTTTTCTGAAGTCCTTTCAAAAGAGTTTCTTTTCACAGAGCAAACCCTTTTTATCTTGTCCTCTGATTCTTAATACTGCCAGAGTTGTAAGAAGGTGACTGAAATTTCTTTTGAGGCTAGTTCAAACACCCTTTCAGGGGATCAGTAACATGAATTCTAAGAAATTTAGTACTCACCCCCTACCATCTGTGTCTGTCTGTGAAAGGGCCTAAAATCTTCAAAACACAAGACTTATTCCTCTGCTATCAAACACATTACTTTGAACCCTGTTTTATAGAAGACACTAGCCCATTTGCCTCTTGTACTATATAACCATGTTACAGAATAAATAAAATGACAACACCCTAAGTCATCTAAAATAAAGCTTAAATATTAGCTAATCAATGGTTAAGTAAGCTGCTTGCTGGTTTGACCTTAAAGATAATATTTTACATAGTTTTTCCATCACTTGTGAAACTCTTAAAGCAATCCATATTTTATCTTTGAGAACTTTTCTGCTTAGACCCCTTCATCTCTATAAGATCAAATCTTACCCCACCTTTGACATATTTACTTTTAACTGAGAAGCTAAAGAAGAATAGATAACACAGTAGATGTCAATCTTCCTTCTTAAAATCAGCTTTGAGCAGGGAACACTTAAGATTAAATTATATGGTTGACTCTTAAATTAGCAAGATTTACTTTCTGGAATCCACACTCTTGCCAAATAGCAGTCATAAATACCAGGAATTGTTATGCATGACTCAATTGTGATTAAAATATCTGTGGAAAATTGTCAATACTTCCTGTAGATAAAGGCTCCACAAGCTGTGATCCATGGGTTACAGGCATCAAAACCCACTAAGGTGTGCTCACTAGCAATGGTTCCTATGACCCATCTCCATTTGCCCAGATGGGCTCTCCCAGAGTCACCCTGACACAACCCATTGGGTGTTCCACTCTATTTGATCAAGCCACATCATCAAATTGCTATAGTTAAGAAAATTAAACAAAAACAAGTGATCACGGCATTGTGTTTGTTTCAAATGTTTATTAGTGAACACTGATTACAGAATTGCCTTTATATGAGAATAAAGAATGTTTAGCTTTCAGGATAAAGTACACTATTTCCTACAGAACAACTTTTAGCCATAACTGTTATTTGTTCTGAGCAGTACAAAGTTCAGAAAAAAATTTTGGACTCAGATCTTAAACTATAGCAGCATGTAACTGAGTTAATTATTTCAATAGATTAATAGTATTATATTTAACATATCTATAGTAAACTGAAATCTAGTGTAGTAGAAAATTTAAATATAGATTGATATGCATTTGGAAATTGCAGTAATGAAGTCTAAGATGACTTTCATTGTTTTGATATCCAAATGACACTTTCAACTGTCAAATCGGCATGCATATGTCTCAGTAAATGTGCTTATGTCAGTGACTCTTTCTGACATGTGTACACTTCAACAGACAGACACCAAACCAAAGAATTGGTTCTACCTATGCCTACCTTGGTGAACCAATGAACTTACAGATTACTTACAGAAGTATGCTGTATCACTGAGCCTGCCCATGTATGGGTAATCACTCAGGCAGGCTGTATCTCTAAGCCCCACCCCAGCATGAGTGGCTTATGGGAGCTGCATCACTGAACCACCCAGCATTAGTGATGCGTGATTCATAAAAGCTACATCACTGAGCCTGCCCCAGCATGGGTGACTCAAGGAAGCCAGTCACTGAGGCTCCCTTTTCAATGTGCAAACAGCTACATTCTTAAGAAATATCAACTCCTCTGGGAACTGTTTATTGCTTGTATAATTTTTGTGAGGAGCCCAAAGCTAGAGTTTTTAAAGCTTCTTTTGGGTTTCAGCTTCCTGTGCATCATCTTCTCTCTTATGTTAAGACTTAACATGTGCTTCCTACTTTGATATTTGCAGGCATTGTCCCTCAGAACTAGTACAACAGCACAAATGGGGAACATGGTGGGGGTGACAAATGTAGGAAGAAGTTGAGAGTACAGCTTCAGATGTAAAATGGCGTGAAGGAAGAGTGTCAAGTGAAGTAACCAGAGGGTAGACATTGACATTACATCACCAGTACATTAAACCTGTAATCTGATACCCAGAACACATTTTAACTTTTCTTCCCCACTTACCAAGAAAGCATTTCACAAGAAAATATAGCATATTAAACTTCTCTGTGCACTAAAGGGTGCTTCCCAGATCTTACTAGATTTGTCAGTTTAAAAGGAAAACAAGGATTGCCTCCTGTTATCTATTTCCCAAGGACCACTCCCAAGTACATGATCTCCTAGGACAATGTCCCCATTCCTTCAGAAATGCTCAAGGCACTGCTTCCCAAATCATCTGTCTATCATAATTAACTATTTTTCCAATCTGTCAAAGACTGACAGACCTCTACAAAATATAGTATATAGTTTCCTAGAAAATAAATAAATAGAAAGACAAGGCAAAATATAGCTTCATTTTTATAATATAAATTTAAATTTAAAGAACAAAATATATTATCAGATCCAACAAATAAAATATTCTCTGACAGTGCTGAAATTTTTCTACATACTTGCCTGTTCTGGATTTAGCACATGGAACAGTAATAAGCCATAGCAGATGCAGACAGACATCCCACAGTTTTCTATAAATGACCCCTCCAGTGTGCCATTGGTTCATAGTATGCTTACCCACTGCCTATAAACTTCCAGAAAAACAGATTACACTTGCCCTCTCAATTTTCTTAACCTAGTCTACTGTGCACAATTACTCAATAATCACTGAAATGGATTAACAATCCCAGTGGTAAATCCTTTTAGTGAATATGGTGTATAATTAGATCAAGGCTAATTAGAATAGCTAAAAGCTTTTCTCAGAAAAATAGAAAGCCATTTCCTTCTGACCACTGTTTTCCCTAATGCTTTAAATTCCAAGACAATTATCATTGTCATAGTGGTTTTAATAAGAATGGCATCCACAGGCTCATATGTTTGAATGCTTTGTCATCAGGGAGCAGAACTATTTGAAAAGATTAGAAGGATTAGGTGGTATGGCCTTGTTGGAGGAAGTGTGTTACTGGGGTGGCCCTTAAAGTTTCAAAAGCTACATGAAGTCCACATTTTCTCTTTCTCTTTGCTTACAGATAAGGATGTAGCTCTTAGCTACTAATTCAGGGTCATTTCTGTCTGATTCCTGCCATGATAATAATGGACCAAACCTCTGAAACTGTAGGCAATCCTCCAATTAAATGTTTTCTTTTTTAAGAGTTGCCTTAATCATGGTGCCTCTTCACAGCCATCAAGCAGTGACTAAGACAATTGGTCTCCAATGTTGGGGCTGGTGGTGTGCATGTGGCCTCAAAGGGTGTTGGAATATCCAGTGTTAGAAATCTGGATCAGGCATCTGGACCCGATCGTCCTGCGCCTCTCCTGCCCAGGAGGGGTGTTCGCCTGGCGGCTGTCCGCAGGCTGATCCAGCACCCAACACCTTTCCTCCCC
>NC_034593.1:6673453-6685329 GCF_900095145.1 Mus pahari | reverse complement strand
CAGAGGTGGGGGGAAGGGTATGGGAAACTTTCGGGATAGCATTTGAAATGTAAATAAAGAAAATAATAATAATAATAATAAAAAAAAAGAAATCTGGATCAAATGAGGCTTGTGCCCTTTTGAATGGACTAATGCATTAACGGTAGAATGGGCATGCTGGTAAAGCAAGTTCAGTCACTGGTAAAGAGTCACCCTTTCACTTTGCCTTCCCCCATGGAACAACACGGCAGTAAATCCTTCTCCAGATACTAGCACACTGACCTTGGACTTCCCATCCCATTAAACTGTAAGAAATAATTCTCTGCTCTTTATAAATTTCCTGGCACTGAATATTCAGTTCTCATGGGGAGCAGACTGTGACACCAGGTTGTCCTCCTTTGGGGTGCATAGGAACCTCTATTTCCAATGCCATTTCAGTTGAGCAGAAGAATGTGAGCAGTCTTGGTCAAGAGATAGCAATAAGCCCTTCAGTGATTCCTCAGTATCTATCTCCCCTTGAACAAGTAAACCAAAACAGAACAAAATAGCAATAACAAAAATCACTATCCAAAGGAAGGAGCACTTGCTGTGGAAAGTACTTCAGCAGCATATGGAAGCTTGTCCCCTAGAATTGAATAATACTGAACCCACTCCTGCACTACACTTAGAACAAGAAACAAGCAAGAAATAAACCTTCATTGTGTTATGTACTTGTGATTTCAAACTTACTTATTTCCAAAGCATAGGCTAACCTAGCTAGATTAGTAAAAAAAAATTTAAGATGATGAATTAGAAACAGAAGACACCAAGTTCACTGAACAATGTTAGAATATAAGGGTGAGCTTCCCACATATCAGAAGTGTATAAGTTGGTGAACATTCTAGAGCAGACTTAAGAAAGGCCTTCCAAAGGATATGGAACAAATTATGATTAATTTGTTATTATAATTATGATACCAAATCATTTAGAAGAATGGAAAAATAAGAATTCCAGGCAGAAGAAATGATTTGGGAAAGACTAAAAAGGGTAGTGACTAAAATGTAGAATGAAAGGAAGCTTCTAGAAACTAGCTACAGCCGGTTACAGTTCCTGCCTTGACACGCCATTCCCTCCTGACCCTGGGTTGTATTATAGACTTCTCCACTATCATGGTTCTCTGAAGAAAGTCTATCAGTGTATGGACAGGACCAGTCTTGAGAAACTTCTAGAGACATCCACACCTGAAAAAATGGTGTTTACTGCATGCCTAGTACAAGCAAAAGCTCAGTACACAATTTACAACTGACCCAATGATGCAAGAGCACAGCACAGTACAGGGAGTCGCAGGTCTGCATGGTTTTTATCAGGCAAAAGCAAAAGCCAAGCCCATACTTGATTCATTCTAAATTTTATGATTTTATAAATTGGATTCATATTGCTTCTCTTCCAAGCATAAAAAAACTAAATTGATTTTAATCAAATATGGAAAAATTCAACATGAGAAAAAAACTTAACTTGTAGATTATCAAATAAATGCCATTTCATTATTTCATTCCTTACAGATACAATAACAAATTAATAGAACATCACAAATGCTATACAGAAATTTTAATATCTATTTCTTAATGCATCTGTCTGTCCGCAAGCATTTAGTAGCCCAGACTTCCTAGTCTGGGCTACAAACTATAAGGAACACAAAATAAAAAGTTTAAAATATTAAACAAACAAACAAACAAACCCGTTGTCTAGACAGTTGACTAGACAGTAAGTTACTTGAGATTTCCAAAGAGTCAAAGTATATAATAAGTAATTTGAACATATGTACTATATTCATCCATTGCATGACTATAACAAAACACCACAAGTGAATAGCTTAATAACAGAAATTTCTTTCACTTGCAGAGGCTAGACATGCCATGACTAAGACAGACATTGGCAGACTAAGTGCCTGCTGAGGATTGCTTCCTAGTTTGCTGATAATGACATTTTGTTCTGTCTTCAAACCCTATGGTGATTTTATTTTATTATTTTATTTTATTTTATTATTTTATTTTATTTTATGAGCTCTCTGGTACTTTTGTGCATTTGTTTTGTTTGCTTCTCTTTGTTCTTTATTGTTTAGTTGATTAGGTTTTTTTTTCTGAGTCAGGGTCTGTATAGCCCAAATTCATGTACTTCTTATCTCTGCCTCCAACAGGCTGGGATCACAGGTGTACCCTACACAGAACTTTCAGGTCCCCTTTATAGCATCATGAATTCCATTAATAAATGCTCTGCTCTTGTAGACTAATTATCACCCAAAGGCCTGCCTCTTCTTGCCATAAACATTCTGATTTCATCATAAGAATGTTCAGAACACACGATATATGAATATTCAGTTGATCTCAGTTGCTGTAAAATCTTCATTTACTTCACTAAAGTGCATATATAATTAATTGAAAATACTTTACTCTCTGAAAGGCACACAATTTCTTTCAGAATTCTTGGTATATCTCTTTGTATTTCAAGTGTTCTTTTTGTACAACAGTCTGACAAACAGCTCAACTTAAACTTGAGCATGGCTCCATGGAGAGCAGAAAAGGCTCGAAAACTTAGGAAACAAAAAAATGTAGATTGATTGATTGATTGATTGTTTAACTGGTTGATTGATTGATTGATTGATTGATTTTGCTAAAAGTGCTTTAAGGTTTGAGTTCTCACATAGCATTTGCTATGACCCTGTAAATTCCCTGTGCCACTAATCTATAAGTATGTTTGGAACAACTTCTTTCACCTTCCATCCACCCCTAATTCAAGAGCCCCCTGCAGCTTAAATGCAGATGCAGAAAACTGACTACAGAGCAGACTCTAACTGCATTGCAATTGTCATTCAAACAGTGTCTTGGTTTCTTCTCCTTGCTATTTTGTATATGGATACCCAACCGTGTATTATGTTCTCAGTCTTTTGAGAAGTAAGACCTTCAGTTTGACATTTAGCCGAGGTGTTACCTTGCAACCCCCTTGATGATGATTAGTAAAACTCATCTGCATTGTTATATTTCCCTTGATCTCACATTTCAGCTTAGTCTGTCCATCATTCACAAAGCAGTGTCAGATTCAAGAGTTTGTACATCTGTCAATGCCATTGCTTGTTGCAGCATGTTATGTACTATAAACATGTTTCTGAGATAAGGAAATAATTGTAATTACTGTGTCTGGTTTTAGGAAAAACCAAGGACTTTACCTTTGTATTTGACAGTCTCTATGATGCTCAGTCATGTTATGATTAATTATTCTAAACCTGTGGACCTTGCTCTGCATGGCTGGATTCTAGGTACATAAAGACAAAGATAGATCTGTGTATTCTTCATGTGAAATATGAGAGGAACCCATGAAAAACTTCACTCAGTACCCTTGAAAGCTGTCATTGCTTGCCAGGAGAGACTAACAAATCAAACATATTGATTGTCTCTCTGTTTTTGAATCCCTTGTTCCCTCTCCCTCTCTCAGTAATCACCCACTGAATCGCCTCCCAAAATATTGCTTAAAACTCACAGAATCTGATTGCCAGAGATCTGCCTTGTTGATAGCAGGGCATTTATCTTTTCTTATAATGGGAATTTATAACCTGTCTGAATTCAGAGTACAACATTTAAAATCAGCCAATACAACAGAATTCTCAGAGCAATGTTCAATTTTTTATAATTCTGCTCTTTCTAAAAGAAAAATCCTTAGATGTTAGAAGAGAGAGTTAATGAAAAGATCATAAGAACCCACCTTACAAAAGAATGACTTTTACTCTGTCCTCAAGGGCCTTTCTACCTTCCATACAGATGACAATTTAAGCTGGTAAATGGCCAGCATCTCCCTCAGGTTGAAAGCCTGTAATTTACTTCTGTGTGGAGAGGTTTGAAGGAATTTTCCTTTCACTCAAACAACACTTTTCGTCATCACGTTCCCACTGTACTTATTCATCGATAATGTTAAGTGATTACAAGTGAGAAACAACCTTCACCTTTGATAATAAAGTAAATATTTTACTTATCAAATAGAGGCTGAGGAGATAGCCTAATGGGTATAGTGCTTGCTGTGCACATGCACAGACTGCATTTGAATCTCCAAAACCTATGTAAATCCCGGTAAAATAGCATATGCCTGTAATCCAGTGCTTCTATGGCAAGATGAAAGAAGGTAGAGACAGACTCTGCAGAAGCTCACAGGTCAAGAAACCTGGAACACCCAGCAGAGGACAACAAAGTGACCTGCCTCAAACAAGGTAAAGGGCAAAAACAAATACGCAACATTTTTTTCCTTTGACCACTATACATATGTCACAGCATACATGCACCTACAAGGAAATGCACACACACACACACACACACACACACACACACACATACACACACACACAGCGCATATATAATAAACACGCATACCACATACACCATACATGCATACCACACATGCTCAAGCCTGTCTTTCATATACACGCATGCAAAAATAATAGGTCATTAGTTCTAAGGAAGTGGCTCAGTAAGTAAAGTGTGTGCTGTAGGCATGAAGATTCACATCCCCAGTACTCATGTCTGCACCTGGAATCCTAGCACATCACTGGCCCTTCTCGATCACTTACCAAATCAATCAGCTCCAGATTCAGTGAGAGACCCCATCTAAAAATGATAGAGAGCAACTAAGGAAGATACCTAATCTCTACTTTTTTGGCTTCAATGCATTCAGTAATGGACACATACAGCACAAATATGCATTCTTTTCTCTCCTTCTCCCTCTCCCTCTCCCTCTCCTTTTATCTGCTACGCATGCTTCCAAAAGAGAGAAGCAGCCAATCATAGCCATGATGCCTACTATAAACCATATCAATGGCCAGAATAGCAAGCACCATGACTGTAAGATTTCCACAGTGACACACAGGCCTTAGTACTAACCAACAGCTCTCTAGTTAAACTTAAGAACACTCAACAAAAGTGCAATCATGCCTGCTACTGGAAACCTACATAACTACTCAGTTCTAATGAAGCCATGAAAATTGGAGAAGACCTCCAATCACTACTTTACTAAGCTAGCATATTCCCTGAGAATATTCTAAGCATTTGTAGTTATGTCCACAGATAGCAGATAAGTATAGCCTGCATCCTCCCACACATCAAGGGAACTTTGCAACAAATGGGGACTATTACAGAAAACTACAATCAAAATGCGGAGTCCTGGAGTCCAGTCCCAAAGGATGTATCTGTAGAACAACTCCCTTACCAAAGGATCAGGGGACACTGTGTAAGACAGTGAAGAAAGATGGCAAGAGACAGAGAGGTGAGAGTTTGCTGTATGTCCTAGTATATCAGAAGCTACACTGATATACTACAAGCCAAACATGAGTTAAATGAACAAGGACAATAACAATAGATGTGATGAAGGGGGAAAGCCCATGAGTCCTCAACCTTACATGAAGAATTCCAGGCAACCAGGGAGTGCTGAAAGAGAGAAAAATAGTCCTCTCCAGGCAAGAGTGTACCAACTGTTACCCAATACCAAATGGTCATGCCCCAAAACATGCACACAAGTAACATTATACAGACCAATCATGTTATATTATAAGTAATATATTATACAGATCAACCATGTTACATTTAGGAATATATATATATATATATATATATATATATATATATATATGCATGTAATAACAGCTAATGAAAACAGAAGCCATAAATTTGAAAGAGAGCAAAAAGAGATATACAGTAAGGTTTAGAAGGAGGCAATGGAAGGGAGAAATGAAGTAATTATAATATAATCTCAAATTTTTTAAAATGAACTAAACAGTAGGTTATTTGATACCTTTCCAAAAAGAATCAAATCTACAAAGGCTTAATCTTAAATGGCTGTTTTTGGCACCCATAAAACAGTTTAGGAATTGTATTCATCCATAGTTGCCACCTTAAGGCCCAAAATTAAAGTGCTTTCTCTAAGCACAAAGAAGCCCATGTCTTGCCTCAAGACATATCCTGGGGTGTTATATAAAACTCAGGATGAGAAGGAATTCTATTCATTCTTTTTTATTTTGTACCATTTTTACAGAGCAAGTGAATTCATTGCAAGTAAACTGCATCCGTATTCTTACTAAATTTATATATAAAAGAGAAGAAATTGAGTTTTTGAATGTTTTAATTATTTTAACAGATAAAAATCTACACAGTGACTTTCATTTGCAAAGTAGTTCACTATACATAGCTCACCAAAAAAGTGTTTTCAAAACATTTATTAACACAGATGCAAACTTGAATTTTCAATGAACAGTAGATTTTCCCAGAGACATTGTCACAGCATTAGAAAACACCTAACACAAAATCAGGTCCGAGAAGTAGGATCATGGATGTGAATTCCTGACTGCAGACAAGAAGCCATTGGAAATGGCTTGTAGCCATTTGCAAGGAGATGCAGGTTAAGTAAGCCCTCAAATGTAAGCAGAACGCAATAAACACTTTTGATGAGAAGTCATAACTCATCTTCATTTTTGTATGCCCAGAAGCAAAGAGTACGGTTGAGTTTAAAGAGGAGGCACTAATATAGCAGAGGAAATCTTTTTTTTTTCTTTTATTGTACATTTTCTTTATTTACATTTCAAATATTATCCTCTTTCCCGGTTTCCACAGAAACTCCCATCCCATATCCCTTCCCTCTTCTTTTATGAGGGTGCTCACCCACCAATTTCTGCCTCCCCTCCCTGGCATTCCCCTACACTGGGGCATCAAGCCTTCACAGGACCAAAGGCCTCCCCTCTCACTGATGCCAGACAAGGCCATCCTCTGCTGCATATGCATCTGGAGCCATGGAATCCTCCATGTGTACTCTTTGGTTGGTAGTTTAGTCCCTGGGAGTTCTGGGGGTCTGATTGGTCGATGCTGTTGTTATTCCTATGGGGTTGCAAACCCCTTCAGCTCCTTCATTCCTTCTCCTAACTCCTCCACTGGGGTTCCTGCACTTAGTCCAATGGTTTTCTGCGAACATCTGCGTCTGTATTGGCTAGGCTCTGGCAGAGCCTCTCAGGAGACAACTATATCAGGCTCCTGTGAGCAAGCTCTTCTTGGCATCAGCAATATTGTCTGGGTTTAGTATCTGCAGATGGTATAGAACCCTAGGTGGGGCAGTCTATGCATGGCCTTTCCTTCAATCTCTGCTCTACTCTTGGTCCCTGCATTTCCTTTAGACAGGAGCAATTCTGGGTTAATTTTTTTGAGATGGGTGGATGGCCCCATCCCTCCAATGGGGGACATGCCTATCCACTGGGATGACATTAGCCAAAATATCCAACAAAGGGAAGAGGGAATCATTACATATATCTTTAAGCATCTGGCTGTATACAATAAATACAATCTTTATATTTTAATAAAAATAAAACCCATGCCACATATGTACCACAAAAGACATTTTTAAAAATCCTCAAGGCTTATTTGGAAAACTGGGCATTTCAGATTAAAGACAACCCCAAATTGAGAAGGAATATAGTAAGTGGTTGTAAATGAAAGAAAAGGTACACTTTTATACTGTTTTAAGAAGGCGGGTTCAAGGGAATATCTCAGTGGCATGGTTCTTGTGTGCCCATGGATTCAATCTCTGGTACATAAAAGAATAAAAATCAATGTTAAAATAATGCATAAATTGCATTCAAAACATGGAAAATAAAGGGACCACTTGGACTTGCTGTGTAACACTTCTATCAAATATGTTTTATAGTCTTCCACAGAGTGACCAGTTTTCCTAAATGAATTCAGATTTTTCTCGAGTAACATCAGAGAACTCGTATTTTTTTATTAGATATTTTCTTCATTTACATTTCAAATGCTATCCCAAAAGTCCCCTATACCCTGCCACCCTGCCTGCTCCCCATCCCACCTACTCCTGTATCCTGGCCCTGGCATTTTTCTGTACTAGGGCATATAATCTTCACAAGACCAAGGGCCTCTCCTCCCATTGATGGCTGACTAAGCCATCCTCTGCTACGTATACAACTAGAGACACAGCTCTGGGGAGTACTGGTTGAGAACTCATATTTGAGAACTTCTCAACTTGACACAGGCCACCTTTCAATCTTTCTCTCTCTGGCTCTGTGACCCCTTCACTTTACCCACTGCGGTCCACATACTTTCCTCTCCAAACATACTCTATTCTGATGCATTCTCCTACCATAGTCTCAGGTGTTCTACGAATTCTGACTTTATCCCCAGGAAACCAATAATTTTCCAAACCAAGTATTAGGAAATGTCTTCTGCAAAGATTGTTGACAATGTGTTTCGCACATGGACAGATATACAATTATGATCATACAAACCTATGCTGCTTTTATGTAGTTGGAAAGTAACCTTAGCCATGGTACATTTTTAGATTGACAAATGTATAGTGAGGATTGGCCAACAGGTTATTGAATCCAAAGTCCTATTTTAGATTCTGTTCAGACTTTATCCTCCCTGGTTCCTCATTTAATGTTCTTATCATCTCTCCCACTAAGCAGAAGGAGAAATAATTTTAATGTCCATGAAGAGTTTATTGTACCTCTTACAGTTTTGCTTTGTGCAATATTTACATGTTCAGTGGTCTCTCTAAACAGGGAACCCAGCAGGGATAAAAATTCTGTTTTATTAATCAGATCTAACAAAATAGCAAGCACCCTAAAGGTACTCAGTCAGTGTTGACTCTTGAATGAGTACATAAACAAATGAATGAACAGATGATAGATACAGATGTTAACGTGAGGAGGATCTTGAAAAATGAACGGTGTTTAACAGATGACCTTTGAAATACAACTGTGAAATGCTTTTAAATCGAAGAGGAAACAGTTTGTTTTTCATATTGAACAGCCTTCTTCATTCATCGGAGGGATACTGATTGAAGAGTACCTGCTAAGTGTAAAGCCCTTGAGAATTAACATTCCCGGTCAAGCGGTGCTTCCCAGAGCTGAAGACTATAAAGTACGCTAAGCCACTGCACCCACAAAATGTGCCTATTATCGTCTGTGCATGAAAGTCCTTTTAAAAGTTAATGGGATCCAAACGCATAGAGCAGAATAAAGATAGGAATACTCAGCCCAAATTACACAAGAATTTATGACACTGTTCCTCTGTGTTGAATGAAGAGATTGGATTATTGAAGATAGCATCCTAATGAAGTCTTTTCATCTGTCCTGCCCATCAGTGTCTCTCGATTAGCTACACATTGGAAAGGAGAACATGGCACAGTACCAACATGCTAATCCTTTGAGAGAATCCCACAGTTTTTATGTCCCCTTCATGTGCCCTTAATCTTCTTTAATTAAGTATGAGTTTCTTAATTTGTATTGTTTATTATTCAGTCCAATTGGCTCTCCTCATGGCCATCTGCTCTAATGTACATTTTATAAGTGATTTTCATAGTTTTGATGCCATACCACTCTAGGCAATGGTTTATGCAATTGTTGCTAAGATTATAAAATATCAGTTTTGACTGCCTGGAAATGTAATATTTAAATTATGTAAATCAAAAGACTTCCTCCAAACATGAATGTCTGTCGTTAAGCTTTAAATAAACATATTTTATTGCATTGAATTTATAGTGCCAGGTTTTTAGCAAGTGGGATTCTTGTATGTGTGTATAGCCTAGTATTCCACAGTGTTGTAATGGGGTCTGGTTCATTCTGAAAACTGACATTTGTTCGCCTTGAGACAATCATCCAAGGTTGAATGCCTTCCCTTAAAAAACTACACCGCTTTGGTCTCAAGCTTTTGAAGAGTTTCCATACTTTTAAATTTTACTTATTCTTACTTTATGAATAGAGATGAGTGCCTGTATACCATGTGCATGCTTGGTTCTTAGGAAAGTCAGGTAGTGCTGGGTTTCCTGGATTTGGAGTAATAGGTCATTGTAAGATGCCATATGGGTGCTGGAAAAGCATACCTGGATCTGCTGGAAGAACAGACAGGGCTCTTAATTTCTGAGCCATTACTTCAACCCTTCATATTCTTACAAGGGAATCTATTGCCATGTGGTTCATTATTCTGGAATTTCCTGCTAGACCTCAAAGCCAATATAAGGGATGATCAAAATCTACACCAAAGATTTAGGAGAGAGGAATGTCACCCCGTCTTACAGTTTGTAGATAGACGTAAGGGTAGAAGATCTTACACCTCAACTGGCTATATTTTGGTGAAATCAAAGGCATTCCAGTCATATCTCAAGTCTGGGGAAGAGCCTCAGGCTTTTGCATGCTGAGCAAGCACTCTGCCTGAGATAGTCTCTGCCCACTTGTTAATGCACAAGGAACAGAATAGATTCCAGGGAAAACTCACAAGCCACTTTCAAGACAACCGCTTCCTGTAATGACAAATGATTTAGCCCTGGAGGAAGTTTTTATCCCTGATACAGTCCGGTGAAGCCAGGTCTTTAATAATAATCACCTTACTCCCCCAGCTCTGTGGTTCTCACTAACCCCTCTAGTTCCAGTACTAAAATGCCAGCTGGGCCGAAATCAGAATTCCTGCCAATTAATAATGTTTATATCCTAAGTGCCTTTTTTATTTAGCAAGAAATTTTATAAAAATTAAGAAAGCACACAGCTAATTGGTTTCTTTGTGAAATTAAAAAAAAAAAAAGATTGTTTGTTTGTTTGTTTTTTCAAGACAGGGTTTCTCTATGTAGCTCTGACTGTCCTGGAACTCACTCTGTAGACCAGGCTGGCCTCGAACTCAGAAATCTGCCTGCCTCTGCCTCCCAAGTGCTGGGATTGAAGGCAAGCTCCACCACTGATATCTTGTCAGAATAAACTGCCTCATGTGGATAAGCATATTGACTGGTCACTTTACTTTAAAACTGAGAAAGAGTTTCCATTGTGAGAATGTGATCAACCACAATACTCTCCAAATGTGAATGTCTGAGTTCATAAAAAAATCAGAAATTGTTTGAAAGACACAGAACACAGAATTTCTGCTCACTCCAAAAGCCTAGGGAAAGGAAAAGTTCGAAGAATGGGCTAGGCAAAAGTCTTTCATAACTGTCACAGCCCTGAGAAAGACCAGCTGAGTGCCCATGACTTACACAAGCCAAGAACAATGCAAACTAAGCGATGTCTCCCAGTGTGTTCTCCTCCCAGGAAAGGCTTTGAGTGAGTTAATGTTGTCACCAAATTTAACTGTCTTTGAGACTGAATAGTTAAAGTAGCTCAGCATAACTTCATGTACTCACTCCATGCTCTTGAAACCGTGACCTTAAAGAGCAGTTTTCATTTCTTTTATATATTTATGGTATGGTAAAAATACAGGTTAAAGCATGTCTCAGAAATTCCCGTGGGCTAAGGAAAGAGAATATATTTCAGTGTCTTCTGAAAACAAAAGGACTCTGAGAATGGAGGCAATGAATCTGGGCACTGACAGCACCTCCATTGTGATGGTTATTGGTTACAGGGCTTCCCTGCTACCTGGATGTGTAAATCGCACCCCTGAGATTGTTCTGCACATAACCTTTAACTCACACTCAATAGCAAACAAATGAAAGAGAGGCAATTCCATCAGATGGGGATGATTTATTTCCTAAGCACGAGTTTTTTGTTTAATATAAATGTAAAAACATAACTTTCCCTTCAAGCCAGCCAGGTAGTTTAGGCTATTTATCAACCCGAAGCACAGGAGCTCTGCACTGGGAAAGGAGGGAAATGCATTTGTGCCCAAGTAATTGTCTTTCTCTGCCTGGAATCTAGTAAGATAGATTCAGGGCATACATGCTTCCAAATCATGATTACCATCAAACCAAGAAACTCTGAGAAGTAATTAGTCCAACTGCATTTCACAGGTGCTGCCATATAATCTGTGTTAGGTTTTCTTTCTGCTCTTTGAACAGTTTAGGAAAATTTTATTTCCTCAAGAAGTCAGTGTGTGTGTGTGTGTGTGTGTGTGTGTGTGTGT
>NC_034593.1:6665337-6672893 GCF_900095145.1 Mus pahari | reverse complement strand
GAGAAGAGAAGAGAAGAGAAGAGAAGAGGAGTAACTGAAGTTCATTTGGATAATAAATACAGTCCTTCAAATATTATTGGTTTTTTTTTCTTCTTTTCTCTTCTCTGTTGCAAGGTATTTGGCAATGTTTATACAAATCCTGCTTGTGTGTGTGTGTGTGTGTGTGTGTGTGTGTGTGTGTCACATGGTCACATGGTCACATAGAAAAATGGCTCTGTGGGTAGAGTGGTAAAGTCCTTGCAGAACAAGCATGAGGATTATGAGTTTGGATATCTAACACCCCCACAAAAAGCCCAGTATAGCAGCACACACCTATAATCCCAGCACTTGGGAGGCAGAAACAGCAAGATCCTGGCCTAAGACTTGTGGCCAGCTAGTCTTGCTGAATTGGTGAACTGCAGGATTCAATAAGAGAACATGTCTCACAAACTGAAGTGGAAAGAAAAGCAACAGAGGAAGAAACATAGCATTGACCTCGGCCTTACAAACACACTGAGAGGTGGGGCAGCCACTGCATGTTGTGGCTACTCATCCACTGTAGGATTAACTCAGTAGTAAGCCAGGAAGTAAACTGGAAGCTAATGAATGCAATAATTAGGAAAAACTACAAGATCCTTGATCCCAAAAGGGAAGGTAAGTGTTAGAAAAGAAAATTAAAACCCGATGTTTTAAGTGCATGCAGTGATCAGGTGTAAGAATGGAAGAATTCTTGTTGTGTTTGTTTGTTGTTTAAACCAAATAGATTTATCAGTAATGCCTCTTAAGAAGTGCTATGGTCTAACATCTGGAAAGATTTCACAGTGTTTAGGGTTACATGGTAATGGAGATGCTTGAATAAATCTTGCACCAGAGAAAGTACAGGTGAAAGGTTCCAAAGGGTCACATCACCTCTCAGGTCAAATGTGCCAAAGGATTAGATGATTTTAAGGTGCAGTGTGCAGAGTGTTGGGCTAACAGTTTAAAATTATTGAATTACCTGGATAACATAGCATACCCATTCTATAGAGTGAATAATTTCTTACTGGTTGTGGGTGATTAATTGATCTTTATTAAATGATCTTGTATTGAAGGTTCATAGCGTGCAGAGAGCAAAGCCCCCTGATGAGATAGACACTGATAAGTAAAGATGCTTACAGGGACTGATGGTACAGAAAATGCAAAACAAGACCCTGCATCCTGAGGCCAGGGAAAGGTAGGTATAAGGACCCAAAAGCTGGAGGATGTCTTGAGTCATTAGGGAACTGACTTGGTCAGTAGGGATTCTGCTCACTGGCTAGGGCAGTGGCCTACAAGAGCATCTTCATTAGCAACTCTCAGCCACCTTTCATAACACCTGCCTTGGGCTGTCTTGCCTTCACATGCCCCTTAGCAAAAGCAACAAAATTTTAATAAATTTTTAAGAGGAAGAAAGAGAAACTCAAGTGACAGGATCATTATATTGGAATTAAAATATAGCATACAATATCACACTTCAAAATCTCAAATCCCTTCAGAGGATACAAATGGCTCCAGAGCATACAAACTTTAAGAAAAATAGACAATAATTGAAATGATCGTATCTGTTAAATCCTGCACCATTTTCCACTTATTCTCAGAAGAGTAAGACAAATCTCACAAGCAATTCTTACCAAAATGAGACCACAGGAATTTAAGAACCAATTTTAGTGCAAATTGCTATACATTTTAATACAACATTCTTAGTGTCTCTGAAATGTCTAATAAATTTTGCATCACATTTCTGAAGATGAAGGAAAACTCCTAGTTAAAGTCTTCACTGAGCTAGTTTGTATTTTGAATGTCAGTTGCATCCAAGGAATCATAGAAGAGAAATACTCCAAATGGGTACAATAGTTTGACTGAAGATTATCCCACTCTACAGATTTGGCATCAGGAGATGTTTTTTTTAAAAGGACTGAAAGTTTATCTTACCTGACTTCTTCTGACAAGCCTTCTTGACCTTCTTGTACTAAGAGCATCATGCCAGCTTCCTACATTGTGGGTCTTTCCAACATGAAGACTCAAAGATTTTAATGATCTGCATGCAATTCTTGTCACTCCACTGTGACTGGTTGTAGTCAGGCTTGGTAGGAACTGGCCCTTCAGATGCTCTCTCCAATATTACATCATGTTTTGACTTTCAAACTGAGTGACCAGAGGCCCAGTGAAAGAAGTAAGCCAAACATTGGCAGTTTCCCAATATATACCATGATATCTTGACCTTTGGCTCTATTCAAGAATAAATAAATTTAAATTTACTGAATAGTATAAAATAAACATATAAATGTACAAGGGACCTTAAATGAAGTGCTCTACAGTATGGAGGAGGAATTTGTAGAGTCCACCTCCAATGGAGGGACAAGACATCAAAAGGAGGGATGGGGTTGTCATCCCACTGTCAAAAGCTCTGACCCAGAATTGTTCCTGACTGAAGGAACTGCAAAGACAAAAATGAAGAAGAAGCTGAGGGAAAGGAGGTCAAGTGACAAGCCAAAATTGGGATCCATCACAAGGGGAGGGCCCCGGGGCCCTGAGACTGTTACTGATTCCTTGGTGTGATTGCAGACAGGAGCCTAGCATGGCTGCCCTCTGAGAGGCCTAACAAACAGCTGAAAGAGTCAGATGCAGGTACTAGCACCCAACCAATGGGCAGAAACCGGGACCTCTGTGGTTGAATTGGGAAAATCCTGGAAGAAGCTGAGGAGGAAGGCTACCCCATAGGAAGATCAACAGTCTCAACTAACCTGAACCCCTGAGATCTCTCTGACACTGAGCAACCAACCAGACAGTATACACCAGCTGATAAGAGGACCCTGACACATATACAGCAGAGGACTGCCTGGTCTGGCCTCACTAAGATAAGATGCACCTAATCCTTGAAAGACTTGAGGCTCCAGGAAGTAAGGAGGCCTGGGGGCGGGGAGCATCCTCTTGAGATAAGGGTGGGGAGGTGGTATGGGATGGGGTGATGTCGGGAACAGACTGGGAGGGGGATGAAGTCTGGACAGAAAAAAGGATTAAAGAATTTAAAAAAAAAAACCAAAACAGGTTCATTGATAAATTTGTTGACACAACATTGTAACAGAGAAAAAAAAATGTATGGATGTATGGACTCAGGAGTATCAGAATTCAACCCACAGCCCACCATGCCTAATACATTTTCTTACAAAATGAAAGGATTAAATAGTAGCCTCAGTCTGCTACCTAGCACTCACATGGACTTGAATTTGATTACTTCACTAGAAAAAATATGTTCATGAGTTTAAAATAAGGGGTAGTTGAGAGTATATCTGAAAACCTACCTTCTGTAACTATATATTAGATACCTAGGAACTTAATTAAAATTTCTCATTTGTGCCTTTTAGATTGAATCATCAAGTTAAGGGTAGTCTTACCAGATTATAATATCATAGTGAAAGAAAGCTGAACAGGCAACTGGACAACTGGACAATCCAGTGGAACCATTCACTCTTCTAAATATTTGTCTCATTAGATAACATCAAGAGGAATAAATGTTGATTCCAAAAGTAAGAAAGTAATACTATTTTCCTCTCTAGGACATCGTATTTTTTATTGCCAAGATACCACAGATTAAGCTAACTTGCTCAAGAGTCAAAGAGTTCAGTGACATGTGATGGCCTTTTGCAGACTCAAGGATTATCACAGACCTCAGATGCCTTGAACTGAGACAGAACTGGCAAGACAGAACCAGCACATGCCAGTTACACGTGCATTTTTAAGTTAAAATTTAAAAGGTCTTTTGAAAATGTAGGAAAAGCTACCTTTCCTTTTCTGTCTGTCTGTCTGTCTGTCTGTCTGTCTGTCTGTCTGTCTATTTCATGGAAGTAAGTGTACACTGCTGTGTACTTTAGGCAGGTGCTTCTGCTTTCCTACCTAATGACATGGGTGGACACTAGGACAGAAGAGCAAACACGGCAGTTCACTGACAAAAGAGCCAAGAAAATCTGACGATGAGAATCTTCGTAGGCCTGCTCATCTGTGCAATTCTCTGCAAAAATGTTTAAACTAGACCAAGTTGTTTTATAAAAATATGTGGTCTGTGTGCCAAATTAGAGCATTTTTAGTAGCTATCTTTTAAAAATAAAGTATTTAATTCTTTTAATTTAAAATTCTGAAGATATTCCAAGACATTATCAATATAAACAAAATATCCAACATTGTTTTTGCCTCAGCGTTATAAATCCAATGTATATTTTATAGAAACAGCACATCTTAGCTCAAATTAGCACACTGGGTTAGAGGCAAAGATGAAGTAATAACAAGCTAGGCCTTATGGTTCATTATTAATGAAGATATGTCTGAACAAGAAGTATATAGAACTTTACATACACTGTATACAATTTTATATACACTGTATTTAAAATCCCTATTATGTGTTTTCTGAATATGGTTTTCATCTATTTAAATCTCCAGTAACAACTTATGTGACCTAACTACAAAAGTAATACTCAGAAATGCAAGGTCAAAACCCATACTGATCTATCTTTCAAAGGCACTCTGCAACATTTTACACTTGCTAACTGTGACTGCATGAAGCTATTAAATATTTACTGAGTTTATGGAAAATTGATGCTGATAAAACATTAACAAAGTTATAATCTCTATTTTTGTTAGGAAAGATGGATGATGTTGTATTAACTCTTGTATAATATTATCCCTATAGAAAGTGTAAGTACATAGGATAGAGAGATAGATAGACAGACAGGCAGACAAACAAACAGATAGATGACAGATTACCATGAGTTATCTAAATCTCCTCTTTGGGGCAATAATGTTTATTTACTGAAATTTACAATTACTTCTAAAGCAGTCAGCTAAGAGTAGTACCTTTTATAGCATAACAGACAAAAGTATATAATAAAGAAATCTGGGATGAACAATTTAAGTAGAACATTATAATCTAATACTTACTTACTAAGTTTCTTGAAGATTATCTAAGTCTAAATTTTGTATTCTAATTATTTCTAATTTTATTCTAATTATTTGAACATTGAAATGGAAAACTTTTTTATTTTGATGGTATTTTTAAGATAACTATTAAAAGTTCATAATCACATGCTGTTCAGTACATTATTGGTACATCTTTCTTCCCCAGTCAGCATATCCAAGGTACTACATCAAGGTCTCATTATAAGACAGTTTTCATTATACTTTTCTTATACTCAAGGACTTCATTTCCACCACTGGATTACCTTTAAACACTTTGCATCTTAAATCTTCCATCAGTTGCCCATTTCTGATAATGTCTTCTGACT
Organism: Mus pahari; assembly: GCF_900095145.1. Lineage (NCBI taxonomy): Eukaryota > Metazoa > Chordata > Mammalia > Rodentia > Muridae > Mus > Mus pahari. The sequence goes on along the minus strand of NC_034593.1, from coordinate 6,667,620 downwards.
GGCCCTCTCATCAGCCACTCCTCTTTCTATTGCTGCACATTCTGTACCTAATAAATTATTTATGTGCAGAGTCTCTGAGAAATGATGGAGAGAGGCATGCCAAAGCGCTCTGTGAAATTTTATTCTGTCCTAAGGCTAGCATGAGTGACCATGAATCAGCAGGAGAAGACATTTACCTAAACCCTGCCAAGGAACAATCATAAATGTGAGTGATAAAATTCTGAGTTCAAAAACACAGGTGCGGGCACTCTGATCTGGTCTTATGAATTCTAAGACAAAAAGTAAAAAATCTGACCAGTGGACATTTTAAGAACTCATGCTCATAATTACATAAATTGCTAATTTTGAAGTCTCAGAGAGTTGCCCAATCTTAAGTACTTTCAGTAGCATTTGAAGGTCTGTTTGGTTTAAGTCACAGATAATATGTCAAATTAAATGTCCTATTCTAGCACATTAATCAGCCTTAAGACTGAAAAAAATTGTCTCCACACCACAGGTGCCCTAGCACACCAAGGATCTTAGGATCACTGGTCAGTGGAACTCAACATCTGTTCCAAATCAATTGTGTCGGGCCTGTGACTGCAGGAGCAAGGTAACAGGAGCCCTGCCTGACCAGCTCCTTTTGCTCTGTCCTGCTATACCTTGGTTTCGAACACATCAGACAGCCCTACAGTCCCCAGAGGAGACACCATTTCCAGGTGCTGAAAATATGCCCAGGATCTTAGGATTTCAGGGTACCAGGATACCAGGAGCTTGGGCACACCAGGGTCTCAGGGGTACAGAGGAAACTTAACTGCCAAGAATTCTGACACACCCAGAATCTCAGGTTCACAGGATCCTGGAATCACAGAATCACAAAGAAAGTTGAACTCTGAGGAGTCCTGAATCAACTGGGATTACAGGAAGGACAGGCTTAAATCAGATATATTGAGGGCAGAAAGCACTTGAGATAATCAGATGACAGGGGGCAAACATAAGAACAGAAGCAACAGATACCAAGGTTACTTGGCATCATCAGAACCAAACTCTCCCACCAGAGCAACTCCTAGATACACCATCACACCAGAAAAGCAAGATATGGATTTAAAGTCACTTCTCATGATGATGGAGGACTTTAAGAAGGAAATAAATAACTCCCTTAAAGAAATACAGGAGAACACATCCAATCAGGTGAAAGAATTGAACAAAACCATCAAAGATCTAAAAATGGAAGTAGAAACAACAAAGAAATTACAAAGGGAGACCACTCTGAAAATAGAAAATCTAGAAAAGAAATCAGAAGCCAATGATGCAAGTGTAACCAACAGAATACAAGAGATAGAAGAGAGAATCTCAGGTGCAGAAGATACCATAGAAAACATTGACACGACTAGTCCCTTCCTGCTGGTGCCAGTACCAGGTCGACGTGGGCACCCCCACAGCCCCTAGAGGACTCCCCACGCGATCTTAAGATCACTAGTGAGTGGAACACAGCATAGGTTCCATTCCAATCGTGCGCAGGGCTTAAGACAGCATTAGGGAAGCAGAGAACTGGCATGACCATGGGCACTAGTCCCTTCCGGTCAGTGCCAGCACCAGGTCACCTTGGGCTTGGAGTCAGCGGACACCCCCATGGCCCCTACAGGACTCTCCACACGATCTTAGGAACACTGGTGAGCAGAACACAACTTCGGTTACACTCCAATTGTGCGCAGTCTGAGACAGCATTAGGGAAGCAGAAATCCTGCTTGACCAGGGGCACTAGTCACTTCTGGTTGGAACCAGCACCAGGTCACCTTGGGCATGGATTCTGTGGACACCCCCACAGCCCCTAGAGGACTCTTCACGCAATCTTAAGATCACTGAAGCAGATACCTGAAGAAGAGACATGCAGAGGCTGGGCTCCAGTCCAGTCTGGGCCACCCCTGCCATCTCTCTTCTGAACCCCAGTGGAGACCGCTGAGCACTGCAGAGGACTCTCCACGCAGCGGGACCTCAGGATCATTCATGGGTGAGTGGAACACAACATCATCTTCTGAGAATTTCAGAGGGGTTTGTGCCAGCAGGAACAGGGACAAAGGAACCCCGCCTGCTCAGAGGCTGAGCTCCAGTCTGGTCGGGGCCACCCCTGCCATCTCTCTTCTGGACCCCAGCAGAGGTCACTGAGCTCTGGAGAACTCTCCACACCATAGGTCCTCTGGCTCACCTCCGGAACAGGGGACCTCGGAATCACCTCAGGATCACCTCAGGATAGCAAGAGGCAGAGCAGAGACCCTGACCCCTGGGCACCTTCCTTGCCAGAGG
>NC_034593.1:6659415-6662429 GCF_900095145.1 Mus pahari | reverse complement strand
GAAAATGCGAAATGCAAAAAGATCCTAACCCAAAACTTACAGGAAATATGGGACACAATGAGAAGACCAAACCTAAGGATAATATGTACAGACCAGAAGGAAGATTTCCAAATTAAAGGGCCAGTAAATATCTTCAACAAAATTATCAAAGATAACTTCACCAACCTAAAGAAAGAGATGCCCATGAACATACAAGAAGCCTACAGAACTCCAAATAGTTTGGACCAGAAAAAGAATTCCTCCTGTCACATAATAATCAAAACACCTAAGGCACAAAACACAGAAAGAATATTAAAAGCAGTAAGAGAAAAAAGTCAAGTAACATATAAAGGCAGACCTACCAGAAATACATCTGACTTCTCACCAGAGACTATGAAAGCTAGAAAATCCTGGGCAGATGTCATACAGACCCTAAGAGAACACAAATGCCAGTCCGGCTACTATACCCAGCAAAACTCTCAATTACCATAGATGGAGAAACTAAGGTGTTCCATGACAAAACCAAATTTACACAATATCTTTCTACAAATCCAGTTCCTCAAAGAATAATAAAAGGAAAACTTCAACACACTGAGGGAAATTAAGCTCCAGAAAAAGCAAGAAAGTAATGTTTCAACAAACCTAAAGAAGACAGCCACATGAACAAAAGTCCAACTCTAACAACAAAAATAATGAGAAGCAACACTGACTTTTCCTTAATATCTCTTAATATCAATGGACTCAAGGACCCAATAAAAAGACATAGAATAACAGACTGGTTATGTAAACAGGATCCAACTTTTTGCTGAATACAGGAAATCCACCTCAGGGACAAAGACAGACACTGCCTTAGAATAAAAGGCTGGAAAACAACTTTCCAAGCAAATGGTCTCAAGAAACAAGCTGGAGTAGCCATTCTTATATCTGATAAAATCTACTTTCAACCTTAAATTCTCAAACACATTAAATTCTCTTACACATCAAAGCTAAAATTTAAAAAGATGAACCATCAATTCTGAACATCTATGCTCCAAATGCAAGGGCATCCACATTCAATAGAGAAACTATGCTTACACTCAAAGTTTTACCCCTCAAACAATGATAGTGGAAGATTTCAACACCCTACTCTCAAAAATGGACAGATCCTGGAAACAGAAACTAAACAGAGACACAGTGAAACTAACAGAAGTTAAAAAACAAAAGTATTTAACAGATATCTATAGAATATTTCATCCTAAAACGAAAGGATATACATTCTTCTCAGCAAGGTACCTCATGGTCCCGTCTCTAATGGTTCTGTTTGGTTCAGTCAACAAACAGGCCTCAGCAGATACAAAAATATTGAAATAATCCCATGCACCCTATCAGATCACCACAGACTAAGGCTGATCTTCAATAACAACATAAATAACAGAAAGCAAACATTAACATGGAAGCTGAACAACATTCTACTCAATGATAACTTGATCAAGAAAGAAAGAATGGAAGGAAGGAAGGAAGGAAGGAAGGAAGGAAGGAAGGAAGGAAGAAAGAAAGAAAGAAAGAAAGAAAGAAAGAAAGAAAGAAAGAAAGAAAGAAAGAAAGAAAGAAAGAAAGAAAGAAAGAAAGAAAGAAAGAAAGAAAGAAAGAAAGAAATTAAAGACTTTAGAGTTAAATGAAAATGAAGGCACAACATACTCAAACGTATGAGACACAATGAAAGAAGTCCTAAGAGGAAACCTCATAGCTCTGAGTGCCTCCAAAATGAACCTGGAGTGAGCATACACTAGCAGCTTGGCAGCACACCTAAAAGCACTAGAACAAAAGGAAGCAAGTTCATCCAGGAAGAGTAGAAGGCAGGAAATAATCAAACTCAGGGCTTGAATCAACAAAGTGGAAACAAAAAGAACTATACAAAGAATCAACCAAACCAGGAGCTGGTTCTTTGAGAAAATCAACAAGATAGATTAAACCCTTAGCCAAACTAGGGGGCACAGGGACAGTATCTAATTAACAAAATCAGAAATGAAAAAGGAGACATAACAACAGAACCTGTGTAAATCCAAAGCATCATCAGATCCTACTACAAAAGGCTATACTTAACAAAACTGGAAAATCTGGATGAAATGGACAATTCCCTAGACAGATACCAGGTACCAAAGTAAATCAGGATCAGATTAACAATATAAATAGTCCAGTATCTCCTAAAGAAGTAGAAGCAGTCATTAATAGTCTCCCAACCAAAAAAAAGCCCGGAACCAGATGGGTTTAGTGCATAGTTCTATCAGACTTTCAAAGGAGAACAAATTCCAATTATCCTCCAACCATTCCACAAAATAGAAACAGAAGGTACTCTACCCAATTCATTCTATGAAGCCACAGTTACTCTGATACTTAAACCACAGAAAAACCCAGAAAATGAAGGAGAACTTCAGTTGAATTTCCCTTATGAATATCAATGCAACAATACTCAATAAAATTCTCACTAACTAAATCCAAGATCACATCAAAATGATCATCCATCATGACCAAGTAGGCTTCATCCCAGGGATGCAGGGATGGTTTAATATTCAGAAATCAATCAACATAATCCACTATATAAACAAACTCAAAGACAAACTCACATGATCATCTCGTTAGATGCTGAGAAAGCATTCGACAAAATCCAACGCCCGTTCATGATAAAAGTCTTGAAAAGATCAGTAATTCAAGGCCCCTACCTAAACATAATAAAAGCAATATATAGAAAACCAGTAGCCAACATCAAAATAAATGGAGAGATGCTTTAAGCAATCCCACTAAAATCAGGGACTAGAGAAGGCTACCCACTTTCTCCCTACCCATTCTATATAGTACTTGCAGTCTTAGCCAGAGCAATTAGACAACAAAAGAAGATCAAGGGGATACGAATTGGAAAGGAATAAGTCAAAATATCACCATTTGGAGATGATATGATAATACATATAAGTGACCCTAAAAATTCCACCAGAGAACTCCTAAACCTGATAAACAGCTTCAGTGCAGTAGCTGGATATAAAATTAACTCAAACAAATCA
>NC_034593.1:6646491-6655390 GCF_900095145.1 Mus pahari | reverse complement strand
CAACAGTATGAACTAACCAGTATCCCCCAGAGCTGTGTCTCTAGTTGTATATGTAGCAGAGGATGGCCTAGTGGGCCATCATTGGGAGGAGAGGTCCCTGGTCTTGCAAAGCTTATATGCTCCAGTACAGGGGAATGTCAGGGCCAGGAAGTGGGGGTGGGTGAGTTGGGGAACAGGGCGGGGGTGGGTATAGAGGAATTTCAGGATAGTATTTGTAATGTAAATGAAGAAAATATCTAATAAAAAATTTGAAGAAAAATAAATGACATCTTATCTTTATATATCACAAAGATCAAAGGTTTTAAGATGTTCATACTATATTCATTACAATTTCTATGGAATATAATTCCTATTTACAAAAAAAGAAAAGAAAATATCTAATAAAATGAAAAAAAAAGACTGAAAAAAATGTTTTAACTCATTTTTACAAAGCATTTTCTAGTATACAGAAACTTTTAAGATTAACCAAATTCACAGCTGTTATTTCTTATTTTAGCATGAAGGAAGACCTTGAAGTTAATAATATATAGTAAAAAGTAATACAGACAACTTGCATTTGGAAGCCAGTATCTATTCAGAAGTTTAATATTAATTGGATCAAAAAAGGAGACAAATCAGATAATTTATCTAGTTCTTCTCTGAGACCCATGAAAGAGGGCCTGTACCTGAGTCTTCCCCTCCTAGATTCAAAGTGTTCCCAAAGCAGATCACGCAAAACTGCCTACCAGTTCTCTCAGTCATTCAATAATGCTTTGCAAACAATCTGGATCAGTAGTTCTCAACCTGTGAGTCATGACCACTTTGGGGGTTGGACAATGTTGTCATCAGGGTCGTATATCAGATATTCTGCATATCAGATTTTTACATTACAATTCATAACAGTAATAAAATTACAGTTATGAACTAGCAATGAAAATAATTTTAAGGTTGGGGGGCAACCACAGCATGAGGTACTGTATTTAAGGGGAGTGGTATTAGGAAAGTTGAAAACACTTGTTCTCTATAGACTCCAGAGTATAGTACAAAGTCCTAAGAGGTATGTAATATTTTCTGTGATCTGATGGATTATGGTTTTCTAAGAGTCCAATGATCAACATTTTAAAAAGCAGTGTTTGAAACTTTGATTCACAAGCTACTCTTTTTAAATAAGCAAATGAGAACCTTCACAGGAGATGCTAACATAATGCATGCTCAAAACATTTCAAACAGTGCCATGTAGCTTTGGGATGCCAGGATTGTTCTAGACAACTGCTGGCATCTAGATCATATGCAGGTTTCTTGAGTTTAAAAGACAGTAAAATATTTCTTTTTAAAGGACAGTAAAATATTTCTTTTTAAAATAATGAAATTTTCTTACTGTTTATTGGGGTCAATTATATGGTAAATTTATTTAAGTTTTATTTTGTTTCAATATTACTCTTTCTCAATATAAATTCCAACAGAAAACAGTTTTTGTACAAAAAGAAAACAGAATTTATGACAATGAGTCTTTTGAAAAAAACTTCAAAGAAAACAAATGCCTACAATAAAGTACTTACATCGGAGTTTTAAAAGCCTGGATGGTTTATTTAAAAATATGTTACACATCAGTGTTAAGATTTTTCTCCAATATTTCCCTTTCCTTAGTACAGATTAGGAGTCAACTCCATCAAGATTATAAAATATTTATGAAATTCAAACTGATGCATTGCCCAAAATAATACAATAAATATCCTGCCTCATTCCCTTACATATGAATATTTTCTCAACAGAAATAGAAATTCCCTGGTGTAAACTCAGTCCTATAATAACTAGACATATGTTGTCATATGTCTGCTTTCATTGACTCTTCACGTAGAGAGTAAAAGGGCCTCACAGAGAGAAAGTGAACTTTGATACATAAGACAATTATGGAGAGGTCATAGTCAAAGCTGCTGGTTTTGAAGGGACTGAGCTCAGGCAGAGTTGACTTCATGACAGGCTGCAACGTAATAAACCAAGAAAGTAGGCCTAAGTTGCTATTTCTCAGGAATAAGAACCCAGACCCAGGAGACTCTGGTTACACATTCACAGCTATGGACAGCCAACTCAAGGACACCTTGTCCCCTGGCCTGCTGTAAGACTAGGTAGCTAGAATGACTAAGCCACCACCCTGGAAAGTCCCTAGAGACCTAGCCAATTATCCAATCAGTCAGATCCCTAGAGATAGAGCTAACCAATCAAGAGAAAAGGGAATTCCCCTACCTGACAATAAATGCCAGGCCTTCGAGTCCACTAAGTGTATCAATTCCTGAAGGGGAAGACCCCTGCATGACGGAAAGCCTGCTGAATAAGTGTTCTTTGCTTTTGCATACTGTTTGGGTTTGAGGTATCACTCTTGAACCCTTATAGATTCTGGCTACAACTTCCCTCCTTATGCTTTAGCATTCTAGTCTATTACCTTCTGTCAGACTTTCTGAAATATGTTAAAATCACAAGTGTCTTCTGAAATGACTCCTGTTTCGCACTTTCTATCTCTCACTTACCTCTCTCTATCTCTCTTATCTCTCTCATACACATGCATATGAAATAAGTTTTTAAATTAAACATCTAATCACCTTTATGTATTTTCCTTGCACAGCTCACATGAGAGAGGCCTAGGGGGTGTGGTGTTTATCAATATATTTAAGTGGTTTGTCTTCTTGGGTTGGTGAACCATTCTTTTTGTTGTCCTCAAAACCCTCATCTCTAAGACAACTCTAAGGATCCCACTGAGCCTGGAGCTCAGGTCCTGTCATCAAGTTCAAAGAGAAATAAAGGGTTTTGTTGGCTGGCCCCTAAAACTCCTGTCTGATGTTTGATGGCATGTTCCATACCACTCACTGGGAATTGTTTTGAAAAGAGGATTTTATAGATTTTTACAATGAGAAGTAATTAACTTGCGTGCTGTGCCATTGCATTTTAGCCTTTGAGAGACCTATGTAGTGGGAAAGAGCTAAGTTGCGAAAGTTCAAAAAGGTAAGTTCCTCAGCAGAGCTGCATAATAGAAGAAAAGGACACCTTTGACTAACTTCTGCTCTTGGCTGGCAAAGGTGAACAGATTTTCACAGGGTACCGCCCTGTGCTCTACCAGCCCCCTGATGGATGCTTCTGATGGAAGACAGGAGGACGTGTTAAAGCAATGAACTGCTTAAGTGAAGCTTGCTTTCTGAAAGATGCTGCCTTCTATTGTAGCCACTTCCAGGTTCACCATGGTGCACTCTCAAAAGAGAGACCTTACAGAAAGCCAGAACTACAAATGAAGAATAAAAATAGAATGCTTTTAGAATTATTTTTAGGGTTCTGTAAACCCTCAAAATAAGACCCATAGACAGATTATGTAAGAAGGATGCTCCCAAAGACTAAAGGAATATTGGCAAATGTACCTCAAAATAGCAAGGCTCAACTGCACAGGAATCCAGAGTTTTAGCATATAATTTCTACAAAATTTCATATTCATGGAATTTGAAAGTTAAGTAATGTGCAAACATAAAGAAGTGTACAGAGCTATAAACGAAAATGGTATCTGAATGAAACTATGTGGAAGGTAGAAAATGTCAAATACAATGTTAGCATCTCTGAGACAAAATAATTCTTTGTTATTTTTACTCTTACTTTAATAAGTCAACTGATGGTTTCCTTATCATATATAAAAATCTAAAGAAATAAAGAACATGATGAAAAAAATATTAATTATGAAACAAGTATAAAGTTTTAGAACTCAGATATCTAACTAAAACATAGTTGTTAATGTTTAAATTCATCTATTTAAGGAGAAATGCATGAATGAAAAAAGAGACTCATAGAAGTAGAAAATGCATTGCTTCACAGTAAGCTAAAAAACTAAGTCTTTTCGAGCATGTATCTTAATAATCCTTGAAAATGAAATCATAATCTAACAGTTTGTGTTTTTCAGCTCTATGTTTATAAAATCAGCCCTTACGAACTGTCAACAATAGATGATATAGTCAGAATCCCACTTTCAAAGTATCCCTCTCAGCAAGAAGCAGTAGGACACAGACTTACAATACTGGGACTGTCAATATTAGCCCTTCATTAGAATCGTTTGATAAATATCATTACTCTCCAAACTGACCCCAGGGCAGAGAGTAAGTGACTAGAACGCTCAGCTCCAGACAGGACATCTCTATTACCCTCCTCCAGCCCAGGTCTCAGGGAACATCACAGAAGAGGAACCTAGGAGGACTGCTGTGAATCACAGGACCACTGCACTCATGAGCTCACAGCATCTGTGACCACATGCACAAGATCAAGACAGCATGAAGTCAGGAGCCCCCTTTTCTAGCTGAGGAGCTATTAGCAATTGGTGGTTTCTGAGGTAAGGGAGGTCAATTTTCTTCTAATACTTCTTATGCCCATTGTAAGTTGCCCTTGCCCTAGTGGATAGTACTATACCCTTGCACATACATTGTATACATGCATGAAGTTACAAATGAATAAATTATTTAAATTGTTACTGTGTTCCTGTAACCATGTCATTTTCCAGTTCTTCTCATGATGTGATTCTTTCTCATTCCACTGGTTTAGGCTCAGCCTTGTGGCTGGCATTAAAATACATGTAGCTGTCACATGCATAAACACTTTCCAAAACATGCTTTCACTGGACATTTCTGGTGACCAAGGTAAAAGCATCATGTACACCCAAAAGGTAATGTCCCGTCAAACTCCAACCCAACCATGGCTTAATTCACACCCTGCTTTCAAACTGATCTACAGGCTAATGCAGAACTACCTCAGCAGAATCACAGATTCAGTAGTAAGAAAAAAAAAAAACAAATTTGTCATCAAAATTCTCTGATTTCTTCTTCAGTTTACTAAGCAGCATTATTTAAGTAATAGTTGCCAATGTGGGTTAAGAAAGTTGACATCAAAGTCCAAGATATTTAGATGTAAATAGACACTACGGAACCTACCTGTAGGAAGTGGAGCTTCAGAGCCTACCTGATTCTGAGTTTCCTCATTTACAAATAAGAAATTGTAAAATTATAAATTGATTGCTTTAGTCATCCTATAAAATTAAAAAGCATGTATATGTAAGAACAAGTTGAATATGCTTGAGATAATGGCCACTCTGATTAGTTGCTTTCATCATTTTCTGATGATCATCTTTGTAACAAAGACTCTTTTCTGGGTCTTTCTAGACAACAGTATCATGTATCAGGACATAGTTCATATATGTATGCAGAACAGTGTCACATAGAGTAGATCAATTATTTCTTTCCTAACCACTCTTTCCCAATGAGCACATTAAAAACTAAGACTCATAACTTTTTACTTCAGCAGTATTTCATAATATATTATGAAGGTGATCAAATATAAAGGATTTTTATTGTCATTTTTTAACCAAAATATTTACTGAAGCAACTGTTTGAGTCTACTACAAAGTAAAGCTACCATTGAATTGCTTTAGTAACAACAACAACAACAACAACAAAAACCATTTCCAGTTTTCTGGTTCTGAAATCCACTTAATAATATGACATAGTAGTCTGTGTGGTCTACGCACAAACAGAAAGAGAATAAGAGAGAAGGAGATACACACACACACACATACACACAAACACACACACACACACTCACCACAGACTCCAGTGGAATTCTCATTTAAATCTGGGGATCTACTGCCAAGCTGTTTGGGCTGCTATAATATAAGACTTAAACAGCCCCTTGATTCTGAAGGCTGGAAGTCTGAGATCTGTCATGGTCAGATAAAGGGCATCTTCCTAGATTTCAAGCTGTCTTCTCCTTTTGTTTAGGGAAAAGGGGGAGGGTGAATTTTTTTTTGTTATTGTTGTTGTTGTTCTTTTGTTTTGATTTGTTTTGTTTTGCATTTTGATCATGATGTGTGTATATTGCGAGAAATTTTATTGTTTTCATTGATTTTTTTTATTATATATTATCCTTATTTGCATTTCAAATATTTTCTGCTTTCTGGTTTTCCCTCTGGTAAACCCATCTCCTTCACCCTCCCCCTGCTCACCAACCCACCCACTCCTGTTTCCTGGCCCTGGCATTCCCCTATAGTGGGGCATAGAACCTTCACAGGACCAAGGGCCTCCCCTCCCACTGATGAGTGACTAGGCTATCCTCTGCTACATATGCAGCAAGATCCACATGTCCCTCCATGTATATTCTTTGGTTGGTGGTTTAGTCCCTGGGAGTTCTGGGGGCACTGGTTAGTTCACATTGTTGTTCCTCCTAGGGGGCTGCAAACCCCTTCAGCTCCCTGGGTCCTTTCTCTAGCTCCTTCATTGGGGACCCTGTACTCAGTCCAATGGATGGCTATGAGCATCCACTTCTGTATTTGTCAGGCACTGGCAGAGCCTCTCAGGAGACAGCTATTTTAGGGTCCTGTCAGCCAGCAAGGTCTTGTTGGCATCCAAAATAGTGTCTGGGATTGGTGATTGTAAATGGGATGGATCCTGAAGTGGGGTGGTCTCTGGATGGTCTTTCCTTCAGTCTCTGCTCTATACTTTGTCTCTATAACTCCTTCCATGAGTATTTTGTTCCCCCTTCTAAGAAAGATCAAGGTAGCCACACTTTGTTCTTCCTTCTCCTTGAGTTTCATGTGGTTTATGAGTTGTATCTTAGGTATTCCAAACTTCTGGGTTAATACCACTTATCAGTGAGTGCATATCATGTGTGCTTTTTTGTGATTGGGTTACCTCACTCAAGATGATATCCCCCAGATCCATCCATTTGTCTAAGAATTTCATAAATTCATTGTTTTTAAATAGCTGAGTAGTACTCCATTGTGTAAATGTACCACATTTTCTGTATCCATTCCTCTGTTGAGGGACATCTGGTTTCTTTCAAGCTTCTGGCTATTATGAATAAGGCTGCTATGAACATAGTGGAGCATGTGTACTTATTACGTGGTGGAGCATCTTCTGGGTATATGCCCAGAAGTGGTATTGCTGGGTTTTCTGGTAGAACTATATCCAATTTTCTGAGGAACTGCCAAACTGATTTCCAGAGAGGTTGTACCAACTTGTAATCCCACCAGCAATGGAGGAGTGTTCCTCTTTCTCCACATCCTCATCATCCATTTCCCTTCTTAAAGTACTAGTGAGTCCTTGAGATTTCTAATATCAGACCCTAATTGCACTCCAAATACCTCACTGCTTAATATCATCACATTTGGGATTAAGATTCCAACATATGACTGCGTGACACAGATATTCATTCATGTGCATTGCAACACTACCAAGGGTACAAAGTCCTCCCCATTTAGCAGTGCTACAGTTCCTGGGTCATGACTTCGGCAATACTGCTGACAATATGAATGCTTAACCAGCAAAGCTACTCAGCATTCACCTGTATAGCTCATCTGTAACATCTGCCAGCAGAAAGTCAATGCATTATTCTCTGTAGTAAGACCACACAGGATCATTAGTGGGAGCAATTCTCTGATTCTTTAATAATAGCCCTTTCTCTCATAGCCAAAAATGAATCTATCATCTACCACAGAAGGAAAAGGCTGACCTAGGACAAAGCTGGGGTGGATGCTACTCTGAAGCTTTCTTATTTATTAGGTTAAGCTTGATTGACATCACTTGTCCTGGTATTTCATTTTCCATGTAACCCATCAGTCTGTTTTTCATAAATTATCTTTTAATATACCTAGAGTTCCCAATATACAAGAGATGTGTGAACACAAGATCAGGCTTGACCTCCCTGTATAAGTAAACTGTCACTTATTTTGTACAAAAACAAACAAACAAACAAAGCTAATAAATGATTAGAAAATTTTGACTTGGGATGAATTACCCATATTCAGATACTCAGTATTATTTTACTTTTTAAGATTTTGGTTATCTCTTGAGTAGTTAAATTTAACAGGTCCAAACTGAGCTTCTGATTCTAGGCACACACACACACTCACACACACACACACACACACACACACACGATATTCTGCAGTATTTTCTCTTTTCCCAGAAGCACCTCCATCTTACTTCTTCTTGCTCAGGATAACAACTTTAAAGTTATTGACATGTTTCTCATTTCACATTCATACCAGTAGCACATGCACCAGGCATGCTTTAAAACATGTAGATAGTCCTGCTACTTCTGACCTCTTCTACTTTGGTGCAAATCCAAACCTAAATCAGCTCTTCCCTGCACACTCTGTTGTAGTGCATGTGCATGTGCAGGTATGTGTGTGTATGTATGTACGTGTGTGTGTGTGTGTGTTACCTGCATATACATGTATGGATATGCATGCCCACATATTTTTCAGATGCAAATGCCAGAAGAGACCATTTCTTATCTTCCTCTGTAATGCTACAAGTTGTGATAGGACAGGAACTTGTTCTTAATGGGAAACTAACCCTTTCAACTAGGCTATCTAGACAGCAAGCATTGTCGATTGGCCTGCCTCTGCATCACAATTCTGGTGTTAGAGGAACATATTTCCGATGTAGGTACTGGGGATGTAAATTCAGATCCTCATGCTTCCACAAGATGCACTTTTCCTCACCTCTCCATCTCCTCACCTAAGCAGTTTTAAGCCTCCTATGTGTTTTCTATTCTATGTACTGCCATATCTGCCATTCCCCAGTCTTTTCTCCACACAAAAACCTGATTATCTTTAAAAAATATGAATTATAAAATGATTCTACATTGTCTTTGGCTTTTACTGCTTCCCCATTTTATCCACAGTTCCTCCAACATTCTATAAGATTGTTTGGTGGCCTATAACTTTTTATTATTATATTCTTCATTTACATTTCAAATGCCATCCCTAAAGTTCCCCATACCCTCCCCCTTCCCCTATTCCCCTACCTACCCACTCCCACTTCTTGGCCCTGGCCTTCCCCTGTGCTGGATCATATAAAGTTTGCAAGACCAAGGGGCCTCTCTTCCCAATGATGGCTGA
>NC_034593.1:6642719-6646433 GCF_900095145.1 Mus pahari | reverse complement strand
ACAAAAGAAGTCACTAGATATGCAATCACTGATAAGCAGATATTAGCCCAGAAACTTAGAATACCCAAGATACTACATTTTGCAAAACACAAGAAAACCAAGAAGGAAGACCAATGTGTGGATACTTCATTCCTCCTTAGAATAAGGAACAAAATACCCATGAAAGGATATAGGTACAAAGACAAAATTTAGACCTAAGATGAAAAGATGGACTATCCAGAGACTACCCTATCTGGGGATCCATCCTATCATCAGCCACCAAACCCAGATACTAATGCACATGCCAGCAAGATTCTGCTGAAGGGACCCTGATATAACAGCCTCTTGTGAGGCTATACCAGTGCCTGGCAAACACAGAAGTGGATGCTCACAGTCAGTTATTGGATGGAGTACAGGGCTCCCAATGAAGGAGCTAGAAAAAGTACCCAAGGAGCTGAAGGGGGATGCAACCCTGTAGGTGGAACAATATGAACTAACCAGTACCCCCTGAGCTCGTGTCTCTATAACTAATTTTTATTATGCCCCAGATTGATGGTCTCCCTGTTTCTTACTACCCAGGCCTGCTCCTGCCTAAGGGTCCCTGCTCCAGCTGATCTAGCATCCTTTCCCATTGTCCTGATTACTTTTGAATGGCTTTGACTATGGTAACTGATGAAAAACACTAAGAAATGCCATCATGGAGGCAGACTGAGAAGCACAATGGTTCTGGTTGGCGCCAGCCCTGCAAACTCAGTGGACAGTAGTATGGTCCCCAGAGGACTCTCCACACCACAGGAACCCAAGCACACCCAGGATCTTGGGATCACCGGTGAGTGGAACACAACATCTATTCCAAAACAACCAAGAGGGGCTTGTGACATCAGAAACAAGGACAAAGGAAGCCTACCCAACCAGAGGCAGGGGTTCCTTCCAGTCAGAGCAAGTCCTGACCCACCCTGGGCACAAACTCAGAAGACAGTCCCAATGTCCCCAGAGGATTCTCCATGCCACAGGCACCCTAGCACACCCAGGACCTTAGGATCACTAAGGGGAGTCGGCCTCAAGAGAGGGCTCTGACCCTGTGACTCAGGTGAGAGAGCCATCTTGTATCCCGGATCTCTCAGAGACCAGTCCACATAGGAGAGCATGTGGGCCACAGAAGCAACAGAGCGTCTTTGACAGTGTCCCTTCCGGCCTTCATCTTCAACCAAGAGGTGGATCTGAGCGCCAGACCTCTGTGCACCTTCCCTGTAAGAGGATAACTTGCCTGCAGAGAGTGCTCTGATCACTGGGACTCAGGAGAGAGTTAAGAGTCCCAAGACTGCTAATGGAAGGCTAACAGAATCACAGGAGGAATAAGCTCCAGCCAGAGACAGCTAGAACATCTAATAGCAGAGATTACCAGATGGCAAAATGCAAGTATAAGACTCTTACTAACAGAAACCAAGACCATTCAGCATCTTCAGAACCCAGTACACCCACCACAGTGAGTCCTGGATACTCTAACACACCCGAAAAAGCAAGATGCAGATATATCTCATGATGCTGGTAGAGGATTTTAAGCAGGACATTAATAACACACTTAAAGAAGTTCAGGAGAACACTGCTAAACATGTAGAAGACCTTAAAGAGGAAACACAAAAATCCCTTAGAGAATTACAGGAAATCAAAACCAAACAGGTGATGAACATGATCAAAACCATCCAAGATCTAAAAATGAAAGTAGAAAGAATCAAGAAAACCCAAAGGGAGACAAATCTGGAGATAGAAATCGTAGGAAAGAAATCAGGAAACATAGATGGGAGCATCAGCAACAGAATACAAGAGATGGAAGAGAATCTCAGCTACAGAAGAATCCATAGAAAACACAGACACAAAATCAAAGAAAAAACAAAATGCTAGAAGATCCGAACTCAAAACATCCAGGAAACCCAGGACACAATGAGAAGACCAAACCTAAGGATAATAGGTATAGATGAGAATGAAGATTATCAACTTAAAGGGCTAGTAAATATCNTCAACAAAATTATAGAAGAAAACTTCCTANACCNAAAGAAAGAGATGCCCATGAACATACAAGAAGCCTACAGAACTCCAAATAGACTGGACCAGAAAAGAAATTCCTCCCGACACATAATAATCAGAACAACAAATGCACTAAATAAAGACTTATTATTAAAAGCAGTATTGGGGAAAGTTCAAGTAGCATATAAAGGCAGACTTATTACAATTACACCAGAGACTATGAAAGCCAGAAGATCCTGGACAGATGTTATGCAGACCCTAAGAGAACACAAATGCCAGCCCAGACTACTGAACTCAACAAAACTCTCAATTACCATAGATGGGGAAACCAAAGTAATCCATGACAAAACCAATTTCACACATTATCTTTCCAGGAATCCAAGGATAATAAAGGGAAGACTCCACCACAAGGAGGGAACCCTAGAAAAAGCAAGAGAATAATCTTTCAACAAACCAAAAAGAAGATAGCTGCTAGATCAGAATCCCAACTCTAAAAACAAAAATAAGAGAAAGCAACAATTAACTTTTGCTTAATTTCTCTTAATATCAATGGACTCAATTTCCCAATAAAACGACATAGACTAATACACTAGCTACATAAATAGGACCCAACACTTTGCTGCTTACAAAAACCTACCTCAGGGACAAAGACAGACACTACCTCAGAGTAAAAGGCTGGAAAACAATCTTCCAAACAAATGGTCTCAAGAAACAAGCTGGAGTAGCCATTCTAATATCAAATAAAATTGACTTCCAACAAAAAAACTTATCAAAAAAGACAAGGAGGGGCACTTCATACTCATCAATTGCAAAATCTTCCAAGATGAACTCTCATATCTGAATGTCTATGCTCCAAATGCAAGGGCAGNCACATTCATTAAGGAAACTTTAGTAAAGCTCAAAGCACACATTGCACCTCACACAATAATAGTGAGAGACTTCAACACCCCACTCTCACCAATGGACAGATCCTGGAAACAGAAACTAAACACAGACACATGGACACTAACAGAAGTTATGAACAAATGGATTTAACAGATATCTACAAAAAAATATTTTATCCTAAAACAAAAGGATATGCCTTCTTCTGAGCACCTCATGGACCCTTCTCCAAAGTTGACCACATAATTGGTCACAAAACAGGCCTCAACAGATACAAAAATACTGAAATTATCCCGTGCATCCTATCAGATCAGCACAGACTAAGGCTGATCTTCAATAGCAACATAAATAATATAAAGCCAACATTCACTTGAAAACTGACCAACACTCTCCTCAATGATACCTTGGTCAAGGAAGAAATAAAGAAAGAAATTAAAGACTTTTTAGAGATTAATGAAAATGAAGCCACAACATACCCAAACTTATAGGACACAATAAAAGCATTCCAAAGAGGAAAACTCACAGCTCTGAGTGCCGCCAAAAAGAAAGTAGAGAGAGCTTACACTCGCAGCTTGACAACACACTTAAAGGAACTAGAACGAAAAGAAGCAAATTCACCAAAGAAGAGTAGAAGACAGGAAATAATAAACAAGAAATCCAAAACATCATCAGATCCTACAACAAAAGGCCATACTCAACAAAACTGGAATATCGGGATAGAGTGGACAATTTCCTACACAGATACAAGGTACCAAAGTAAATTAGGATCAGAATAACAATCTAAATAGCCCCATATCCCCTAAAGAAATAGAAGCAGTCATTAATAGT
>NC_034593.1:6620534-6639186 GCF_900095145.1 Mus pahari | reverse complement strand
GCAATCCCCATCAAAATTCCAACTCAATTCTTCACAGAGTTAGAAAGGGCAATTTGCAAATTCATCTGGAATAATAAAAAACCTAGGATAGCAAAAACTATTCTCAACAATAAAAGAACCTCTGGTGGAATCACCATGCCTGACCTCAAGCTGTACTACAGAGCAATTGTGATGAAAACTGGATGGTACTGGTACAGCAACAGACAGGTAGGTCAATGGAATAGAATTGAAGACCCAGAAATGAACCCACACACCTATGTTCACTTGATCCTTGACAAGGGAGCTAAAACCATCCATTGGGGGATAAAACAGCATTTTCAACATATAGTGCTGGCTCAACTGGCAGTTTTCATGTAGAAAAATTTGAATTGATCCATTCTTATCTCCTTGTACAAAGATCAAGTTGTGAATCAGAGACCTCCACATAAAACCAGAGACACTGAAACTTATAGAGGAGAAAGTAGGGAAAAGCCTCAAAGATATGGGCATGGGGGAAAATTTCCTGAACAGAATAGCAATGTCTTGTTCTGTAAGATCAAGAATCATCAAATGGGACCTCATAAAATTGCAAAGCTTCTGTAAGGCAAAAGATACAGTCAATAAGACAAAAAGGCCACCAACAGATTGGGAAAGGATCTTTACCAATCCCAAATCTGATAGGGGACTACTATCTAACATATATAAAGAACTCAAGAAGCTGAACNCCAGAAAATCAAATAACCCCATTAAAAATGGGGTGCAGAGCTAAACAAAGAGTTCTCAACTGAGGAATACTGAATGGATGAGATGCACTTGAAAAAATGTTCAACATCCTTAATCATCAGAGAAATGCATATCAAAACAACCTTGAGATTCCATCTCACACCAGACAGAATGGCTAAGATCAAAAATTCAGGTGACAGCAAATGCTGGCAAGGATGTGGAGAAAGAGGAACACTCCTCCATTGCTGGTAAGATTGCAAGCTGGTTCAACCACTCTGGAAAACAGTCTGGTTGATCCAGCAATGCCTCTCCTGGGCATATACCCAGAAGATGTTCCAACTTGTAATAAGGATACATGCTCCACTATGTTCATAGCAGCCTTATTTATAATAGTCAGAAGCTGGAAAGAACCTAGATGTCCCTCAACAGAGGAATGGATACAGAAAATGTGGTGTATTTAAACAATGCAGTACTACTCAGCAATTAAAAACAATAAATTTATGAAATTCTTAGACAAATGGATGGATCTGGAGGATATCATCTTGAGTGAGGTAGCCCAATCACAAAAGAACTCACATGATATGCACTCACTGATAAGTGGATATTAACCCAGAAACTTTGAATACCCAAGATACAATTTGNAAAACACATGAAACTCAAGAAGGAAGACCAAAGTCTGGATACTTCATTCCTCCTTAGAATGGGGTACAAAATATCCATGGAAGGAGTTACAGAGATGAAGTTCGGGGCTGAGATGGAAGGAAGGACCACCCAGAGACTGCCCCACCTGGAATGTTTATGCCCATCCCATAAACAGGCACCAAACCCAGACACTATTTTGGATACCAACAAGAGCTTGGATGGAACACAGGGCCCCCCCCCATGGAGGAGCTAGAGAAAGTACCCAAGGAGTTGAAGGGGTCTGCATCCCTATAGAAAGAATAACAATATGAACTAACCAATACCCCCAGAGCTCGTGTCTCTAGCTGCATATGTAGCAGAAGATGACCTAGTCATTCACCATTGGGAGGAGAGGCCCTTGGTCTTGGGAAGATTATATGCCCAAGATCAGTGAATGCCAGGGCCAGGAAGTGGGATTGGGTGGGTTGGGGCGCAGGGCAGGGGGAGGATATAGGGGACTTCCAGGATAGCATTTAAAATGTAAATGAAGAAAATCCCCTCACCTGATGGGTTTCTTCAAGCATTTGTTCAGAGCCCCTTTCAGCACTCACCAGAGTAATAAATATTCATGTCCCTGTCTTATCTTTTGACTATCTCTCCTTTCTTCCCCATTTTCATTAGAATGTGAATTTCAGACAGCACGTTTGGTTCATTCACCTATGCTAGGCACAAAGATGCACACATATTTGAGAAAACAAAAAGGTACACTATTTTACAAATTAATTTTATTAAAATAAAGTAAAGCTTGCTGTAGTTGCAAAGGCACAAAAAGCCTTTAAACAAAACATGTTTGCTTTTTCAATTCTAGGGCTCTTTTTAAGTATTCTATATACACATCATTATTTTATGTTCACCCACATAGTAATTATTTTATCTATTCAATGTTTTACAGACACAAGCTTCACATTTGTTGACATTCAACCTATCTCTTGATTTGCAAATGAAAATTTGCCTAAATTGTTAGAACCAAACATAATTTTATTGACAGGAAACACTCAAAACAGCTAATATAAAAATGCACAGATGGTGTAAAAGTAGAAAATACTTTTGAGTAACTAAAATGAATGCTGAGAGTCCAAATCATAAACTTGCTTTATTTACATCCCTCTAACATGGCTCATGTTTCTTCAGACTCACATAAATATTTCCAATGTGCCACAAAATGTTAAAAGGTAAAAGGCTTTTCTCCCCACTTCCCAACCCCACCCATAAGAAGAAAAGTGACATCAATATCCACCCAATTATTTGTTCATTTTCCATCTAATATACACTAGGGAGGAAATCTTGTTAGTTTCACTTTGGAAATATTTTTAAGGTAATTTGCCTCACCCATGTCAGTCACCATATTAACCTCACTACTTGAGAATATTCCTAGTGTAGACGCTCTTGATGTCTTATCTTCCTTAAACCCTTCTGTGGAGTGTTGGTGGGATCGGGTCTTTCTATATGTGGAGTCTTCTTCAGTAATTGACTTCTACTTTTACAGTCAAATAAAAACAAATCTCTGGTCTCATGATTCATAATAACTAAAAATTAGAACCAGCTTGGATGACCATCAACAGATGAATAGTTACAAAACTCATGGTACATATGCATGGTGGAATTTTATTCAGCTGTAAAGAAAAGTAGAATCATGACATCTGCAGAGGAAATAGATAACACCAAAAATGTTGTTAAATGAAATAAGCTACACAAAGAAAAACAAACACATAACTTCTCTTACATGCAGATTCAGGATGAGTGTGTGTATGTGTGTGTGTGTGTGTGTGTGTGTGTGCTCACGTGCATGTGTGTGTAATACTTGTACATGTGAAGTTTGCTAAGGTAGAACCAAGACTGAGAAAGGGAAGAATATTTCTAAGGGTGGAGAAAAGAGAGATGAATATGGAGTGTGTGACTTTTCCTAAAGAGATGTGAATAAATCACTCTTAATTCTAGACAATGAAATAGTTCCACCCAAGTCTAGCTTGGCGGGCCACTAGCTTTGCTTGTGTTACTTACAGGAACATGGTTGACTTAAAGACAACTACACCATTAAAAGCCACTCCAACAGGGGATAAGTCACAAAACCTTTATGATTAGAGCTCATTGTTTAACCCTCAGGCAATCCCACCAAAATATTCCATCCCCTCCAAACTGTTACTGTTCATAGACAGTCGCATAACTCTCTGAATGTTCTAAGTCTTGACTTTCATAAGCTTCTTGGGTATATGAGACCTTTTCCCTGCAAGAAGGAATACAGGGGCATGATAATAGAAATGGCTATTAGTGAGGGTTAAGTGAATAGCATGAGGGCACAGGTAGGCAGGATGAAGTAGAACATAATGACACCTATGTATAAAAATGTCACAATGGAACCCATTACTTTGTATGCTTACTTTTAAGCAAAATGTAAAGGAAAAACACTTAACACATAGTCAACACATAATAAAAATCATTAATATCTTAATATTGCCTGACTTGAAAGATACATAGAAATGCAACATTACTGAGAGGAAAAGCCAATGTGCGAACTGGAGGGGGAAATATGAGTTGTCTTTCGCCAGAAGCAAGCCACGATTAAGATTTCAATGTAAATAAATGACATAGGAGTTGACTCGAAATGTATTACACTGTGAAACCCTCAGCTAGAGATTACAGGCAAGGCATAAGAACCTGTAATAAATATGAACTGTGAGTGCCTCTGGGACCCAGGGCGTCCCAGCTACACACCCTGTGGTTTTATAAACACAATGAGTCTTTCAGGGGAAAAGTAACCAGGGAAGGGAAAAAGCTTGACACTACTTAGCATGAAGGATGGCTGGAGCAATGAAGAATGCTTCACCCAGATAAAAAGTAATATGGAATCAGAATTTCACTTTCCATCTAAAAACACACTTAACCTCTGGTGATTGAAGGGAAATTGAAAAACAAATCACTTGGACAGAAAACTACTCTCATTTACTCAGTTTCTATATTACAGTTGTTTTCCCTTCTGCTGATATGAAAAAAGATGACATCTAGAATACTTATAGCCTGTAAGCTATGCAAAGGACATGTCTGCTAACTGATAAGTTTAAGTAAATTCAAATAAGAAATCAAAGTTTAAACATGATACTTTCTATATTGAATGGGGAAAAGGTCTCAGGTATGTGTATTTTTGTGCCATTCAATATAAAATATTAAGACATTATGGTTGTGTTATTTACTCTGTGTGATTAAAATCTAAACCTTTTTTTCAAGAATGAGTCATGTTTGAGTTAATTACAAAATATAATAAAGCATTCCTAACATAGGAGATAAACGGTTTTCCTCCAATTGTACTTTTTAATGGTTTTGGATACATATGTATGAGCATCTATTGAATTAGTGGAAGTTCCTGGTCTTAAAACTCGATCCCACTTCTGCCCACAGCTGCCAAAAGCTTAAGCAGCTGGGATGCTGGGATGCATTCAGGTTCTGAGGTCCTCCTGCTATTCAATCTTCTTCCTGAGGGTATTTGCACCACATGTGACTGAAAGGAACAGTATTCCTGGCCTGTTTCTAAGCCCTAGCTGATGGGAGCTTTTATGCGTTGACACAGAAAACTACCTACATGGAATCCTGGCCGGTGGAAGAGGGCACACATTAATTATAAGGCTCTTGGGTGAAAAACTTAACGCAGAGAATGGAAATTTCAGCTCAAAAGATAAGGTTGAAGATGGAGAGAGAGAAAATATAGAATAGCAAGATCACTTTCAAAGTAAGGCTAGAAGTACAGTTCATTGTCTTATTTTGGATACTTTTTGTTTTGTTTTGTTTTGTTTTATTGGATATTTTCTTTATTTATAGTTCAAATGTTTTCCCCTTTCCAGGTCTGCTCTTTGGAAAACCCCTCTCCCATCCCTCCTCCCCCTGCTTCTATGAGGGTGCTCTCTCACCCACCCACCCACTTCCATCTTAATGCCCTGGCATTCCCATAAACTGGTGCATCGAACACCCTCAGGCTCAAGGGCCACTCCTCCCACTGATGTCCAACAAGGCCATAGAACTGAAGACCCAGAAATGAACCCCCACACCTATGGTCACTTGATCTTTGATAAAGGAGCTAAAACCATCCAGTGGGGAAAAAGACAGCATTTTCAACAAATGGTGCTGGCTCAACTGGCAGCTAGCATGTAGAAGAATGCAAATTGATCCAGTCTTATCTCCCTGTACAAAGCCCAAGTCTAAGTGGATCAAGAAATACCACATAAAACCAGATCCACTGAAACTAATAAAAAAGAAAGTAGGGAAGAGCCTCTAGGACTTGGGCACAGGGGAAAAAATCCTGAACAGAATACCAAAAGCTCATGCTCTAAGATCAAGAATTGACAAATTGGACCTAATAAAATTGCAAGGCAAAGGACACTGTCAATAGGACAAAACATCAACCAACAGATTGGGAAAGATCTTTACCTGTCCTATATCTGATAGAGGGCTAATTTCCAATATATACAAAGAACTCAAGAAGTTGGACTCCAGAGAACCAAATAACCCTATTTAAAAATGGGGTATTAGTCAGGCACTGGCAGAGCCTCTCAGGAGACAGCTATATCGGGCTCCTGTCAGCAAGCTCTTGTTGGCATCTGCAATAGTGTCTGGGTTTGGTGATTGTTTATGGGATGGATCCCCAGGTGGGGCAGTTTCTGGCTGATACAGAAGTGGATGCTCACAGTCATCCATTAGACAGAGCACAGGGACCCCAATGAAAGAGCTAGAGAAAGTACCCAAGGAGTTGAAAAGGTTTTCAGCCCCCTAGGAGGAACATCAATATGAACTAACCAGTAACCCCAGAGCTCCCTGGGACTAAACCACCAATCAAAGAAAACATACAGAGGGACTTGTGGCTCTAGCTGCATATGTAGCAGAGGATAGCCTAGTGGGTCATCAATGGGAGGAGAGGCCCTTGGTCCTGCGAAGGTTCTATGCCCCAGTATAGGGGAATGCCTGGGCCAGGAAGCAGGAGTGGGTGGGTTGGGGAGTAGGAGGAGAGGGGAGAGAATAGGGGATTTTTGGAGGGGAAACTAGGGAAAGGGATAATGAAATGTAAATAAAAAATATCTAATAAAAAAAATACGGGAAAAAGCTAAATAGAGTTCTCAACTGGAAAATACTGAATGGCTAAGAAGCACCTAAAGAAATGTTCAACATCTTTAGGCATTAGGGAAATGCAAATCAAAACAATCCAGTCAGAATGCTTAGGATCAAAAACTCAGGTGACAGCAGATGCTGGTGAGGATGTGGGGAAAGAGGAATACTCCTCCATTGCTGGTGGGATTACAACCTGGTACAAGAACTCTGGAAATGAGTCTGGAGGTTCCTCAGAAAACTGGACATAGTACTACCTGAGGACCCAGCAATACCACTCCTGGACATACACCCAGTGGATACTCCAACATGTAATAAGGACACATGCTCCACTATGTTCATAGCAGCCTCATTCATAATAGCCAGTAGCTGGAAAGAACACAGATGTCCCTCAACAGAAGAATGGATACAGTAAATGTGGTACATTTACACAATGGAGTACTACTCAGCTATTAAAAACAATGACTTCATGAAATTTGCAGGCAAATGGATTTCCATTTATTATCCAAATATCATCCTGAATGAGGTAACCCAGTTACAAAAGAACACACATGGTATGCACTCGCTGTTAAGTGGATATTAGCCTAAAAGTTCGAATACCCAAGATTCACTTCACAGATCCTATGAACCTCAAGAAGAAGGACGACCAAAGTATGGATTCTTTGGTCCTCCTTAGAAGGGGGAACAAAACACCCATGGAAGGAGTTACAGAGAGACACAGGAGCAGAGATTGAAGGAAAAGCCATCCAGAGACTGCCCACCCTGGGGATCCATCCCATATACAGTCACGATACCCAGATATTCTGGATGTCAAAGGTGCTTGCTTTCAGTACCCTGATATAGCTGTCTTCTGAGAGGCTCAACCAGTGTCTTACAAATACAAGGTGGATGTTCTCAGAGTCCCTAATCAAGGAACTAGAGAAAGGATCCAAGGAGTTGAAGGGGAATGCAGCCCCATTGGAGGAACAACAATATGAGGGAACCAGACCCCCCAGAGCTCCCAGGGACTAAACTACCAACCAAAGAGTACACATGGAGGGACCTATTGCTCTAGCTGCATATGTAGCAGAGGATGGCCTTGTTGGAGGAGAGGACCTTGGTCCGCTGAAGGGTCTATGCCCTAGTGTCGGGAAATGCCAGGACCAGGAAACAGAAGTGGGAGGGTTGGTGAGCAGGGGGAGTGAGGAGCATATGGTGGTGGGGGAGGGGGGGTTGGGATGTGAAACCAGTAAAGGGAATAACATTTGAAATGTAAATAAAGGAAATATGTAATTAAAAAGTAGAAATCTGAGTGGATGAAATAATTTTGAATATGGAATAAATAATTCTTCCTGGGAATATTTTGTTAATTAAATGAGATAATTGGTCTAAACTCCCGTGTTGTCTGATAATTGTGTGTGTTTGTGTGTGTGTATATGTTTGTGTGTTGGTTATCATAACACAGTGATGTGTTATAAAACATATACAAAGTCACTCCCAATAGCAGCCATTTAAAATATTGCGCTACAGAGAATAGCAATCTTAATTCATTCAATTATAAAATCATAAAATAATCTTTCAGGTAATAATTTGACAATCATGCCAGGCAGATACACAATTTGAGATGCTTTTGTATGCAGAAAAATCCTTTTATTATAGGAACAATACTGCAGTTCACTACTAAGGAAGAATGACAAAATTCTGAAGAGAAACTTGAAATAAAAAATATTCCTGTCTAAAAATTAAATTCCTGTCTAGAATTTAATAAGAAAAATCAGAATGGTCCAGTAGATACTTGAAAAAATATATGCTGTTATCTGAAATTATCTTTAAATGGAAGAATTAAGGTAAGACTTGAAGCAATTTTCCTTATGGTCAGGAGGTTGTAACCTAGCTGGTGGCAAATGAATAGAAAGTAAAATTATAAGCGAATGATGGGTAATGGCTTAAATTGCACTTTTGGAAACCACATGTAGTCTAAGATTTGGGACAAGCCATTTGTAGGTTTTTCAATTTGAAATAACTTTCTCAGACTTACAACTGCATAATGAATCAGACTAACTCAAATTACCTAGCAAATGGCTATTGACATTTGGTAAAATATACACAGTTGCAAGATCCAGTGTTCAAGACTAATTTTCTTTTGAAATGCATTTGTCTTAAGAAACTGAGATGTGCACAGCATGTCACATCCGGTTAAGTGGCAGAGATTGAACTGCTAGATTGGCTCCCACCTCTGCACTTACCAGAACAGAGCACACCTGCCTTAGTTGTTAGAACTTAATCATTGCCACTATGGAGTTATTTTGAACTTGAAATGCACCAATAGTAGATAGAAAAGGGAGGAAGGGAAGAAATTGCTGGTCTTCAGAGGCCATAGCTTCCTGCCTCTCCCCATTGCCCTCTCAATCTTCCCCTCTCTCCTTCCTTTTATCTGTTCTTGTTCTCTTTGTTTCTTTATCTTCAACTTTGACTCTTGGCTTAGCCAGTCTGATGACTGAGTTGGGTTTCTGCAGAGTTTGAATGTGAGAATGGCTTTGAGTATCCCCATGGGCCTGAAAGCTAGCTTGGTGCCAAGATCATATTCTTGTAAAATGAACATGAATTTTAGAGGCAGACAGACTTGACGACTGAAGCTCTGTTGATGAACTATGTGATCTCTGTCAACATGTCATGTAATCAGTTTCCATAATAATAATAATAATAATAATAATAATAATAATAATAATAATAATAATAATAATCAGTTTCCTTAAGTGTCATTCATAAGACCTGGTTTGCAAGGTTATTATAAAGTGTCCATCTTTATACATTTGATATTTGGTACCAATTTTATCCCTTCCACTCTGACCAAAACCAAACAAAACAACCATGAAACCAATAGAAACAAACAAAAATTGCCAGACATCTTGAGTTTCAGGAGAGATCTGAAACATCGATTAATGAGGGTTTATCAATCTTAGCTCCATGGTATATGGTTCAGGGCAGAAAGGGACTTCATTCAGTAAACATAATCTCTGAAATTTTTCCTTTAAGGGTCTATTATTCTTTTGTCTCTTGCTTTAAAAAAGCATGCCATTATACAAGTATATTAAAGTACAATATTTGTGTTGGGGAGATTGATCAGTCCTGTGTTGTGTAAGCATGAAAACCTTACTGCAGATACCAAGTGAAAAGCTAGGTGTCACTGCAATGCCCCTGCCAGCCCAGTGCCATGGGAGCTGGGGACAGAAGGATTGAGACTCCCTAATTCACCAGTTTAGCTCCAAGTTTCAGTATGAGACCCACAGCAGGATATCAAACATCCTACTCTGGTATTTATGTATATACACAAGGACACACACACACACACACACCCTATAAGAAATGCAATGTTTTAGATATACCTTTGGATGTAATTTAGCTTTTAAAGGGTGTTTTATTTTGCTTTTTGTGTCTGTGACAGACACCAATATCCAAAACCAAAAGCGTTATTTTAGCTTATATATTACATTCCACCATAGTGGGAAGCTGGGGCAGAAGCTGAAGGCAGGAATCTGGAGACCAGAATTGAAGCAGAGAGCATGATCGAACACTGCTCACAAACTTACTTTCTCTGGATGGCAGAGAGCATGATAGAACACTGCCCACAAGCTTACTTTCTCTGGATGGCTCAGCAAATATTTTATACATCTCAGGCCCACCTGCTTAGGTATTGCAACACTCACCATGGTGTCAAGTTAGCAACTAAGATTAGCCATCAAGAACGGTAAGCAAAATGGGTATTTTGTTATTTAAACTGCTTAGGACATGCTGCCTAACTGGCTTTGAGTGTCTCACTGGTCTGGTAGAGCAACGAAGGTTTGAGAACTTCAGATTGAATTTTCAGATACATATAAGCAGATTCTTTTCGATAAAACTTCATACTAAAATGACTTTGATAGAAGAGTGGAATGTAAACTGAGGTAAAGAGGGAGGGAAAATGATTTTATTACTTATGCTTTAATTAAAAATATGTAACAATATTCTGGAAAATTCTTAATAATTGTATTCAGTTACTACTAGATGTTCTTATTTTGTGTAAAAGGAACTAAAGTTACTTAATTTTATCTTATACATAGAAAACAGGTGAATATACTCTATATCTTACAGTCATGACGGATTCAGACTTCACCTGGAACATGTCTAAATTTTCATCTGCTAGTTGAGAGGTCAAGTCAGGTGCTATTAGATACACCGCTTTCACATCCTGTTCTTGTGTGGATATGATTACTCAGAGAGTAGCCCTGTAATTGTACTGTTACCTAAGCACAAATGTGAGCACACAGTTTCCTAATGATATAGAAGGTAGAGGGTCAAGGTGAGAAAGAACAGTTGACTGAGTTTTGAGCTACTTATCAGGGCAAGCCACTTCCTCAGCAGTTAGGTTTCCCACTGCTGCTTCATAGTCTGGTCCAGAAGCATGCGAGGATGCTTTTAAATCATGAAACTATAATTGTCGTCTGCTGTCACAAGACAAAACAGAGCAGCATGGCTACAAAGCCTAGGAATCAATCAAATACACAAGAACAAGAATGGCAAGAATGTTGTAAACTCTTATCTCCTTCTAACTTGAAATGAACAGCAGGGTGTCTTAACTCTTATCTCATTCTAACTTGAAATGAACAGCAGGGTGTCTTCTTGCCAAAGAGGGTGGTATGCCTTTTGGGTATATTGTTCATGTCTATTGCTGCAAGCCCTTAGTATGGAAGACAGATAAATTGCAGCACAAATACTGCTTTCAGTTATTGATTTGTTGGTTACACATGGGAGTGCACCTCCTTTATATAAGACATATGATTGACTCATCGATTTTTAACTTTTGTCCTTCATTCTTCCCCCCCCCCATCACTGTTTCTTAAGATTAGATATCACATAGCACATTTTTCTTTTATATTGTATTGGAAACGTATTTCACGTTACTATTTTGACAACAAATGATGTGAGGGTGGTTTCCGTGTCCAAGTATCCTAGTGTTGACATTCTGGACAATATTTCACATCACTTGATGTGAGTCACACCCAGCTGTGTTAGATTGAGTGCTACATTAGAATCACTGTGGATGTCATTTACTCCAGATTCAAGATTTTTAATATTTATTTACTATATGACATAACTGTATTATTGGTAAATTTCTTGGCTGATTTCCTTATGTACATACTTTCTTCTAGACTATTGTATACATTATTTTCTTAGAATAACCCTATACCCTTAGGATCATTGATATCCAAAGTAGAAAACTAGACTATGTTCAGTCACCTGGATTCTCTTGGTTCTCTGTATTGCCAGGATAAATATGTGCCCAAAGAACTAGACTAGCACAGTAGATGTGGTGGAGCTCAGTGGTAGTACCTCCACTTGGTATTTTGTAATTAATTTCCTCTGAGATGCAAACATTTCATCCTGCAAGGAAACTTATTAGGAAGGAAGATAATTACCGCAAAATAGCTTCAGGAAGTTCCTGAAACTGACCACACTCATTAGGGCTCTCCGTGCCACAGTAAACAAACAAACAAAAAGCTGAGTGTCCCTCTCAGTAGCTGAGCTTGCAGAAAAGGCTCACATAAGCCAAGCTTCAAAGACTCTGAGACTAGACTAGCTGCCTGGAAGAAGAAACCAGACAAGTTTCCTGGAAGAGGTTTAGATCAGAGCCACTTGGAAAGGATACTCACCAACTTAGTGAACTGCCTATATGATATATAGGGTGGTCTTTGGGGGGTGTCACCCATACTGGGGTGAGCCTTGGTGGTAGCTGTCTTTGAGTCATTTCTTCCCCTATGAGTAAACACCCACAAACACTCCTGCAACTCGTGGTCCACCAAATTACACTTGGACAGTGTCCATACTTTAGTCTTTCCTGGGCTACCTGTCTGGGGAGAGTAGACAATTGTCCTTGAATTCTAATCTTTGCAAAACTTTTATCATGAGGTGTTGGATTTTGTCAAATACTTTCTCAGCATCTAATGAAATGATCATATGTTTTTTCTTTGAGTTTATTTACATACTGGATTGTGTTGATGGATTTCTGTATATTAAGCAATGCCTGCATCCTTGGGGTGAAGCCTAATTTATCATGATGGATGATCATTTTGATGTGTTTTAGATTCAGTTTTTGAGAATATTATTGAGTAATTTTGCATCAATACTCATAATGGAAATTTATCTGAAGTTATCTTTCTTTGTTGGGTCTTTGTGTGGTTTAGGTATCAGAGTAATTTTAGATTCATAAAACAAATTGGGTAGATTCATTCTGTTTCTATTTTGTGGAATAGTTTGAGGAGTAATGGTATTAGGTCTTCTTTGAAGGTCTGATAGAACTCTGCACTAAACCCATCTGGTCCTGGGCTTTTTTGGTTGGGAGACGACTTATGACTGTTTCTATTTCTTTAGAGGATATGGGACTGTTTAGATCATTAATCTGATCCTGATTTAACTTTGGCCCTGGTATCTATCTAGAAAATTGTACATTTCATTTCAATTTTCCAGTCTTATTGAATATAGTCTTTTGCAGTAGGATCTGATGATTTTTTGGATTTTCTCAGATTCTGTTGTTATGTCTCCCTTTTCATTTCTGATTTTGCTAATTAGGATACTGTCCCTGTGCCCTCTTATTGAATATAGTCTTTTGTAGTAGGATCTGATGATTTTTGGGATTTTCTCAGATTCTGTTGTTATGTCTCCCTTTTAATTTCTGATTTTGTTAATTAGGATACTGTCCCTGTGCCCGCTAGTTAGTCTGGCTAAGGGTTCATCTATCTTGTTAATTTTCTCAAAGAACCAGATTCTGGTTTGGTTGATTCTTTGTATAGTTCTTTTTGTTTCCACTTGGTTGATTTCAGCCCCGAGTTTGATTATTTCCTGCCTTCTACTCCTCTTGGGTGTATTTGCTTCTTTTTGTTCTAGAGCTTTCAGGTGTGCTATTAAACTGCTAGTGTATGCTCTTTCCAGTTTCTTTTTGGAGGCACTCAGAGCTATGACTTTTCCTCTTACGACTTCTTTCATTGTGTCCTATAAGTTTGGGTATGTTGTATCTTCATTTTCATTAAATTCTAAAAATTCTTTAATATCTTTATTTCTTCCTTGACCAAGTTATCATTGAGTAGAGCATTGTTCACCTTCCATATGTATGTTGGCTTTCTGTTGTTTTTCTTGCTATTAAAGACCAGACTTAATCAATATTGACCTGATAGAAGGCATGGGATTATTTGAATCTTCTTATATCCATTGTGGTCTGATTTGTGACCATTAATATGGTCAGTTTTGGAGAAGGTACTATGAGGTGCTGAGAGAAGGTATATTCTTTTGATTTAGGATGAAATGTTCTATAGATATCTTTTAAATCCATTTGGTCCAAAACTTCTGTTAGTTTCACTGTGACTCTTTATTTTGTGTTTCCCTGATTTGTCCATTGATGAGAGTGTTGAAGTTCCCCACAAATTTTGTGTGAGGTGCAATATGTGCTTTTAGCTTTAGTAAAATTTCTTTTATATATGTGGGTGCCCTTGCATTTGGAGCATAGATGTTTAGAATTGACTGTTTTCTTGGTAGATTATTCATTTGATGAGTATAACATGTGCTTCCTTATCTTTTTTGATGACTTTTGGTTGATAGTCCCACTTCTTTATTTTTGCCATTTGCTTAGAAATTTGTTTTCCAGTAATTTACTCTGAGGTAGTGCTTGTCTTTGACACTGAGGTGCCCTTCCTGTATGCAGCAAAATTCTGGGTTCTGTTTACATATCCAGTCAGTCTATGTCTTTTTATTGGAGAATTGAGTCCATTGATGTTAAGAGGTATGGAGGAATAGTTGCTCCCTGTTATTATTGATGTTATTTTTATGTTTGTATGGCTATCTTCTTTTGGGTTTGTTGAAAGAAGATTACTTTCTTGCTTTTTCTAGGGTGTAGTTTCCCTCCTTGTGTTGGAGTTTTCCATCTATTTTCCTTTGTAGGGTTGAATTTGTGGAAAGGTATTGTGTAAATTTGGTTTTGTCATGGAATATCTTGTTTTCTCTATCTGTGGTAATTGAGAGTTTTGCTGGGTATAGTAGCCTGGACTGGCATTTGTGTTCTCTTAGGGTCTGTATGAGATCTTCCCAGGATCTTCTAACTTTCTTAGTCTCTGGGAAGAAGTCAGGTATAATTCTGATAGGTCTCCCTTTATATGTTACTTGACCTTATTCCCTTACTGCTTTTAATATTCTTTCTTTGTTTAGTATGCTTGGTGTTTTGATTATTATGTTATGGGAGGAATTTCTTTTCTAATCCAATCTATTTGGTGTTCTGGAGGTCGTCTCACTCAATCTTATTCCTCCAGTTCAATTCTCAGGCCCTCAACCTCATTCTATTCAAATAACTAACTCTTTTATCTCAATCCTCATATATTCTTCGATCCTAAGGTGATTTTACTTGTCCTTGTCACTGATTGTCCTTGTTACTTCTGATTTCTTGGCCCTTCAATGCCATACTTGTGAGGATATCAAACAAGAAACTCCTTTATCCTTTGTACTTTCCTAACCTCCAATCCTATAACCTAATCTCACTAAACCCTCATCACAGAGATCAACTTTCTTTTCCCATCTCCATCTTTCTTTAGTTCTCACCACACAACACCTACCAAACCATTATCCATCCTATTCACCTGATTTTAACCAAGACTCCTCACCCAGATATCATTTTCTAAGTTACCATTACAGAGGTAACATGATACTTCAGTCCTCTTGGCATTTTAGGCTCACCTTTTCTGAGTACCTCACAATCATACACTGTCTCTTTTACAGCTCCATTCTCTCTGCAGATCAAAACACGCCTTTTTGCATCCCTGCATAACTTGAAACAGTAGATGTGTAAAAGTCAAACATTCATCCCTAAATGGGATGCTCCCATCAGTTCCCTCCTCTTGAGGCTCAGAAAACCCTATAGAAGAGAAGACAGAAAGATTGTAAGAGCCAGAGGGGATGGAGGACACCAAGAAAACAAAGCCTTCTAGACATAGAAGTACAGATTCACTATGAACTCACAGAGACTGTGGAAGCACACACAGGCCTGGCATGAGCCTGTACTAGGTGGGAGGGTTTCTCAGCACTGAGGGGGGAAGTAGACACACACCACCATCATTTTCTCCAATTGAGTCTCATTAGATATACAAAAATAAAATGGCCCAAGAGAGGACACAAGTATCAGAGATCCACTCATGCACACATTCAGGAATTCCATAAAAGCATTAAACTGAAAGGCCTAATATATCTACAGAGGACCAGGTGAAGACACCTCTAAGCCCTGTGATTGCTGCTTCAGTCTCTCTGAATCCGTATGAACTTTGATAACTTGTTATAGATGGCCTTGTTCTCCTGGTACCTTCTTTCCCCCTGTCTCCTCCACTCTTTCTGCCTCCTCTTCCACAGGGTTCCCTGAGCTCTGAAGAAATGGATTTGATGGAGTTAGCTCATTTAGAACTGTGTGCTCCATTCTCCCTCTCCCTCTCTCCCTCCCCCTCCCCCCTCCCCCTCTCCCTCTTCCTCTCCCCCTCCCTCTCCCTCTTCCTCTCCCTCCCTTCACCTCTCTTTCTCTTGCTTTCTATAATATCTGGCTATAGGTCTCTGAATTTGTTCCCATCTGATACATGAGGAGATAAAGATAGCTGATTGAAACACCAATGTATGAGTATGGCAGAATATCATTAGGAGTAATTTTATTGTTACTTTGTTTTAGGCCAGTGGTATTTCATTTTAACCTAGGTTTCTGGATTACATAGTCTCTGGTTCTTGGTCAACCAAGCAGTGTCAGGTATGGATTCCATACAATGGAGTGGACCTTAAGTCAAAATCAGACATTGGGTGGTAATTCCCACAAAGTTAATGCCACCATTGCCCTAGCATAGTTTCCAGGCAGGACAGATTGTAGAACAAAGATATTATAGCTGCGTTGGTGCTTATGTGTCTCTTTTGGTAGACTGCAGAGTACCTTTCCAAGTCATAGAAACTAGAACACGGAGGTGAAGGCTGTATGTAGGCACCAGCTCAACTTCTCCCTGCTGCGTGAGTGTGGACTTCAGCAATGGGACTTCAGCTGCCAGTTTGTGGAGAGCATCCAATTATCTTGGCAACAGCCTGAACTGTTTGGGGATTTCCATGGAATCTGTATTGGCTGGCTTTCTGTGTAAGCTTGACACAAGCTAGAGTAATCAGATAGAAAGGAAACTCATTTGAGTAAATGCCTCCATGAGATACAACTGTAAGGCATTTTCTTAGTTACTGATCAATGGGAGAGGGTCCGGCCTATTATGAGTGGTGATACTCTCATCTAGTGGTCCTGGGTTATATAAGAAAACAGGTTGAGCAAGCCATATAAAGAAATTCAGTAAGCAGCACTCATCCATGGCCTCTGCATTAACTCCTGCCTCCATGTTCCAGCCTTCATGTCCTGACTTCCTTTGGTGATGAACAGCAATGTGGAAACTTAAGCCGAATAGACCCGTCCCTCCCAACTTGCTTTTTGGCGATGATGTTTTCTTGTAGCAATGGAAACCCTAACTAAGACAGAATCCTTTCAGCTAACAACTCAACTGAATGAAACCCTGTACTAGTACCAGAAATGTATTTAGTGACAAAAAAAATGGCCAGTTGAGGTTCTGCCTCCCTCATTATTTAGAAACTTCATTAGGATTGTTTTAATATTATAGGACAATTTCACTGCACTAAGTTTCTATATCTCCCCTCAAACACACTTTAATTCTAGCTGTCTCTCACCTTGTCCCTTCCCTCAATCTCCCTTTGTACACTGTTTGTGTTGTGGGCCTGTGTACTGGAGCGGTGGCCCAGCCTGGTGAGAGTTCTGGCAGAGGGAAGGGAGGGAGCAGAGTGGGAGTCACTTTCACCAGAGCTGGTTCCACCTCCACCTTCCCCATGTCACCATCTTGGTTACCCTCATCGCCCCGCACTGACTCAAGTATGGCTGGGCCAATGAAAACCCACTTATCCAGAGAGGAGTGCAGTAGAGCTTGAGGTGGCATTTCTTTTCCAAAGAGCAGACCTCTTCCCAAGTGTTACAGCTCTAGGACAGAAGCTCTCAGAAGGCAGAGTAGATCCCACACACCTTTAATCCTTCCAAATAAGATTCATTTTTATTATTTTTTTTATTTTAAAGTATCATAATTTTTTCAACTTTTTTTATTATATATTTTCTTTACTTACATTTCAAATGCTATCCCAAAAGTTCCTATACCCCCCCACACACACTGCTCCCCTACCCTCCCACTCCTACTTCTTGACCCTAGCATTCCCCTGTATTGGGACATAAAAAGCTTACAAGACCTAGGGGCCTCTCTTACCAATGATGGCCAAGTCACCCATCTCCTGCTACATATGCAGTTAGAGACACAAGTTCTGGAGGTACTGGTTAGTTCCTATTGTTGTTCCATATATAAGGTTCCAGACCCCTTCAACACCTTGTGTTCTTTCTCTTGCTCTTCCATTGGGGGCTCTGTGTTCCATTAAATAGATGACTGTGAACATTCACTTCTGTATTTGCCAGGCACTGGCATTGCCTCACAAGAGGTAGCTATATAAGGATCCTGTCAGCAAAATCTTGCTGGCATGTGCACTAGTGTCTGGGTTTGGAGGCTGATTATGGGATGGATCCCAGGGTGGGTTGTTCTCTGGATGGTCGATCCTTTCGACTTAGCTCCAAACTTTTTCTCTGTAACTGCTTTCATGGGTATTTTGTTCCATATTCTAAGGAGGAATGAAGAATCCACACATTGGTCTTCCTTCTTCTTGATTTTTTTATGTTTTGCAAATTGTATCATGGGTATTCTAAGTTTCTGGGCTAATATCCATTTATCACTGAGTGCACATCAAGTGACTTCTTTTGTGATTGGGTTACCTCACTAAGGATGATATCCTCCAGATGCATCCATTTACCCAAAAATTTCATAAATAGATAGTTTTTAATAGCAGAGTAGTACTATGTCGTGTAAATGTACCACATTTTCTGTATCCATTCCTCTATTGAGGAACATCTAGGTTCTTTCCAGCTTCTGGCTATTATAAATAAGGCTGCTATGAACATAACGGAACATGTGTCCTTATTACCCGTTGGAATATCTTCTGGGTATAAGCCCAGGAGAGGTATTGCTGAATTTTCCTGTAGAACAATGTACAATTTTCTGAGGAACCACCAGACTGA
>NC_034593.1:6617954-6619049 GCF_900095145.1 Mus pahari | reverse complement strand
CTGATTTGTTTGAGTTAATTTTATATCCAGCTACTGCACTGAAGCTGTTTATCAGGTTTAGGAGTTCTCTGGTGGAATTTTTAGGGTCACTTATATATACTATCATATTAACTTCAAAGAGTGATATTTTGACTTCTTCCTTTCCAATTATGTCCCCTAGATCTCCTTTTGTTGTCTAATTGCTCTGTCTAGGATTTCAAGTACTATATTCGATAGGTTTGGAGAAAGTGGGCAGCCTGATCTAGTCCCTGATTTTAGAGGGATTGCTTTGAGTTTCTCTNCATTTAATTTGATGTTGGCTACTGGTTTGCTGTATATTGCTTTTATTATGTTTAGGTATGGGCCTTGAATTCCTGGTCCTCCCATGACTTTTATTAAATATGGGTGTTGGATTTTGTCAAATGCTTTCTCAGCATCTAACCAGATGATCATGTGGTTTTTGTCTTTCAGTTTGTCTACATAGTTGGTTACGTTGATAAATTTCTGTATATGAAACCATACCTGCATCCCTGGGATGAAGTCTACATGGTCATGATGGATGATTGTTTTGATGTGTTCTTGGGATTCAATTTTCAAGGATTTTATTGATTAGTTTTGTATCAATATTCATAAGGGAAATTGGTCTGAAGTTCTCTTTCTTTGTTGAATCTTTGTGTGGTTTAGGGATCAGAGTAATTGTGGCTTCACAGAATGAATTGGATAGAGTACCTTCTGTTTTTATTTTTTGAAATATTTTGAGGAAAGGTGGAATTAGGTCTTCTTTGAAGGTCTGATAGAACTCTGCACTAAACCCATCTGGTCCTGGGCTCTTATTTTTTGGTTGGGAGACTATTGATGACTGCTTCTATTTCTTTAGGGGAAATGGGACTGTTTATATCATTAAGCTGATCATGTTTTAACTTTGGTACCTGTTATCTGTCTAGGAAACTGTCCACTTCATCCAGGTTTTCCAGTTTTATTGAATATAGACATTTGTATTTGGATCTGATGATGTTTTGGATTTCTCAGGTTCTGTTGAAATCTCAGGTATGTCTCCTTTTTTTTATTTCTGATTTTGTTAATTAGTATACTATCCCTGTGCCCTCTAGTTAGTCT
>NC_034593.1:6606543-6616214 GCF_900095145.1 Mus pahari | reverse complement strand
TGAAAGGCTGGATTCGTGGAAAGATATTGTGTGAATTTGGTTTTGTCATGGAATACTTTGGTTTCTCCATCTATGGTAATTGAGAGTTTTGCTGGGTGTAGTATCTGGGCTGGCATTTGTGTTCTCTTAGGGTCTGCATAACATCTGTCCAGGATCTTCTGGCTTTCATAGTCTCTGGTGAGAAGACTGGTGTAATTCTAATAGGCCTGCCTTTATATGTTACTTGACCTTTTTCCCTTACTGCTTTTAATATTCTATCTTTATTTAGTGCACTTGTTGTTGTGATTATTGTGTGTCAGGAGGAATTTCTTTTCTGGTCCAGTCTATTTGGAGTTCTGTAGTCTTCTTGTACATTCATGGGCATCTCTTTCTTTAGGTTTGGGAAGTTTCCTTCTATAATTTTGTTGAAGAGAATTGCTGGCCCTTTAAGTTGAAAAACCTTCATTCTTATCTACTCCTATTATGCTTAGGTTTGGTCTTCTCATTGTGCCCTGGATTTCCTGGATGTTTTGAGTTAAGATCTTTTTGCATTATTCATTTTCTTTGATTGTTGTGTCCATGTTTTCTATGGAATCTTCTCCATCAGAGATACTCTCTTCCATCTCTTGTATTCTGTTGCTGATGTTTGCATCTATGATTCCTGATTTCTTTTTTAGGATTTCTATCTCCAGGGTTGTCTCACTCTGGGTTTTCTTTACTGTTTCTATGTCCCTTTCTAGAAGTTGGATGATTTTGTTCAATTCCATTACCTGTTTTTTTGTGTTTTCCTGTAATTCTTTAAGGGATTTTTGTGTTTCCTCTTTAAAGGCTTCTACCTGTTTACCAGTGTTCTCCTGTATTTCTTTAAGTGAGTTATTAATGCCCTTCTTAAAGTCCTCTACCAGCCTCATGAGATATGATTTTAAATCTGAATCCTGCTTTTTGGGTGTGTTGGGGTATCCAGGACTGGCTGAGGTTGGGAGTGCTGGGTTCTAATGGTGGTGAGAAGTCTTGGTTTCTGTTAGTAAGATTCTTATGTTTGCCTTTCACTATCTGGTAATCTCTGGAGTGAGTTGTTATGGTTGTCTCTGGCTGGAGCTTGTTCCTCCTCTGATTCTATTAGCCTCTGTCAGCAGTCCTGGGAGTCCAGCTCTCTCCTGAGTCTCAGTGGTCAGAATACTCTCTGCAGGCAAGCTCTCCTCTTGAAAGGGAGGTGCACAGAGGTCTGGTGTTCAGACCTGCCTCCTGGCTGAAGATGAAGGCCGGAAACAGGTCCTGTCCCAGAAGATGTGTTGCCTCTGCAGTCTGTGAACTTACCTGCACAGACTGGTCTCTGAGGAACATGGGACACAAGATGGCTCCCTCACCTGCTCTGGCAGTCAGAGCCCTCTCAGGCTGCCACCTCTCCTCTGGTGGGGAAGTTGCCTGGATGTCTGGAGCCCGAAGTGGGGGTCTGTCCCAGAAGCTGTGTTGCCTCTGCAGTCTGCACTCTCACCTGCGCAGACTGGTCTCTGAGGGAGCCTGTGATTTTTTTTTTAATTTTATATCCTGACCACATTTTCCCCTACCTCCACTCCTCTCACATTACCTATCTCCCTCCGTACCCTAATCCTGTCTACTCTTCCTCCCATTCTCTTCAGAAAAATGGCAGTCCTCCCATGGATATCAATCAACACTGACATGCCAAGTTTCAGCAAAACAATGTTCATCTGCTCCTGGTAAGGCTATACAAGGCACGACAGTAGGATGAAAGGGTCCACAGATAGATGAGAATCAGAGACAGCACCTGCTCCCACTATCAGGAGTCTCACATGAAGAGCAAGCTGCACACCTGTGGTATATGTGCAGCGGGCCTAGGTCTGCTCCAGGCAGATTCCCTACTTGGTGGTTCAGTCTCACTGAGTCTCTATGGATGCAGGTGAAGAGATATTGTAAGTTTTTTTGTAGTGTCCTGGTCCCCTCTGGCTCCTACAATCCTTCCCCCCCCCTCTTCCACAAAATTTCCCAAGTTCTGCCTAATGTCTGGCTATGGGTCTCAACATCTATTACCATCAGTTGTTGGAGGAAGCCTTTCTGATGACAATTATGTGATGCTCCTGTCTACAAGTATAACAGAGTATCATTAGCTGTGTCAGGGGTGAGCACCTTCTCATGGCATAGGTCTCAAGCTGGACCAGTCACTAGTTGGCCATTCCCTCAATTTCTGCACTACCTTTACCCCAGAAAACCTTGTAGATACAACAAATATTAGGTTGAATGGTTTAGAGCTGGATTGGTGTCAAAATCCCTTCATTGGAAGTCTTGCCTGATTATAGCAGATGACCAGTTCAGGCTCCACATCCTTCATCACTAGAAGTCTTAGCTAGGGTCACCCTTGTAGATTCCTGGGAGTTTCCATTGTCCTAGATTTCTAGCTTGTCTCAGAGATATGTGCCCCCATTCCAGTTGTCTCTCCCAGTACTTTCTCCCTCTGTTTTTTCCCATGTAATCCCTTCTGTTTCCATCCCTATTTTGATCCCCATTCAGTTCCCTCTCCTCATCCACCTACAATGTCTCTTCTATTTTCCCTTCTCAGTGGGATTCACATATCTCCAACTTGAGCTTTCCTTGTTACTTATATTTGGGCCTGTAGATTGTGGCATGATTATTCTTTATTTTTGAGTTAATATTCATTTATACGTGAATACATACCATGTTTGTCTTTCTAGGTTTGGGTTACCTCACTCAAGAGAATCTTGAGTGAGATACATCAATTTACCATCAAATTTTATGATGCAACTGTTCATAATAGCTAAGTAATACCCCATTGTACCACATTTTCTTTATCCATTCTTCTATTGTGGGACACCTAAGTTGTTTCTAGTTTATAGCTATTATGAATAAGTTACTATGAACATAGTTGAGCAACTGTCTTGTGGTATGGTAAAATATCCTTAGGGTATATGTCCAGACATGGTATATCTGTGTTATAAGGTAGATCTATTTCCAATTTTCTGAGAAAACACAGAATTGATTTCTAAATTGTCTATACAAGTTTGCACTCCTACCATCAATGGAGGAGAGTTCCCCTTGCTCCATCCATATCCTCACAAACATGAGGTCAATTGTGGATCTGATGGGAAACATTCTGAGAAGTGTAAGATGGAATCTTAGAGTTGTTTTGATTTGCATTTCCCTGATGGCTAAGGATGTTAAGCATTTCTTTAAGCATGTCATAGCCATTGATATTCCTCTGTTGAGAATTCTGTTTATACCTGTATCCCACTTTTAAACTAGATTATTTGTTTATTGATGTCTTGTTTCATGAGTTCTTTACACATTTTAGATATCAGTCTTTTGTCAGATGTGATGTGGGTTGCCACACACACTCCAGTGAAGTCTGCATGGCAAATCCAAAAGCTTGGCCGTAGTCCTGAGGCAAAAAGTTTCATGGAAACTTAGTCTCTTGGAGCCTTGCTATTCCATAGCACAAATGCTCCAGATTTGTCCTTGTGATAGTCGGTGGTATGGGTTATGCTACTCATTCAGAAGAAATGCCTCCAATGTTGATAGACAGTGAAAGAAATCAGACATTGCAGTTTAGGGGTAAGAGCTAGAAATCTCAGGGCAAATTCTACAAAGTAAACTTAGAATTACAGCTGAGTCACTCCCATATGCAAGAATTTACAATGGCCTAGGAAGAAGGAAGGTTGTGGTTTAAGGAGGAACTACAGTATTGCATTATTCATGAAAAGGTTAGCAAGAGCAGAACGCCCTGGTACAAGCTTTCACAAGGCTGAGAGGAATAGTATAAATTGTGACTTGGGTGTGAAATCTTCACCTGGCTCCTATAATGGCTGACTTTATGAAGGGCTGCCTTTTAATTTCAGTTGTAACCACTGCCTAGTTCCTTACAGTCTTTATGTATGCAATTCTGTTTTATGTCAAATAGCTTCAATGTATCTTGGCTGATGTGTCACCTAACTTCTTTGTTTTATTCTGTAATATAAGTCTGATGCTCTCTTTGAGAATTTTTTTTCCTGTTTATCATTTTTTTGCTGATTCCTTGCCCACCAGCATACTGGAACCCTGATTTTCCCGTGGGTTGAGAGACCATCTGAGTCCAGTCCACAGCAGTTGGTGAAGATCTTTTCCCATCTGTATGCTGCTGTTTTGTCCATTTCACAATGTCCTTTGCCTTAAAGAAGCTTCCCAGTTTCCTAAGGTCCCTTTTATAAATTCTTAGAGACTTTGCTATTGGTATTCTATTCAGGAAGCTGTCTCCTGTGGCTATGTGTTCAAGGCCCCTCTTTCTTTTCTATCAGGTTTAGTATAACTGGTTTTATATTGAGGACTTTAGTCCACTTCAATTTGAGGGTTTTTGCAAAGTGAT
This sequence comes from Mus pahari, assembly GCF_900095145.1. Classification (NCBI taxonomy): domain Eukaryota; kingdom Metazoa; phylum Chordata; class Mammalia; order Rodentia; family Muridae; genus Mus; species Mus pahari. The sequence continues at coordinate 6,611,863 of NC_034593.1, read as the reverse complement.
AGATATGGCCCTATTTTCATTCTTCTACATGCTACTCTTAAACTATAGAGCTCCTTGTAGCAAAAAAATCTTACATTGGTATAGATCTTTGTATATTGATACAAAGTTGGGGTTATATTTGGTTACATTCAAATAGATCTCTATATATTGATATGAAGGTAAGGTTATATTTGGTTACAACATACTATCATAAGGTTATGTTTGGATACAACATATATATCAAGTCCTTTCAAAGTATTGTACCTACATAATGATAAAAATGTAATGTTAAGTTCTAGCGCTTTGAAGATGTTTTAATTCATGTGTATTTCTGCCTTCTTTATCAAAAGTCAGGTGTCCAAAGGTTTGTGGATTTATACCTAGGTCTTCAATTCGATTCAATTGATCAAGCTGAGTATTTTATGCTGATAAATTATACATTCTATTACTAAAGCTCTGTAATCTCCCTTGAGATTAAGGACCTTAAGGATACCTCTGGAAGTTCTTTTATTGTCTAGTATTGTTTTATCTATCCTGGATTTTTTCCAAGGACCATTCTCAGCTTGAAGAGGGTTTCTGAGAGAAGGGGTGTCTTGGAGTGGTGAAAACAAATGACTGAAAGTCAAATAATGGGTCCAGCTTGGTACGCAGCCAATGTTCTTCTCAAGTCAACTTTCCAGATTGCTTCCTCTCTGTTCTGCTTTCTCTGAAGATCTCCAGATCTCTCTCTCTCTCTCTCTCTCTCTCTCTCTCTCTCTCTCTCTCCATTCTGCTCAAAACAGTTTTCTCCTGCTGTTCTAAAATATTCTATGTATAACACATCTCTTGCAAATGAATAATCCCGGTATTTTGAGGAACAGCCAGGGACACAATCCTTCCAGTTTCCATCTTCATCCCAGAGCTGACCCTGTACCACAGCTCTCTACACCCTAATCCTGCCCTTCCCAGAGATAGCTTGTCTCCCAGGAGTGCTGACACACCTAAGATCACAGGAGTGCTAACACACCCAGTCTCACTGGCTTACAGGCTCAAAGTGTCACAGGTTCACAGGAGGGACAAATTCCAGTCAGACATAGCAAGACCAGGTAGTGAGAGATAACCAGATGCTGAGAGGAAAATGCAAGAACATAAGCAAAAGAAACCAAGGCTACTTGGCATCATCAGAATCCAGTTACCTTACCACAGCAAGCCCAGGATACCCCAACACAGCTGAGAAGCAAGATTCTGACATAAAATTACATCTCATGATGATGAAACAGGACATTCAGAAGAACATAAATAACTACCTTAAAGAAATACAGAAGAATACAGGTAAAAAGATAGAAGTGCTTAAAGAGGAAACACAAAAATCCCTTAAAGAAATACAGGAGAACAAAATCAAACAGGTGAAGGAATTGAACAAAATCATCCCAGATCTAAAAATGAGAATAGAAACAATAAAGAAATCACAAAAGGAGACAACTCTGGAGATAGAAAACCTAGGAAAAATATCAGGAGACATGCAAGGATCATGAACAGAATACAAGAGATAGAAGAAAGAATCTCGCGTGTAGAAGATGGTATAGAAAACATTGACACAACAAAAAGGAAATACAAAATCCAAAAAGCTCCTAACCCAAAACATCCAGGAAAAACAAAAAACAATGAAAAGACCAAACCTAAGGATAATAGGTATAGAAGAGAGTGAAGATTCCAAACTCAAAGAGCCAGTAAACATCTTCAACAAAATTAGAGGAAAACTTTCACCCCTTCTGCCCAGTCCTTTCTTCTGGAACACACTTCCCTGAAGACACCACATCCTGAGGCATCCCAGGAGATCTGCTGCACTCAGGGCATTTGACACCACAGCCTGAAGGCATCACAGGAGTTCCTCTGTACACAGGACAACTGGGCAACTGACACCACAGTCTGGAGACATCCCAGGGGCTCTGTGACATGTAGAACAACTGACCCAACAGACTGAAAGTCTCCCTGGAGTTCTGCTACACACAGAGAGACAGAAACCACAGTCCACAGTACCTCCTCCCCCCACACACACACAACAGCTTCACAAAGGACAACAGTTTAACTACTCCTTTGAAGAGTCAACAGTCTGAAGGCCTCCAAAGACATCTACTGGATTCAAGGCAACAGATCAGCAGCTTCACTGCCCCTCTGAAGACAACACCACCACCTCCCCGCCCCTGCAGTTGGAAGGCCCCACAAGGTAGTCTGCTATATCCAGGACTGCAGGCCTAAAAGAAGACCTGAAGCTACCCAGGGTCATACTGCAGAAAGAGTAACCCAGACCAGCAAACACCATGGATAACCAGATAGCAAGAGGCAAGCAGAAGACCATAAGCAACAAAAGCCAATATACGAGGGCATCGTCAGAACTCAGTTCTCCCACCACAGCAAGCCCTGAAAATCAGGATTCTATTCTAAAATTCTATCCCATGAAGATAATAGAGTCCTTTAAGGAGGATATCAATGACTCACTGAAAGAAATATAGGAAAACACAGGTAAACAGGAAGAGATTGAATAAAGCTACACAAGACCTAAAAGTAGAAGTAGAAACAATAAAGAAAACACAAATGGATGCAAACTTGGAAATGGAAAACCTGGGAAAGAGGTCAGGAATTACAGATGTAAGCATCACCAACAGAATAAAAGAGATAGAAGGGAAAATCTCGTGTGTAGAAGATACCATACAAGAGATTGACACAACTGTTAAAGAAAATTCAAAACATAAAAATCTCCTAACCCAAAACATCCAGGAAATTCAGGACAAAATGAAAATACCAAATCTAAGAATAATTGGAATAGAGGAGAAGGAAGACTCCCAGATCAATGGACCTAAAGTTGTAGAAGAAAACTTCCCCAACAGAGAGAGAGAGAGAGAGAGAGAGAGAGAGAGAGAGAGAGAGACATAAAGGTACAAGAAGCCAATAGAACACCAAATAAATGGAACCAGAATGGAACATACTCTCATCATATAATAATCAAAACACTAAATGCACAGAACAAAGAGAGAATATTAAAAGCTACAAGGGAAAGGAGCCAAATGACATACAAAGGTAGACCTATCAGAATTATACTAAATTTCTCAACAGACACAGTAAAAGCCAGAAGAGCCTGGTGAGAGGTCATGCAGAATCTAAGAGAACAAAAATGCCAGTCTAGGATACTATACCCAGCAAAACTCTCAATCAACATAGATGGAGAAACCAAAATATTCCAGGACAAAACCAAATTTCAGCAGTATCTATCTACCAACCCAGCCCTACAGAGGAACCTAGAAGGAAAACTCCTACACAAGGAAGGTACCTACACCAAAGAAAGGACAAGATATGAAGCATCTTTAAACAAAGCCAAAAAGAAAGAACCATGTGCACACAAAACCACATACAAAAACAAACATAACAGGAAATAACAGTCATCTTTCTTTAATATCTCTCAATATTCATGGACTCAACTCACCTATAAAAAAGACATAAGCTAACAGACTGGGTATGCAAACAAGATCCAGAATTTTGTTGCATACAAGAAACACACCTCAATGACAAAGACAGAAACTATCTCAAAGTAAAAGGATTGAAAAAGGTCTTCTAAGCAATTGGTCCCAACAAAGAAGCAGGAGTTGCCATCCTAATATCAAAAAAAAAAAAAAAAAAAAAAAAAAAAAAGACTTATATCCAAAAGCTATCAAGAGTGATGGGAAAGGATATTTCATATTCATCAAAGGGAAAATCCACCAAGAGAATGTGTCAATTCTGAACATCTATGCCCCAAATGCAAAAGCACCCACATTCATAAAAGAAACTTTACTAAAGCTCAAAACACACATTGAAACCCACACAATAATAGTGGGAGATTTCAACACTCNACTCTCACCAATGGACAGGTCATTGAAACAGAACCTAAACAGAGACACAATGAAACTAAGAGAGGTTGTGAACTAAATGGATGTAACAGACATCTGCAGAATATTTCTCCCTAAAACAAAAGGATGCACCTTCTTCTCAGCACCTCATGGCACCTTCTCCAAAATCAACCATATAATTGGTCACAAAACAACTTCAACCGATACAAGAAGATTGAAATAATGCCATGCATCCTATCAGATCACCATGGCCTAAGGTTGGTCTTCAATAACAACAAAAACAACAGAAAGCCCACATACACGTGGAAACTGAACAGCTTTCTACTCAATGAAATGTTGTCAGGGAAGACATAAAGAAAGAAATTAAAGATTGCTTGGAATTTGAAGAAAATGTTGACACATCACACCAAAACATATTGGACACAATGAAAGCAGTGCTAAGAGAAAAGTTCATAGCACTAAGTGCCCTGCTAAAGAAACTGGAGAGATCTTACACTAGCAACTTAACAACACACCTCAGAGCTCTAGAACAAAAAGAAGCAAACACACCCAAGGTGAGTAGACTGCAGGAAACAGTCAAAACCAGGGCTGAAATCAACTAAGCAGAAGCAAGGAGAACAGTACAAAGAATCAACAAAACTAAAAGTTGGTTCTTTGAGAGTATAAACAAGATAGATAAACCCCTAGACAAACTAAATAGAGGACCCAGAGGCAGTATCCAAATTAACAGAATCAGAAATGAAAAGGAAGATATAACAACAGAAACAAATAGAAAATTCAAAACACTCATCAGATCCTACTACAAAAGCCTATACTCAACAAAACTGGAAAGTATAGATGAAATGCATGGTTTTCCTAGACACACATACCAAAGTTAAAGCAAGAGCAGGTAAACTATCTAAAAAGGCCCGTATCCCAGAAGGAAATAGATGAAGTCATTAAAAAAAACTTCCAACCAAAAAAATCCCAGGGCCAGACAAATTTAATGCAGAATTCTACCAGACAACCAAAGAAGACCTAATAATAATGTTTCTCAAGCTACTCCATAAAATAGAAATAGAATCAACCCGGGAAAGACCTTATTCCTGCAGTGTGTGTGGCAAGAGCTTTCAATATAGTGGCGACAAGCGTTTCCGCTGTCTAGAGTGTGGAGAACGCTGTGCTCGAGCGGCAGACCTGCGTGCGCACAGGTGGACCCATGCTGGCCAGACCCTCTATATCTGCAGCGAGTGTGGCCAGAGTTTCAGTCATGGCGGCCTGCTGGATCTATACCTGGGAACGCACGGAAGGCGCAGCCTCACCTGCCCTTGCCACCTCTGTGGCCTTCGCTTCCCGCATGTCCCTGCGCTGCTACTGCATCGGGTTCGCCAGCACCCACCTGAGAAGCCCCACCGCTGCCCTCTGTGTGCCCGCTCTTTTCGGCAGAGTGCTCTTCCTTTCCACCTGGCACGGGCACACCCCCCTGAGATCATCACTGT
>NC_034593.1:6595085-6605273 GCF_900095145.1 Mus pahari | reverse complement strand
CAAGGAAAAGCTCAGATGGTTTGGGAAGCCAGACCTGCTGTTGTTGCATTGTTGCTAGCTGATCACCTAGCTTGCCTTGTCTCTAAATGGAAATCCCCGCCAGTTCCTCTATCATCCATCCTTGTATTCCCCAACTCTGAGTACTAGGAGTCAGGGAACCAATGTCACAGCCCTATGCAAGACAAACCAGGTGGCTTGTGTTCCGTTGCTGCCACTCTGTTATGTGGGCCCGAGCTCTACCTTTGCTGCCTCTTCAGGCAACATACTTGGTTAGTCAGGACTCTCACTTCTTTTCTGCCTGTTAATCTCTACTGCTTTCTCTTGCTTGAGACATAGTTGAAGAGGTAATATACGGCAGTTTAGGAGAGTGGAATAGCTTCCTTCATTAAAGGACCAAGATCTGTGACAGGTTTCTCCCTTGCAGAGGTAACCAGAATACATGTAAGTAGGCAGTCTTCAGCCTGGCCATCCATATGTCCTTTGACAAGATGACTCTTGGGGCCCAACAAGATGGTTAGGCAGGTAAAGGTACCTGAAGACAACCTAATTTGATCCTTCGAACCCACATATGTACTAGGGTACATGTGCACACACAAAAAAGTGTAGAATTGTTCTCAGTAAATGGCTCTTAGGACAGCTTTCTCTAATCAGTTAGGAAATATTTGTCTTGGGATGCAGAAGACTGTGTCCATAAAGCCCAGTACTGTGTGAAACAAAATATTTCCAGATGAAACTTCAAGGCCCAAGAAAAGTTACCTGAAGTCTTGGGCAAGAGCAGGCTGTAAAGCCTGGAATTGTTCAATGACTGCTTATAGCTGGTGATATTGTTACTTGCTTGGGTTTGTGACACCAAGAACCCCTTTGTCAAAATGAGTTCCAAGTTCTCTTCCCTTTTGGTGGTGGTTTCTTCATTGCTGTGACAAAATGCCTAAGAAAATCAACTTAAAGGTTAAAAAAAAAAAAGAAAAAAAGAAATAGAATCAACACTACCTAATTCATTTTATGAAGTTATAAATACACTGATACCTTAACCACAAAAGGACACAACCAAAAAAAGAGAACTTGAGAGCAATCTTGCTTAAAAATGTCAATGCAAAAATCACTATAAAATTCTCACAAACTGAATCCAAGAACACATCAAAACCAATATTCACCATCAAGTAGGCTTAATCTGAGGAATGCAAGGTTGGTTCAATATAAGAAAATTCATTAACTTAATCCACTGTATATTCAAACTTAAAGAAAAAAAATCACATGATCATCTCCTTAGGTGCAGAAAAAGCATTTGATAAAATACAACATCCCTTCATCTTAAAAGTATTAGAAAGATCAGGAATTTGAGGCCCATACCTAAACAGAATAAAAGCAGTTTACTGCAAACCAACAGTCAATGTCTAATTAAATGGAGACATAAGTGAAGCAATCCCACTAAAATTGGGAAGAAGACAAGGATGATCACTCTCCCTATATCTATCCAATATAGTACTTGAAGTGCTAGCTACAACAATAAGGCAACAAAAAGACATCAAGGGGACACAAATAGGTAAAGAAGAAATAAATGTATTACTATTTGGAGATGATATAATAATACATGCAAGTAACACCAAAAATTATACCTGATAAACAACTTCAGCAATGTGGCTGGATATAAAATTAACGCAAATAAATCAGTAGCCTTCATTTATACAAATGGTAACCAGGTTAAGAAAAAATTAATGAAACAACTTCCTTCACAATAGCCACAAATAATATAAAATATCTTGGCATAACTTAAACCAAACAAGTGAAAGACGTTTATGACAATAATTTTAAGTCTCTCAAGAAAGAAATCAAAGATCTCAGAAAGTGGAGAAATCTCCCAAGCTCATGGATTGGCAGAATTAACATAGCAAAAATGGAGATCCTACCAAAGGCAATCTACAGATTCAATGCAATCCCCATTAGAGTCCCAAAACAATTCTTCAAAGACATGGAAAGAACACTTCTCAAATTCATTTGGAAAGGCAAACACACACACACACACACACACACACACACACACACACACACACACATTAGCAAAAAAACAAAAATTCTTAACAATAAAAGAACTTCTCTTCATTGCTTCTAGTCTTGTTCCAATGAGAAACCCACACCAGATAATTGTATTTTATCTCTAATAAAAAGAGATTTATTGAGGGTTCAGGGTGTGGAGGAATGAATCTAGGAGGGGTTGATGATGCTCCTAGTAGGGAGTGGACAGTAACGAATTGGACAAAGTGCAGTGCTTAGGAAGGGATTCTGGGATTGGGGGCAGGGCTTCTAGGATAGAGATTTCCAGGGATTTCAAGTCCTGAGCATGGCGAAGCTCGGGGATTGATAAGTTTTTCTGTTCTGGGATTGGTGGTTTGTTTAGACATTTCACCTAAAATGAGCATAATCTGAGGCAGGTCCTGTTGAGGAACTGAAGATGAACTTTGTGACAGTAACGTAGACTGGAAACATCTACCTTGGCTGTTGGAACTCCTCAGGCAAGGAGGCCTGGCCATTTTCCTGCTTCACAAGGTTACAAAGTTTACAGAGGGAATCCACCTCAGAGAATCCACCTCAGAGAAAGCCTTTCCTGCCACTTGAATGGCTTCAGTTTGCAGCACTGAGGGCCCCAGGTTTCCGCTTGAATGGCTTCAGTATGCAGCACTGAAAGGCCCCAGATTTCTGAACTGGTGAGGTATTAAGTTTGAAAACAATAAAAGAGGAAAGAGAATAAATATAAAACATTGTAGATAGATGTAGTGTGAAACTGGTAAATTGAAGTCCTTAAGGAGAGAGTTAGAGACTAAAGGGGAAAATATTTACCATGTTAAAATGGAGAGAAACGCAATGTCACATGTATCTGGATCCGGTATGATTTTGTTTCATTGGTCAGCATACAAATGGTTGTTCAATAATGATTACAGTTTTGTATATCCTCTCTAAGAGAGATCAGAATAAAACAGACTTAGATAAGGGGAGGACTGAAAGATGAACTGCTAGGTTACAGGTCAGAGACATGAGTTATATGATGCTTAAAGTCAGACTAAAGGATCTTCAGATGAATCCAATCTAGAACCCACAGTAACGGCAAAAAGGGTGGTTCCTGAGGAAAATGATCAACAAAGGCTTAAAGAATTAGTGATACAATATATTGAATTAAGATTACAAATGATATTTAATGCTGCCTTAGAACAATATCACACAATAGATTATAAGTCTCATCTTGTAGAGTTTGGAGAAATAAATATGTATATGATGTTAATGCATCATACAGTTGATTCATACTCAGAATTTCAATATGCTTTTGCCTTAAGTTCTTAAAAAGTTGATTCTGATATTACACATTTAGTAGAGATGGGCCTTTGCAGATTGAAACTAATGATACTCAGGCATACGTATCTACAACAAGCTTTTAGACATTATGATATAAAACCTGTTACAGATATAGCTTACAATTCTATAGGTCAAACAACTGTGAAAAACTCTAACAGAACTGGTAAGGTCTACACAGAATATTATGGACTAGGTAAAGACCTAGGTAAAATGTTAGCCTAGGCAACTGTTACCTGGCTAGCCTGACATTATAAGGAAAGTTTTCTCCTATCGTTCTGTTATTTCTAGAAACTTCATAATGCCAAGGTGATTACATATTCTGCTGTTTTGTGTCCTTAGAAACCAGTCAGGATAGAAGTCAGTAGAACTGCTTTGTATAGTACCCACAATAAGCTTGAAAGTAAACCACCCAGGCAGCAGAATTTAATTCATCTGTGTATAATTTTTTATAGTATTTGCTTTTATAAGCTGCTCCTGGGATGGGCTCCAACATAAGAGGTATAAGAGACTATTTAAAATAAGACTACCATTTTGAGTAGGGGTCGGGTAGTGTTTAAGTTCCCGAAACCTCTCTGGGAAGTGACATCCTACTAGGCAGAAAGAGCCATGTACATGGGTAACTGACACCCTAGTTGGCAAGTTAAGACATGAATGTTAGACAAGGCAAGTCCCCTGCCACAGTTTAATAATACCTCAACCAATAGAGGCATGTACAACAAAGACATGTTCCTAAGGAAACTCCCCATCCCTAAATCCTGATTGGTGAAATAACTTAGCATAGATGTTTGTGTATTTGATCTTGTTGGTTACAGAATTCTCAAAACTTACCATGCCACCCGTTCAAATGGCATAGATAGAAAATTATATAGCTGCTTGGTTATAAAATCCAAACTAACTTACAAAGAAAGACAGATGCCTTACCTGTTTGAACAGAGAATCTTTAACTGAATTGTGAACACTGCACATTCCATACTTATGCTAACACAGAAATGTACAATACCTTTGAAAGTTTATATGTTCACAAAGAAAAGCAGCCCTGACAAAATTTGTCTTGAAGATCCAGAAAAGGATGCTGAGATGCTGAGGCATATTTATTCCAGCATCCTCCTTGATCCAACCTCAGACTACCTCAATAGCTGTTTTATCAAAACCTGCATCCAGGACAGCTGCAAAGAAAGCCACTGACCCCATTGGTCCAGCACCAGACTATTTCCACAAGGGTTCAGTTAAGCCCTAAACATTCTCAGCATGCAGAGACTGGGCAGGAAATGCTACAACTAGCCTTCTTTAAACTGGCCTATATTCCAGTTTTCTTGGGCCACCAAAAGGAAACATTGCTCCCAAAACAGCAGGAAGCAATTTTAAGAGAAGAATGTCCCATTCTCAAAATATGGGTAGGGTGAGTTTTAGCCATTCAATGGATGATAAATGTTTGTTTAAACATTTAAAGGGGGTGATTACAACTGGTCTTATACAGGGAGAAACAAAAAGAGGGAGATTACATTCAAAGATTTCCTTTTCTCTCTCTTTATCTTTCCTTTATTCTTCTTTCTCTCCTATCTAGGGGCAATGTAGGAAAAAGGGATGAAAGAAAAAGGGGGAGTATAGGAATAATATACAAATTATAGAAATAAAGGTTAGATTAATTATTGAATCAGCTCTTAAACTATAGAGCTACCTGTAGCCAAAAGTTCTACATTGGTATAGATCATTGTATATTGATACAAAGTTAAGGTTATATTTGGTTACATTGGTATAGACCTTCACATATTGATATGAAGTTATATTTGGTTACAACATACTATGTATCAAGTCCTTTTAAAGTATTGTACCTACATAATTATAAAAATGCAATGTTAAGTTCTAGTCCTTTGAAAGCTGCTATTACAAACTGCTTAGGATAATTAAGAAATGTAAGTTAATAGTTAAACAATCCCCCTTCCAGTCAGTGCCAGCTCCAGGTCCCTTGGGCTCAAACTCTGCAAACAGTCCCACAGTCCACACAGGACTCTCCACATGATCTTATGTTCACTGGTGAGGGGGATACAACATTGGTTCCAATCTAATCATGCCGGACCTGAGCCAGCAGCAGGGAAGCAGAAAACCTGCCTCCCCAGGGGCACAAGTCCCTTCTTGTTGGTGGCAGCACTGGGTCCCCTTGGGAACAAACTCTGCAGACAGTCCCACAGTCCACAGAGGACTCTCTACATAATCTTAGGATCACTGGTGAGTGGAAGATAACATCGGTTCTAATCCAATTGTGAGGGACCTATGACAGCAGGAACAAGGACACAGGAACCCTACCTGACCAGTGACTCGCATTCTTCCTGATCAGTACTGGTATACCTTGGTTTTGAACACACCAGACAGTCCCCCGATCCCAGAGGAGACACTACTTACAGGTGCTATAACACACCCAGGATCTTAGGATTCCAGGATTCCAGGATGCCAGGATAACAGAAGGTTGGTCACAGCAGGATCTCAGGATCTCAAAGGAAGTGGCAAGCACTCTAATACACCCAGAATCTCAGGTTCACAGGAGACAAGAATCACAGGATCACAGAGAAATCTAGACTCTGAGGAGTCTTGAATCAACTGGGATTATAGGAAGGACAGGTTCCAATCAGATATATTGAGGGAAGCAAGAAATTGAGATAATCAGATGTCAGGAGGCAAGCATAAGAACAGAAGCAATAGAAACCAAGGTTAATTGGCACCATCAGAACCAAACTCTCCCAGCATAGCAAGTCTTGGATACACCATCACACCAGAAAAGCAAGACATGGATCTAAGGTTACTTCTAATGACAATGATGGAGGACTTTTAGAAGGAAATACAGGAAAAACACATGGAAACACCTAGAAGCCCTTAAAGAGGAAACACAAAAATCCCTTAGAGAGTTACAGGAAAACACTACCAAAAAGGTGAAAGAATTGAACAAAACTATCCAGGATCTAAAAATGGAAGTAGAAACAATAAAAAAAATCACAAAGGGAGACAACACTGGAGATAGAAATCCTAGGAAAGAAATCAAGAACCATAGATGTGAGCATCAGCAAAAGAATACAAGAGATGGAAGAGAGAATCTCAGGTGCAGAAGATTCCATAGAAAACAAGGACAAAACACTCAAAGAAAATACAAAATGCAAAAAGATTGTAACTCAAAATATGCAGGAGATCCAGGACACAAGGAGAAGACCAAACCTAAGGGCCACTCTCATCAATTGTCAGATCCTGGAAACAGAAACTAAAAGAAGACCCAGTGAAACTAACAGAAGTTATGAAACAAATGGATTTAACAGATATCTACAGAATATTTTACCCTAAGAAAAAGGATATACCTTCTTCTAAGCACCATATGGTACCTTCTCCAAAACTGACGATATACTTAGTCACAAAACAGACCTCAACAGATACAAGAAGACTGAAATTATCCCATGCATTCTATCAGATCATCATGGACTGAGGCTGATCTTCAATAACAACAAAAATAATAGAAAGCAAACATTGATGTGGAACCTGAACAATATTGTATTCAGTGATAACTTGGTCAAGGACGAAATGAAGAAAGAAATTAAAGACTTTTTAAGAGTTTAATGAAAATGAAGCCACAACATACCCAAACTAATAGGATGCAATGAAAGTAGTCCTAAGAGGAAACCTCATAGCTCTGAGTGACACCAAAAAGAAACTAGAGAGAGCACACACTAGAAGCTTGACAGTGTAAGACTTTCGTGGGGAGCCCTCCCCATTTTAGTCTTGAGAAGGCAACACCCAAAAACCACGAATAAGCCATCTTGATGTAAAAACACAAGGTAGTTTAATGGTGGAGCTCTGGGCAGATGCGTACCTCACGCAGGAGGTAGAGGCACCAACCACGAGACTGGAAAGCTAGGGGTTTTAGTAGGGGGAGGGGGAGGGGCTAGCAAGAATTGGAGAGGTTACACACTATTGGCTCATTTAAACGTACACATTTGCAGGATGGTAGTGCAGGCTGGGGCGTCAGGAATTCCAAGGGCCGGATACTTATCTAAGTTGGCAGTACATCTGGTTAATGTATGTCTCCTAACTATGTGTTAACGAGCAGGGGGAGGCGCCGCTCTGCCGAGTCGGCCGAGATAGCTCAGATCAGTTCTTGCATTCTTTCTCCTTATCTTTATGGCCAGCTAATTTCAGTCTCAAGGCAGCCCGGTGGCCCGGACATACCTGGGTTTGTTTTTTTTGTTTTTGTTTTTTTGTTTTTTGGCTTTTTTTTTTTTTAAGTTTTTAGCCTTAAGTTTCTATTCTCAGAGAAAACCTTTTAACTTACATTTTATTTGACCCTTCCGAACAGCTTCGGGGAGTGTTAAAGCTGGGGCTCCACAACAGCACACCTAAAAGCTCTAGAACAAAAGGAAGGAAATTTATCAAAGAGGTATAGAAAACAGGAAATAATCAAACTTAGGGCTAAAATCAACCAAGTAGAAACAAAAAGAACTATACAAAGTATCAACCAAACCAGGAGCTGGTTCTTTGTGAAAAAGAATAAGATAGATAAACCCTTAGCCAAACTAACTAGAGGGCACAGGGAAAGTATCCTAATTTAAAAAATCAGAAATGAAAAGGGAGACATAACAACAGAACCTGAGGAAATTGAAGGCATCATCAGATCCTACTACAAAAGGCTATACTCAACAAAACTGGAAAACCTGGATGAAATGGACAATTTTCTAGACAGATACAAGGTACCAAAGTTAAATCAGGTTCAGACTAAGGATCTGAACAGTCCCATATCCCCTAAAGAAATAGAAGCAGTCATTAATGCCCTCCCAACCAAAAAAAGCCCAGGACCAGATGTGTTTAGTGCAGAGTTCTATACACATTCAAAGAAGACCTAATACCATTACTCCTCAAATTGTTTCACAAGCTAGAAACAGAAGGTATTCTACCCAATTCATTCTATGAAGCCAAAATTACTCTGATGCCTAAACCACATAAAGACCCAAAAAAGAAAGAGAACTTCAGACCAATTTCCCTTTTGAATATCAATGCAAAAATATTCAATAAAATTCTCGCAAACCGAATCCAAGAACACATCAAAACGATCATCCGGGATGACCAAGTAGTCTTCATCCCAGAGATGCAGGGATGGTTTAATATATGGAAATCCATCAATGTAATCCACTATATAAACAAACTGAAAGACAAAAACCACATGATCATCTCATTAGATGCTGAGAAAGCATTTGACAAAATCCAACACCCATTCATGATAAAAGTCTTGGAAAGATCAGGAATTCAAGGCCCATACCTAAACATAATAAAANCANTCTACANCAAACCAGTAGCCAACATCAAANTAAATGGAGAGAAACTCNAAGCAATCCCACTAANATNAGGGACTANANAAGNCTGCCTACTTTCTCCATACCTATTCAATACAGTACTTGAAGGCCTAGCCAGAGCAGTTAGACAACAAAAGGAGATCAAGTGGATACAAGTTGGAAAGGAAGATGTCAAAATATGACTATTTGCAGATGATATGATAGTATCTATAAGTAACCCTAAAAACTCCACCAGAGAACTCCTAAACCTGATAAACAGCTTCAGTGCAGTAGCTGGATATAAAATTAACTCAAACAAATCAGTGGCCTTTCTCCACACAAAGGATAAACAGGCTCAGAAAGAAATTAGGGAAACAACACCGGTCACAATAGTCACAAATAATATAAAATACCTGGGTGTGACTCTGACTAAGGAAGCGAAATATCTGTATGATAAGAACTTCAAGTCTCTGAAGAAAGACATCAAAGAAGATCTGAGAAGATGGAAAGATCTCCCATGCTCATGGATTGGCAGGATCAATATAGTCAAACTGGCTATCTTGCCAAAAGTAATCTACAGTTTCAATGCAATCCCCATCAAAATTCCAACTCAATTATTCACAGAGTTAGAAAGGGAAATTTGCAAATTTATTTGGAATTACAAAAAAACTAGGGTAGCAAAAACTATTCTCAAAAATAAAAGAACCTCTGGTGGAAAAACCATTCCTGACCTCAAGCTGTACTACAGAGCAATTGTGATAAAAACTGGATGGTACTGGTTCAGCGACAGACAGGTAGATCAATGGAATAGAATTGAAGACTCAGAAATGAACCCACATACCTATGGTCACTTAATCTTTGACAAGAGAGCTAAAACCATCCAGTGGAAAAAAGATAACATTTTCAACAAATGGTTTTGGCACAACTGGCAGTTATCATGTAGAAGAATGTGAATTGATCCATTTTTATCTCCTTGTACAAAGCTAAAGTTTAAGTGGACCAAGGAACTCTATATAAAACCAGAGACACTGAAACTTATAGAGGAGAAAGTGAGAAAAAGCCTCAAAGATATGGGTACAGGGGGAAAAATTCCTGAACAGAACAGCAACAGTTTGTGCTATAAGATTGAGAATCACCAAATGGGACTTACAAATATTGCAAAGCTTCTGTAACGCAAAAAAACAGTGTCAGTAAGACAAAACGCCACCAACAGATTGGGAAAGGATCTTTACTAATCCTAAATCAGATAGGGGATTTATACCCAATATATACAAAGAATTGAAGAAGCTGAACTCCAGAAAATCAAATAATCCCATTAAAAAATGGGTACAGAGCTGAACAAAGAATTCTCAACTGAGGAATACCAATTGGTTGACAAACACCTAAAAAAATGTAAAACATTCTTAATCATCAGGGAAATGCAAATCAAAACAACCCTGAGATTCCACCTCACACCAGTCAGAATGTCTAAGATCAAAAATTCAGATGACAGCAGATGCTGGTGAGGGTGTGGAGAAAGAGGAACACTCCTCCATTGCTG
>NC_034593.1:6590715-6594450 GCF_900095145.1 Mus pahari | reverse complement strand
CCCAAGGAGCTAAAGGGGTCTGCAACACTATAGGAGGATCAATATTATCAACTAGACAGTACCCCATAGAACTATGTTTCTAGTTGCATATGTGGCAGAGGATGGCCTTGATGGCCATCAATGGGAGGAGAGGCCCTTGGTCTTGCAAAGATCTTATGCTTTAGAACAGGGCCAGGAGAGGGTGGGTTGGGGAGCAGGGCAGGGGAGGTTACAGGGGACTTTCAGAATAGCATTTGAAATGTAAATGAATAAAATATCTAACAAGAAAAATAATTTTAAAAAAAGACTTTCAAGTGTTCTTGAGGATCCAGGCCTTGGCCTTAGAGATGCTACCACTGAGCCATACCACATCCCTATAAACCCTTGCTCTATAGCAGACTCTCAAACCCAGATGATCCTCAGTACCAGTCATTCTCAGGAATGAGATGAATGCTAGTGGATAGGTTACATTCAGCAGAAGAGGGACTGCTCCCTGGTATCCACAGTTGTACTGACCCACTCACTCCAATAGCCACAAGGTTTGTTAGATGAGTTGTCTCTGCCAGTGTGGAGTTCAATACATCCATGTTTTACTTAATAGGGACCCCAAAGCACGATGAGCATAACACAGCATGAAACACTAGAACACAAGTCTTGGAAAGACACACAAAAGTGTATGCCAACACTGTGGGGCACAGGTACCATGTGTCAAGGGTCAGTTCCAAGCACAGCTCTATGCACTCACCCTGGAATATGTCCGAGGATGATACTGTTGTGCTCTTCATCTTCCTAGTTTCCATTTCTCTACTGTGTAGGCCACTCCTATGTATTCTTCCTTGAATAGAATGCCTCAAACTACTGAGCACAGTATTTGCTGCTGAAAGCAAAACTCACTGAAAAATATAAAATCATTATGAACTAATACACCTCACTCACACCTCCAGTAAAGGCTCACACTACTGAGCAGGACAATGATATCAGTGAAAAGACATGATGTGAAATAGCCCCATCCATGCCTCATCCAGGCCAACAAACAACTACTGTCTGACTTATTACCACCTGACATTTTCATCATGAAATCAAATTGCATGCTTTAAATAGTATTTACTACAGTCTACAGTCCAATTCTCATTATTGCAATGGTCCCAGCTCTATCCATATGATTTATAAGATCATTTGTGACTATTTTGAACAAGAGTTACAATGTTCTCTCCATCAATTTCTCCTGAAAATCACAAATGAAACTAAAGTCATTTGTCCTCTTATATTTCATAATGTTGTCTGTTGATTAGACTAATTTTGTTCATTTCATAACCACAGCCATTAAAAGATGATCACTCCTTTTACTAAACTATGAAGCTCAAAATCATTTGAATTTTAGTAAAGGCAAATACTAAAGATAATTACAGATCTTCTTAAAATAAATTTTATTGCCTCCAATATATATAAAAACAGTCTATCACAAGAGGCATACCCTTGTTCCTTGGCAATGTCATCCTTGAGTCAAAGTAAGAAACTAGTGAGGCTCACTGTTATGAAGAGCAAGTCTCTTGGGTTCAGGGGTGCAGCTGAAGGGTCTGCTACTGAAAGATCCCCATTTCCGGGGAGACCCTTGCTCAGGTCCCAGGATGAGATGATGCCCCAATAACTCAAAAGAAACCATTCTTGATGCAATATGCATGAGGTTTAACTGGGAAAAATCAACATGTTGAAGACTAGCTCATAGGAGATCGACCCTTAAGCAGTTTCAATTGAGGGCTTTTAAAGGAACAAGCATAAGAAAGGAGGGGGAGGAGTTTACAAAGCTGAGTAAACATTTTAGCTCAAATCTTACTGAAGGTGTTAGCACCAGGACACCCTACCATGTGACACTAGACCTCTGTTGCCAGGACAATTACCCTCAATCCCACAACTCACCTGGCTCAGTCCCCACCCTCATTGGTGTGATGTCATTCTCCGTAGAAATTAGGGGATCACCCCCTCCTCACCCTCTTCTCCTCCTCTCTTCACCCCTCCTAGCTCTTCTCTTCTTCTCTTCACACCTTCCCCCCTCTCCTTCTCTTCTCTTCTCTTCTCTTCTCTTCTCTTCTCTTTCTCCTCTTTCTCTCTCTCTCTTCTCTACTCTTCTACCTGCTTCGCCACTCCCCATCCCTGCTTAATAAACCTCTCATGTGGAATCACCTTGGCATGGTCTGCTGTTTGGTTTATCCGCCCAAAACATAAAATTGGTGCCGTGACTCAGATGAATAAACAAAAAACAGCAGCCACCAGCGCCTAGTGTTGCCCAAGGGGCATCCAGTGGACACAGCGGCTTACTGGGTAGACACTAGAGGTTCTCGTGATGACTTGGGTACTCCAGCTAGGCTGATTTCCTTTTTGGTTTCTGAGTTGTTCTCTGGGACACCAGTAAGAACACCAGGAACTTCCAGAGCATGGGCAACAACTTGTCCTCAAATGTACGCCCAGATACATCTCTAGGATGTGTCCTAAAAAAAACCTTGAGTCTTTAAGGTTCATGCCTCCTTTGAAGGCATCCAGATTAATATTCCTCTGCAATAAAGGCTGGACTTGGTACTCACTAGATAATGGTTCTCAATGGCCAATTAATGGCACCTTAGACCCAGTTGTTTTAAGGGATCTTAATACATACTGCCAGCAAACCGATAAATGGGAAGAGGTTACCTACGCAAAATCTTTCATCTATCTCCGTTCCAATCCTGCTATGAGTTCTTCTTGCTCTCCAACTCAACTCCTGTTAGACATGAAACCTGCACAACTCCCACTGGATGATACTGCGGTACTGGACCCAGCTTATGAACCACCAACTTTCTGCCGTAGGCCTACTTCTGTGCCATTTAGAACCCAAATTGCTACCTTGGCTTCCCCCCACTGAGACTCCCCAGGGCCTGTCTCCTCAAACTCTCCTCCTGACTTTTCATGATATACACATGATACTTACTAACAATTTGCTTCTCAAAGAACGCAAGCAAGTTTGGGAACAAGCAAGAGCACATGCAGACGAAATTCACCAAACAGAGCACATCCAATCGGAGCGGAGACAGTGCCTGANCTGGATCCTCAATGAAATTATAATTCCACAGGTGGTATTCTAGCCAGGGACAGGTTTGTTACATGTCTTTTGGTGGGTCTGAGAAAAGCAGCTTTAAAGCCAGTAAATTTTGAAAAACCTTCAAGAGGTTATCCAAGATAAACAGGAAAATCCATCTCAGTTTTTAGAATGTCTTAATGGTGCTTTATTGCAGTATACCAATGTGGACCCTGAGAACCCAGAGGGTAAACAGCTCTTAATTACTTCTTTTCCCAGAGCTACCCCGACATAAAAACTAAATTGAAGAGGGGACCCCTGACTCTACAGGCAGAAGTCCTGGCTCTGGCCTTCAAAGTGTACTATGGGAAAGATGAGAGGGTTCGCAAGCAGAAGTATAATATGCTGGCAAAGGCTGTCCGACCAGCCCCAGCTGCCACCCCGAGCTCATGGTCTTCTACCCAGAGACCACCAGGCACCTGTTACAGGTGCGGTCAAGAAGGTCATTGAGGCAAAGCCTGACCTAATCCTCACAAGCCGAGAGGGCCATGCCCTAGGTGCCATCAAGAGGGACATTGGGTTGTTGATTGCCCCCATGTTACACAAAACAGGGGGGCATCACTCCCATATAACCCTCCAACTGATCTCCTAGGCTTGGCTATGGCCGACTGACAAGGCCCAGGCTCCTCTGACCCGACCACTGCCATCAC
>NC_034593.1:6583366-6590704 GCF_900095145.1 Mus pahari | reverse complement strand
TCTCTTTTTCTCCCCTTCTTTTTAATAATAACAAGAAGGGAGGAATGTTAGCACCAGGACACTCCAAGGCCTGGCCCTACCATGTGACACTAGACCTGCGTTGCCAGGACAATTACCCTCAATCCCACAACTCACCTGGCTCAGTCCCCACCCTCATTGGTGTGATGTCATTCTCCGTAGAAATTAGGGGATCACCCCCTCCTCACCCTCTTCTCCTCCTCTCTTCACCCCTCCTAGCTCTTCTTCTCTTCACACCTTCCCCCCTCTCCTTCTCTTCTCTTCTCTTCTCTTCTCTTCTCTTCTCTTCTCTTCTCTTCTCTTCCTCCTCTTTCTCTCTCTCTCTTCTCTACTCTTCTACCCGCTTCGCCACTCCTCATCCCTGCTTAATAAACCTCTCACATGGAATCACCTTGGCATGGTCTGCTGTTTGGTTTATCCGCACAAAACATAAAGGAAGGGTTACAGGCTATGTTTGGCAAACATCCTTGGTGGGATCTGAGTAAACATCATAAGAGTGGGGATGATGCATTACAGCCCATCTCCTACGGAAGGGTGACAGTCTTATCTTTGGCAAACATTTTCAGACCCTTACACAAAGAGGTGCCAGGGTGAGTTTAAGATGAGCCAGTTCCAGAAGTCATTGGTAACTCAGGCTGAAGGTGAAAGATCAAAGAACTCTTTGCTGGGCTTTTGTTTCTAGGGGTCTAAGAAACAAATTGAGTTGGGGCCTTACATTACAGCACGCCTTATTTGATACGTTTCGTTTTGAGCACTAAACAAGTGATTCTTTCACTAGTGCTTCAGATGGGACCCAGTGGTCATGCTAGTGGAAAGTAGTTCTGCATATTTCATTCATCATTTCGGACCATGATAATTAAGGACATGAGTTCAAATCCTGACCTTGCCAACCCAGTAAGGCCTAGAGTGTCAAAGCAACTTTTAGTTCCCCTAAATTTAATTTTTCTTATTTCACATCCATCCCAGTATGTCACCATGATGGAGTAATAGGATAATGCACAGACTGGGCCTAGTGTAGAGTAGCCAAGTAAATCATCTTAAGTACAAATCGTTAACAAAGGAATTGTTGCGTTACGACAAATGTGGATTTTCTATTGCATTGAGAAGACTATAGTAGGGTTTGGATAGGGAATATGCTCTGCAGCACACATTTTTAGAAGAAATGCAATGACTCATGCTCAAAAAGCAAATATTTAGAAATATTTTATTTCACAATATCACAAACAAATGTACTAAGTATAGATCAATTCACAGGTTTTATTTTTTTCTTCCCATGGGTGTTAAGGAAACTCATCATAATGAAAAAGCGAATCAGGATAAGGCCATTGCTGTAACTTCCCAGACTTCTTACTTTCTTATGTTCTGTGAAACAAAGCACACTGGCAGGTGCACCACTCGCTTTCCTTCATACTGATTTTTACAAGATTTAATCAATAGTGGCGGGGAGTAGAGCAGGCAGAATAATAAATCTTTCTTACTTCCCCCAGAAGCCACCAATTTTGTTAACAGAGACTATCTGGCTCCCTCCACAGCACACTGGCTTCTGTTCTGAATGGAAAAGTTGAACTGCCCTGTAGGCCCAAAGTCTCTTGTTGTGCACAGCCTTCAGCTGTCATTCCAACCTTGGTCCTGAACAAGCCCCAAAGCCATTCCCCGCTCCTCATTGTTCTACTATTGAACCCATGTCTGTATGAATCTTAATTTAGCCACACCCAATTCACTATGCAGCCTCCTGCCTCTCTGCCTTGCTTCTTCCCTATGCACATTCTGCTTATTATGGCATCACATTGTGCTTTGCTGACATATTTGGTGTCCTCCATAAACACAATATAATTTACATTAAGAAGTATTCATTGTCACTTAGGAAATGCACCTGTGGGAAGATTCACCCAATATGAATACCACCATTACCTACATTAGGGTTCTAGACTAAATTAAATAGAGGATGCATACTGAGCACCAGCATATATAGATGCCATGTGATTGGCTACCAAGCAGCTATGCCACCACAGGGCAAGATACTCAAACTGCAAACCAAAACAAGCCGTGCCTTTCTTCAGTTGTTTTTGTCAGTGATTGCAGTGCAGTGGACCATGAGAGGAAGCCTGGTAAGTCTGAACTAAAGGCTAAAAGCCCTGGAGACCCTGAAGGGATGGTAGGAGGCACTATGCCCCTGTCACATAACAGAAGCCTCTATAAAGAGATTTGTGGCCATCAATCACAAAAAGGCAGTGTCCCCAAGCCCTGTCACATGTAGATGAGGCATCCCTAAGATCTCAGACCAAGACAATAGGAAAAGAGACATGACTTCAGTCACTTAGGCCCAAATCAGAGTGCTCCATTCTAATGAAGTAGCTAGAGGACCTGAAGACTTAGTCAATAAGCTTTCCTTCCCAGACACTCCTCCCTGAAAAAGGTATTTAATCTCAGGCCCACCCTGAGAAGTGGAGTGTGGTTTTAGGAATCCATTTTTCACCATGACAATAAACTGTTTGGAACCATGGTCCGCTTCTTTTCATCAAGAGAGGAAAGCCTTTGAGTACGAAGCTGCAGCCTAATGGCCCATACGTAAAAGGCTTCTCTGTGCTCCCACCCACAACCACATGTAGATGAGGCATCCCTAACATCCCAGCCACAACCACCAAGCCTGCATCTGCCCAGTTAAGGACTAACTGGAACAAGCTGGAGCTCTGCTTCCCAGCCCCCCCCACACACACACACACCAGGCCCAGGATAGTGGCTGTCCCCAGCCAGCACACCCTCAACCCCATTCTCTGTTCCTCATCTGTGACACCCAGCGGTACCTGGATGTCCGGACTGCACTTTCCCACCCTGAAGTAGCACCTTAACACTTCCCTACAGCCCAGCACCCAGCCCAATGGCAGTGCGGGGTAAGGGAAGTCAAATTTCTTGTCTTCCACCTCCTGAAGAGGCCATGCCCAGTGATGGAGCAAATGCAGGCCAAAAACCCTACAAGAGATTATATCAAAAGAAAGAAAAATAACTAAAATAAATATATATGTGCATACACATTCTATATATGAAATAACAGCTCCCGGGGGTGGAGAGCAATACTCCAACAAAGCTAGCATATAATCCACATCATTAATATATATTACAATGCAGCAGATAATTCCCAGTACAAACAAATACCTGAAACTATTAAGCTAAGTAATATAGTTACACTTTCTTGCTCATTAGATCATTCTGAGAGGAGACACATATAAACAGGTATATACTGATGATTCACACTGAGTCTACTTCCTCTGGTTTTTACAAAGAGTTACCCAGAAAAGCCTAACCTACATACACTGACTACTACACATAGTGAGAATATCAATGCACTGTGTCTAGCAAGACAATTCTGCAAAGCTAGCCCCCATTTGTAGTAAAAGCAAAGTCTTGTCATCACTCAGTGTAAGTATCAAGAGCTGCTGTAATATTTCATTTACATCTTCAGGAGAGGCAAATATTTATTTAATACTTAAAAGTCTGGGATAGACCAGGTTGGAGATCTCTATTGGGTCCCTCCCCCTCAGAGCTCTAGGAACACAGCAGGCAGGAGAGGAGAAATTGTTGGAGTCAGAGGTGTGCAGGACACCAGGAAAACATGATCAGTGAAATCCACTAAGTAGGGCTCATGAGGGCTCACAGAAACTGAAGCAGCAATTGCAGAGCCTGTGCAGGTCTGCACGAGGTCCTCTGCATATATGTTATGGTTGTCAATTTGGTGTTTGTGAGGGGACCCCTGAAAGTGGTAGTGGAGGTGTCTCTGAGTCTTTTGCCTGACTTCTAGACCACCTTTCTCCTTCTGGGTTGCCTTGTCTAGCCTTGATGTAAGGGTTTGTGTCTTACTGCCTCTTGTTGTGCAGAGTCCAGTTGATATCCAGAGAGTCCTGCTCTTATCTGAAGAGAGATTCTGGGGAGTTAATATAGGGGAAAGTGAAGGTGTGGGGAACAGGGAGGAGTAGAAGTAGAGGAGGCTGTAGTCAGTATGTATTATGAGGGAACAATAAATAAAAAAAATAAAAAATAAAAAATAAAAAAACAAGTGGGGAAGAAGGGAAGGACCTGGGATAGAGGGAAAGTTGGTTGGGGAAGGGGAGTGAAGAGGGGAACATGATCTGGTATTGTTTAGGGGGAAAGGACTGAAGCCCTGAGGGCCAGCAGAAAGAATGGAAACAGGCAACCTTGGGAGATAGGAGGTTGGCGGGACACTCCAGAATACACCAGACACCTGGGAGGTGAGAGAATCTTAGGACTCAAAGGGAAGGACCTTTGATAAGATGCCTGACAGTAGGAAGAGGTATCTTATAGTGCCAGCCTCCAGCAAGAAGACAGGGCATCAAATGAGGGAGGAGGTTGCCATCCCACAGTCACATCTCTGACCCATAATTGTTCCTGTCTGAAAGAAATACAGGGATGGAAATGGAGAGGACCCTGAGGAAAAGAAGGTCCAGCTACTGGCCCAAAGCAGAATCCAGCTCAAGGGGAGGTGATTCTTTGAAAGAATCAACAAAGTAGATAAATCCCTACTCAAACTAATTAAAGGGCCCAGAGTTAATATCCAAATTAACACAATCAGAAATGAAAAGGGAGACATAACAACAGAAACAGAGGAAATTCAAAAAAATCATCAGATCCTACTNNAAAAGCCTATACTTAACAAAACTGGAAAATCTAGATGTACTCAATAGTTTTCTAGCCAGATACACCACACCAAAGTTAAATCAAAAGCAGGAAAACTGTCTAAATAGGCCCATATCACACAAGGAAATAGAAGAAGTCATTAAAAACTCGCCAACAAAAAAAAAGCCCAAGACCAGATAGATTTAGTGCAGAATTCTTCCAGACCTTCAAAGAAGACCTGATACCAATTTTTCTCAAACTATTCCATAAAATAGAAAGAGAAGGAATTCTAACTAACTTGTTCTATGAAGTCACAATTACTCCAATACCTAAATGATACAAGGACACAACCAAAAAAGAGAACTTCAGACCAATCTCGCTTATGAATATTAATGCAAAAATACTCAATAAAATTCTTGCAAACCAAATCCAAGAATATCTCAAAACCATCATTCACCACACTCAAGTAGGCTTCATACCAGGGATGCAAGGTTGGTTTAGCATACAAAAATCCATTAACATAATCCACTACATAAATAAACTCAAAGAAAAAAATCACATGATTATCTCCTTAGATGCAGAAAAAACATTTGGCAAAATACAACACCCCTTCATGTTAAAAGTTTTGGAGAGATCAATAATTCATGGACCATACCCAAACATATTAAAAGCAGTTTACTGCAAACCAACAGCCAATATCAAATTAAATGGAGACATACTTGAAGCAATCCCACTGAAGTCAGGGACAAGACAAGGATGCCCATTCTCCCCATATCTATTCAATATAGTACTCAAATTGCTAGCTAGACCAATACGACAACAAAAATAGATCAAGGGGATACAAATTGGCAAAGAAGAAATAAAGGCATCACTATTTGGAGATGATATGATAGTGTATATCAGCAGCCACAAAAATTCTACCAGGGAATTTATATAGCTGATAAATGGCTACAGCAAAGTGGCCAGATATATAATTAACTCAAATAGATCAGTAGCCTTCCTTTATACAAATGATAAACAGGCTGAGAAAGAAATTAGGGAAACAACTCCCTTCACAATAACCACAAATAATATGAAATATCTTGGTGTAACTCTAACCAAACAAGTGAAATACCTGTATGACAGTGATTTCAAGTCTCTCAAGAAAGAAATCAAAGATCGCAGAAAATGGAGAAATGTCCTATGCTCATGGATTGGCAGAACTGATATAGTAAGTGGTCATCCCACCAAAGGCAATATAAAGATTCGATGCAATCTCCATCAAAATCTGAACACAATTCTTCATAGACATGGAAAGAGCACCTCTCAAATTCATCTGGAAAGGCAAAAAATCCTGAATAGTGAAAACAATTCTGAACAATAAAAGAACTTCTGGGGAAATCAACATCCCTGACCTCAAACTTTACTACAGAGCAATAGTGATAAAAACTGCATGGGATTGGTACAGAGATAGACACGTTTATCAATGGAATAGAATTGAAGACCCAGAAATAAAACCACATACTTCTGGACACTTGATCTTTGACAAAGAAGCCAAAAATATACAATGTAAAAAAGAAAGCATCATCAATAAATTGTGCTGGTCTAACTGGCAATCTGTATGTTGAAAAATGAAAATAGACCTATATTTGTCACCTTGCACAAAGCTCAAGTCGAAATGGATCAAGGACCTCAACATAAAACCAGATACACTGAATCTAATAGAAGAAAAAGTGAGAAAGAGCCTTGAACTGATTGGCACAGGGAGAAATTTCCTAAACAGAACTCCAATGGCTGATGCTCTAAGATCAAGAATTGATAAATGGGACCTCATAAAACTGGAAAGCTTCTGTAAGGCAAAGGACATATTCAATAAGAAAATAGTCAACCTACTATTTGGGAAAAAAATCTTCACCAATACCACATCCAATAAAGGGCTAATATCCAAAATATATAAAGAACGCAAAAAGCTAACCACCAAAAAATTAAGCAACACAATCAAAAACTGAGGTATAAAACTAAACTGAGATTTCACAACTGAGGAATCTCAAATGGCTGAGAAGCACCTAAAGAAATGTTCAAAGTCCTTAATGATCAGAGAAATGCAAATCAAAATAAACATGAGATTCCACCTTACACTAATCAAAATGGCTAAAATGAAAACCTCTGGTGAGAACACATATTGGAGAGGATGTGGAGAAAGAGGAACACTCCTCCGTTGCTGGTGGGATTGCAAACTGGTACAACTGATCTGGAAATCAATCTGGAGGTTCCTCGGAAAATTGAAAATTGATCTACCTAAAGACCCAGTTATATCTGATCTGATATTGGATGAGGGAAAAGGACTGAGGGCCAGCAGAAAGAATGGAAACAGGCAACCTTGGGAGATAGGAGGTTGGTGGGACCCTCCAGAATACACCAGACACCTGGAAGGTGAGAGACCCTTAGGACTCAAAGGGAGGGACCTTTGATGAGATGCCCAACAGTAGGAAAAGGAATCTTATATTGCCTACCTCCAGCAGGAAGACAGGGCATCAAATGAGGGAGAGGGGGCCATCCCACTGTCACATCTCTAACCCATAATTGTTCCTGTCTGAAAGAATTACAGGTATGCAGCAATACCTCTTCTGGGCATATACCCAGAAGATCTTCCAACTGGTAATAAGGACACATGCTCCACTATGTTCATAGCAGCCTTATTTATAATAGCCA
>NC_034593.1:6578552-6581261 GCF_900095145.1 Mus pahari | reverse complement strand
CCAGGGCCAAGAAGAGGGAGTGGGTGGTTAGGGTAGCAGGGTGGGGGGACGGTATAGGGGACTTTCAGGATAGCATTTGAAATGTGAATGAAGAGAATATCTAATAAAAAAAATGAAAAAAAAACTATATTTGGAATGATTACTGCATGAGTTTACACTTCCATTTGAGCAATCTTGGAGACGAATCTTAGAAGAAACCAAAGGGAGGAGATGAAGATGCAGATGCCTCTGCATGTAGCTAATTGAAACAGAGGGGAACTATGTGTCTTAGGATTCCTTTCTTACACAGTTCTGGCCGACATTTGCTAAGGAGAGGTGGGAGGAGAGATGAATATTTACAAAATAACCAAGATGTGCTGACCTCCTTCCTACACATCTTTATACACCTTCCCTTTCTCCTTCCTTTTGCTTGCCTCTGACCCTGCCTTTCTGCCTGCATTCAAGGCCAGTGACACCTGCTGCCGTTTACTGCTCATCTACTGCAAGCCCATCCTTTCATTCAGAGGGACAGCAAGAGCCCTACCTCCAGCACTGGCTTGCCTCTATAACCTGGGGCTGGTATACATATACGTATTGGGCAAAGAATGTCAAGGTTACTTGAAGATGGATCTTAAAATCCAAGTTAGAGGTAACTAGGTGATCTGGATCTCCAACTTCTGGTTCTCCTTCTGAAAACCATCATCACTAACATGTGAGAACTCCAAGACCAACACCAGCCTCAAGTTTGGGGAGGCATTTCCACTATGCCCCTTACTTACATAAGATCTCATCCCACTAATGAATCCTCAGTTCTGTGTCATTCAAGAATTTCTTGACACTCTTTCCATCCTGACATTTAAATTGAACAAGCTTGAATGATTTTTACTTCATTTTTCCTTCTTTATTAATAAAATCATTATGTAAAGGAAATCTTTATTGCAATGCTAAATGGTATGTTTTTCTTAATCTGTTAAAAAAAAGTCATATGCTATAATGTTCTTTTGAAATACATACGTGTATCTACAGCCCTACCCTCCTAATCATGTGCTGTGTCTTCTGAAAGGCACATGTATACAACCTAGAAACCATTAAAAATCTCACCTTTTTTCCATAGAGAAAACTCTGTGTGTTGATATAAAATATAGCATGCAGCGTTGACACTGCACTGTGTCAGGGTCCATGAGTACATATTGTACATCCAAAACAGCCTCTTTATGATTCCTGTGAACCTGGACACAGAGCTCTGCCCATCTCCTTGTCTGTAAAACAGGACTAAGAAGAATATTTAGGTTATTTAGTTTATACCTTGCTCTGCATAGTCAATGTAACTCCCTTAGAATAGCCATTAGCACATAGTACAAACCTTTTAAACATCAATTAGTTATTAGTGAGATGTGTTTCAGATTCAGAACATCACCAGTGAGCAACAGGTCAAAGTTCTTTCTATTCAAGATGCTGACATTATGATAAACACCTCACACTCATTTTCCTGGCTAGAAACTTCAAGTAGCCCCAGAATTAGCCCTAGCATGACCTGATGCCACTATCGATCTCTACCTTCTGCTGGACTTTCAATTATTTTATATTTGATTTTATTAGCATGCTAGCTACATGACCCTTCTCTCTAGGAAATCTTACAGACTTTTTGACTTGGGCAGGTGAGCCTGAGACAATTATACTGGTAACTTTAAAGAGAGTTAGAAAGAATTGTTCAAACCAATCAGTTGCTACCCTTGGAGCTACATTAAATCCCTAAAATTGCACAGTGCTTTACAGTGGAGGAACATTGGAGTGGATGTGCAGGAGACAAACCCAATCTCCTGTTACCATACTCTTGTGAGCTAACACTCCAGGGAATCTTTTCTGAGCATTGACCTTCACCATTGTTCAGCTCCCAAGGTATGGATTATGTACATTTTAAATAAATATTGGAATACATAATGCTAGTGCCTGCTCCCACAGTCTATAATTCCTTAAACTGATTTCCTGCCTGCTTAATCACAGTGCACATATGAGCAAAAGCACTGAAGGTATAGACTTGAAACCTTACCTTTGTTTCTCATTAATTTTATGACAGTGGATGATGTAGTCTACCACACTGAGCCTCGGGTTTTCCACTTGAACAAATGAGACTAAACATGACATTTATAATATAAAATTGGGAAGGAAAAAGATAAACTATAAGAAATATATAAAATGACCTGGCATACATTAAGCAAAATTGTTCCTTACAAACTGCCTCGTGAAAATGGAGAGATGGTAACAAGCACTTAATGATCTTCCATAGGACAGGAGTTCAATTCCCAGCACTCACACTGAGTGGTTTACAACCTCCAGTAACTGCAGGTCTAAGGAATGTGATGACTTCTATTGGCCTTCATTAAAATTGGTACACATGAGGTACCCACATACTTATACACACACACACAAATTAAAAAGAAAAATTTAAGATACATGTCTTGTACAATATAATAAACTAGTTGCCCATTGGTACAAATGACTGAATACCCTGCCTACAGTATGGGGCTGTAGAACTCTAAAACTGAAACAAGAAATCCCTAACTACTAGATGTAAAGTTCAGTCAGAAAACAAAGAATGAAGTGTTTTCTAGCTTCAGAGTGCTTTTCACCTGTCTTGAGAGCACACAGCAGACATATCTGACTGTTCATACCAAAAAGATGAAAAAGGAGGAGGAGGAGGACGAGGAGGAGGACGAGGAGGAGGAGAGG
>NC_034593.1:6576517-6578343 GCF_900095145.1 Mus pahari | reverse complement strand
AGAAGAAGAAGGAAAGAAAGAAAGAAAGAAAGAAAGAAAGAAAGAAAGAAAGAAAGAAAGAAAGAAAGAAAGAAAGAAAGAAAGAAAGAAAGAAGAAATAATTATTCTACCAATGCGCTTTGCTAGCATAATCTGTTTATCTCTGAGTTAGCCTGGAAATGTTTCCAAGTTGGAATCAAAAAGGGAAATTATCTATCCTATTTTCAACACTAATATTTTAGAAAAATAGACCTTGAGAAATGATTACACATTAAGCTGTCTTGGAAAACAAGTCAGAGAATAAATTGACTGAATGTAACTATTTTTAGAACCATTAACAATCTGCATGACCCCCAACCCTTTTCCAATGAATCTTCTAATTTGCCACATGCTATTTTATACTTTTGTTAAAATCTCTTTATGCATCCACATTACTTATTCACAGCCAGGAGATCAGAGCCCTAAAACAGAAATCACATTAAATGCTGCAGACAGAATGTGGCAAGGCTGTAAAATTACCCATCCAGAGTTATGGAGCTGTTATTAACCCTGTGGCAACAGGCCAATTTAGAGAAGTTATTTAAAGTTGTCACTCAAAGAGTGTTAACACTCTGTGGTCCCATATTTTCTACATCAATTACACTTGATTTATACATTTTCACTTCTATAATGCCAAACACTTGGCCATTGATAGTTCAGCCTTTTGTAGTTAGTCATATTTAAACAGAAATTGTACTGTATATTTTGACAGTAAATGCATGGATTCATTTTATGCTCTTGTGTTGAATGTTACATTGTTCCTCAATAGTCATATTCTCTAGAAAGCACCTTCAGTGGCCTCAGCTGCTACTTTCACGAGTTTGATTAGGTTAAAAAAAAATAAAGATATATAGATAGGCAATAGGTAGATAGGTAAGGTATTCTGTGTATGAATAAAGAGGGGAGATGGAGAGAGAAAGCAGGGACTATTTCTAGGTACTCTGTGATAATTGTTCTTGATAACATACTTATTCAAATATATTCAAATATATTCAAGGAATGACAAAATGCCTCATCAGTTTTGCCACACAAGCTTGACAACTTGAGTTCCATTCTCAGAGGCCTCAACAGAAAAAACAACAGAAACCTGAAGTTATTTTCTGATCTCCATGTGTGCATTTGATACTACATGAACACTCACATATGCACACATGCACGAACGCACACATACACACGTGCACATGAACATGTATGCACATGCATACATGCACATAAATAAATTCAAAATGTATGTTAACACACAAAATGTTAAGAAATAGTATATTTCTATATATTTCTTAAGATTACTTTGCACCATAGGATAATTGAACAAATTTCTATATTAAAAGTACAAAAATGTAAAGAATAATATGCATATACTCAATCTTCCTTGACAAATTCAAATGCTATCAAAGTGAAAAGAAAAAAACAGATGCAAAGATTCAAGTAATTACTGCCAATTAATTTGTATCATAAACAAAAACAACTCTTAAAATTCCTTTCATGATTTTCTTGGTTTTATAGTAATTCTAACAAAAGTACAGTATAATTTTGAAAAATTCAAAAGCAAGATTAAACAATATGTTATTTATCATAAATGTATTGCATATATTTATGTTTTAAATGTAAATAAGTATTACCCATTGATTTATAGTTAATCATGAGTACAAAATAGAGGAATGACTCAGGTTCTCTGCAGAGGCAGGCTGTGAGGTGAAGGAAGAGCTGAGAGTGAAACTTCGGCTGGCATTTCCAAACAGGCCAGCTCTTTAGCAAGCTAGTTGTTTTTAGTGAAAAACCACATCTATTTGCTTATTTGCTGTCAGTAG
>NC_034593.1:6541517-6574017 GCF_900095145.1 Mus pahari | reverse complement strand
TTATGTTTACTTATTCACTTTACATCCTGCTCACTGTCCCCTCCCAGTCACTTCCTTTCATAATCCTACCCTCATCCCCTGCCCCTCCTCCTCTGAGCAGGTGGGGGGGTTCTCTGAGTATTCCCCCACCCTGACACTTCAAGTCTCTAAGAGGCTAGGTACATCCTCTCCCACTGAGGCTAAACAAGGCAGTCCAGCTAGAAGATCATACCCTACCTACAGGGAACAGCTTTTGGGATAGCCCTTGCTTCAGTTGTTCAGGACCCACATGAAGACCAAGCTGCACATCTGCTACATATGAACAGGGAATCCTAGGCCCAGCCCATGTATGTTCTTTGGTTGTTGATTTCATAATCACACTCCTTATATACACACACCTATGTAAACGTGTATATAGATATACATATATAGTTCAAATTAAAAAAAAACGTTCATCAGATGACAATGCTCCCTCCAAAAGGCAAAGATAATCTAACAAAAACCCAGTCTTTGAGAGCCTCAAGGGCCCAGGTTAATTGACTGTGGTCTTTCTGTGGAGTTTCTATCCCATTCAGGTCCTGTAATCCTTCCTCCTATTCTTCCACAAGAGTCTAAGTACCATTCATTGTTTTGCTGTGGGTGTCTGCATCTGTCTGATCAGCTGGAGGGTGGAGCCTCTCAGAGGATAGCCATGCCAGGCTCCTATCTAAAAGCATAACAGAGTATCATCAATAATGGCAGGGTTTCGTACTTGCCCATAGGATGGGTCTCAAGTTGGGGTGGTTGTGGGCTGGCTCTCAGTCTCTGCTCCATCCCCTGTGCCTGCATATATTACAGAGAGGATAAATTTAATGAGAATAAAAGGAAACAAAACAAATCATCCAAAATCATTCTGGTGTTCCGTTATCCTGTTCACTTCCCCCAGAAGATTTAGGCTATATATAGGCCTCAGTGAGGCAACACTGAACAGTGAGAAAGTACCCCCACTTGGCTCTTTCTGAAGGCAAGAGTATGAGCTGTCAAGAGGACATTATTATTATGATCTCCTGGTTGGAGGACAAGAACATTGTTAAGCAACTTAGAGTACATATGTCAGCATAGCACCATCCAACTGGACCAAGACTGAAAATGCCTGATACAGACTGTTCGATTGAACATATTAACAATAAAACAGGTAGCATGGTAACAAACTTAAACAGCTAGAATCTTCCTTAAGCATTTCATCAGGGTTTGATGTACATGATCCCTATACATTTGCAAATTCTCCCTATATTTTGTATGCACATATTCCAGATAACAAGAAAACTCCACAGCAAGCCTCCACAATTCAAACTATTTGAATACATATTTCTTTGAGTTAAGAAAACATTTGGGCCGGGCATGGTGGCGCATGCCTTTAATCCCAGCACTCGGGAGGCAGAGGCAGGCTGATTTCTGAGTTCGAGGCCAGCCTGGTCTACAAAGTGAGTTCCAGGACAGCCAGAGCTATACAGAGAAACCCTGTCTCAAAAAAAAAAGAAAAAAAAGAGAAAAAAAAAAAGAAAAAAAAAACATTTGGTCTGAATTACTCATACAAATGGCTTAGCTCTTTAGTTAAGCATTCAAACAAGGAGATAGGACCCAGATGTAATTTTAAAATTATACTGTTCCTAGAGCATTATCATTTCATCTAGATAACTGACAATCTTTCAGAAATGTGAATTGGAATAGGACGTTTTCATGAAGTTTTTTTATTTGTCATGGAGTATTAGAGGGACATCGGCATCTGTACACACCTTGGATCACATCCAAATGATAATATTGATCAAACTAACAAGAGTGTCTGGAAATTTAGATGGTGAGACTAAAGTAGTCTGGCTGTTGGAGCTGAGGTTGGGGGATAGTTTTAACAGATGTTTTAGATGTATTTCATGAAAGTTGTGAACATTTTCACTGAAATCAAGAATCTGCTTTATAATTAGTATTCATGGGCAACCATTCCCTTGCTAATTTTAGTGAGGTAATGGTAATTTCTAATCTTCGCAGGAGAATATAAAACAAGTTTGTTTTCCACTAAGAGTCTCATTAACAGGATCTATAAAAATAGGTTGTAACCGACTAAAAATAGTAAATGTTAATAGACAATTCAGAAACTTTTAAATGCATGCTGAGATATTAACAATCGGGGCTAACATGTTTATCATTACTTATTTGTAGATATCATTACTAAAGAGACAGTAAAACATCTATTTGAAAAATGTAATTCCTGTCTTTTGAAATAAATTCATCAATGTGGCAAAGTGGTCAGCTATAAATTTTTAAAACAATAGGGTTTAAAGATAAGCTTTAAAGTGAAGAATTCATCAGGTAAATAGGAGACGTGCCTAGAATTAATTTTCAGGGTTCTTTCACCACCCTTGCCAGAGGTGACATGAAGAAAGGAGAATTAGGACATTTCCTACTCAATTTATTCAGCCTTTCCATTTCTTTCCTTTTTCTGTTTTCAACTCACTCTAATCCTTCTAAGTTTTTGTTTTGTTTTATTTGTTAGGGTTTTTTATTTTTCATATAGTTCAGTTTTCTTAAAAATACCAGATGGCTCACTCTGTTGAAAATACTACTACTACTACTATTACTACTACTACTAATAATAATAATAATAATAATAATAATAATCTAAAATGATACTCAGGTTAATCCCATCTTCTGTAAACCCTGTAATCCCTTTATGTCTATAAAGCTGTTATGGCCTTTGCCCTTAAAACATCCAGGAGTTTATAGGCAAGACTTTTTTTTTTTTAAGGATTTAAAAGACTCTTACTAATGCATGTTTTCTACTTGAGAAAATATATAAATCTCAGACTATAAGTGAATTAGCTAAATAAAAATTTAGATACAGTGTACAAAGGTAAGTATGTACTATAATTCCAACAGCAGACACATAAAAGTAAAACAAAAATATATGGTTAAAACTTTAGTAGATTATTCTTTTAAAATGGGGTCTATCAAATACTCTGAAAGTCAGAAAATGTCAGGGAAGAAAATAGAACAACTGAAAATTAGTGAAGAACATCAAAAAAAAAAAAAAAAAAAAAAAAAAAAAAAAAAAGGAAGACCAGAAAATACAGGAAATCCAGCAATTACCAAACTGGAATTAAATAAAAGTGGACCACAAACATCAATTAATAGCCTGCAGTGATCAAACAAATTTTTTTAAAAAGTATACAGATTTTCATGGAGATGTGTTTATAAAAAAAAAAAAAAAGGTAGATAGTGCTGCACTGAAAGTAAATACGTGGGAGACTATCCATCCACTCTGGCAGTGAATATCAAAGGCAAGAACAGAGCTTCAGCCACGGACAAAACGGACTACAGAAGAGACTGGTAACCTATATATTTGCTAAATAAAATATGACACATGAAATACTAGCATACTACTAAAGCGAGAGTCCAGGAGAGCTGGCCCTCCTCTTGCCTGCCTTAAGGTAACATGGGTGTTTGGGTGATGCCGCTCACACCCCTCACACCCTACAGCCCACAGAGATTGGCCCCAGGGTCACTACCCCCAGATATCCCAGAGACTGGGTAATCTGTCCCTGTCCATCACCAGCTCCAGCATTAGAAGAGTGAGTCCCTCACTTTGCCTGGGCACTACAGTAGTGTTGATCCTGGTCAAGGAGGAGCAAGTGAGCCAGCCAAAAGACAGAGCAAGGGAAAGCTGGCCCTGCCACTCCTCTGGAGTAAGGTGACATGGAGTATGGGGATAAATACCCTAAGACATATGAAGCAAATGCTCTACAAGTAAGCGACAGCCACAATTTTAAGGACTTCAATTCACGTCAGAAAATTCCTTTCAGTGCCTCCAGGTAATCAACGGTGGGCAGTTGAAGCATGAAGATCAGTAAGCTCTGTCCAGATCTCAGAGCAAAGGCGTCCCAGAGTGGCAGTTGTGTGGCAGTTTGAAGAAGTACCTGGACCAAATTACAAAGGGAAGGCAGCAGGCTCTAAGAAGAAATACTCCATAAGCAGTTCCAGGGTCAGCACAAGAGCAGGTTAGGAAACACTGCCCTTAAAGCATGTTACAAAGTGGCATGAGTTAGGACCACTAATGAATATCAAGGTAACTTTTGCCTTTAGTTCTGGTGAGAATCTTCCACAATAGAATTTTAGAAAAGAAATTCTGCAGGCAAGGACCTTGGGTAAGCTGGAGGTGTAAAAAAATTGAATATGCTTGAGCAGTCCTGCATTCTAAACTGAAGTAAAAGACCCAGGAAATTCTGAAATGAACTTCATCAAAATAATAATACTATTTATTTAAAGTTGACATAGATTCTGAGATATTTATTCAAATGCAGAAAAATCTTGGGATAGCTAGATACAGAAGGATATAAATAATGCACAGTATACAGATATCAAGTCATCCTGTAGGTTAATAAGACAAGGAAAAGTGATCACAGAATCATACATAAGCATAGCTGAAGCAAGAAGATGAAGGTAAAATTATACCTCACATCATTTGAAAAGGAATGTAAGCCATACCAATAACAGTACAAAATCAAGAGTTGCAAAATCAGAGTTAATCTCCTAATTAATATATGTATGCTACATGTACATACTATATAAAACATTATAAGAATTATATGTGAAACTTGATATACTACACAAGGCTTAAAAGCACAATGAGAGCTAAAGGGCTAATCTTTATTTCAATAACTGAAAAGAGAAAACAGAATGAATAGCATGAGTTACATGTGCATCTTCATAATAGAGACAATTTTGATATCTACAAGGCAGTATTTTGAGAAGTAGGCTATTTTGTAGCATTATGGGATTAATCAACCAAAGGTCTCATAATATGTGAGAATGAGAGTTCCTGACAAGCAAGCAGACAAGGCGCAATATCTTATTATAAGCTCTTTTATACTACTTGAACTTGGAGTATGGTTATTCTGTCGTGGTAGAAACTGAATGATTTAAAATGAAACTTGAGCAAGTATTTCACATATAATGATATATATGCTTAACTAATAATATGCCTTGAATATTTTGTCATTGATACAAGAAAAAAGGGGGGGTGATGGAAAACTAATATTCAAGCAAATTTCTTAGAGCTAAACCAGACCATTTGTATAGATAGAAAATAATCTTTATACTTCATTATCAAAATAAAAATAATTGTATTTCGAAATATTCTGAAAGTAGTACTCTTGTGTAAGTTAGAAGCTATGTAAAAAATCAACATTCAAGCAATTACAGTGTTCAGCCCCCACTGAAAGCATCAATCTAATCAATAACTAAAATACTTTAATAAAATTCTTCAAAGCATATTAATTTAGCTTCCTTTTTGTTTTGTAGTATCTTTGGTGTTTGTGTGTGAGACTTTGCAAATGTTTGCTGTAGTACATGTATGTCACAACAGTGTGTGTGTGTGTGTGTGTGTGTGTGTGTGTGTGTGTGTGTGTAGGTCAGAGGATGTATTAGAAATTGGTTCTTGCCTTCTGACTTGTTGAGAGGCAGATTCTCTCGAATTGCCTCTATTCACTGAATGCATTTCTGCCAGTGTTCTGTGTACTTCTGGCTGGCTGATTTGCAATTTTTCTGGCCAACTTAATGTCTCCACTTCCAACTCACTGTAGAAATACTGGGATTGCCCCAGTGTAGGGGAACACCTACACTGTGGTTGGATTGGTGAGCAGGGGGAGGGGATAGGGGGTTTTCTGAGGGGAAACTGGGTAAGGGGACAACATTTGAAATGTAAATAAATTAAATATCTAATGCAAAAGAAATACTGGGATTGCAGGTTCACATCATAGAGTGAATTTTTACATGGGTTCTAGGCATCAAATTCAAGTGAACACACTTGTAAGGGAATCACACTTAAGTGATAAAGCACTTCACTCACCTTTGTGTTCATGCTCTAACAAAGGAGTGGAAAATGCCTTTGACCATGAACTTGTATGGAGGGAAGCTTTACTTGGACTTAGGGTTCCAGTCCAGAGGCTCTTGGCACTCTGGGGTGAAGTACCCATCGCTACGCACGATGGGAGCACACACGCAAGACAGCTCGCTTACCACCCCACAACCTAGAAACCAAAAGAAAGAAAGAAAAGGCCAGCATATTAAATGTCCTGTGAGCTTGGACTCCCCCACTGACCTTCTTTTTACTCATGAGGACCTGCTCCCCAAAGAACATACCACCTTGTAATTGCTACACATGATGTTCAAGTATTCAACACATGAACCTTCAGGGTACCTTCCTTATCTATTGTCTCTCTTTCCCTATGCCAAGTAAAACTACAAACTCCTCAAGATAGTTTTAGAAATGTCATGCATCAAACCATGTAAAGAACATGTCATTTAAAAGTTCGCAAGTTTACAATGCTCTGAGAGTTTAAGTCCTGAAAGCATAACTGTTTTGTAATATCTCAGCTTCATTCATCCTGCTTGGACTGGATTCACCTCCATTAGATTCATGAATCTTAAGTACTTGTCAGTTCACACCTACTTTCCTCTGTATCCTGAGGACCCTATATCTGAACACAGCCTTGGAATGAAAACTGCATCTTCTATCCACTGTCCACATCTATAATCTAACTTCAGGGAAGAATCTACTCTTCTCATGATGTCATGGTCATTATTTGGTGTAATATAATCATGTTGTTAAAGAATCTTCTTTTCTCTAAATTACATCAACTGGGAGGGGACCCAGGGCTCTGGCTCCCTAACCACTCCTACAACATCCAGAGGAAGCTTGACTCCCAGGAGTCATGACACACCAGGATCTCAGGTGAGGCCCCAACCTCTACCCCAATACCCAGCATAATTGGGACCTCCCAGGACCCATGGGGCACAAGAAACCCCACCCATCAAGAGGCACATGATCCATCCTGTTAGCACTGTGACCAGAGGTGAGACAGGACTCTGGCCCCCTATCCAGTCCTACAATACCCAGAGAAATCTTGACTCCAAGGACCTCTAACACAACAGGATCTCAGAGGCAGTTTGACTCAAAGGAGCTCTTACACACCCAGGATCTCAGGATCACAGCATTACAGAATCACAGAGACAGTTGGATTCCCAGGAGTTCTGACACAACCAGAGTCACAGCATCACAGGCTCACAGGCTCACAGGCTCACAGGAGGGACAGGCACCTATCAGAGACAGCAAGGCCAGTTAGCACTCGAGATAACCAGATGGTGAGAAGCAAGCACAAGAACATAAGCACAAGAACATAAGCACAAGAACATAACCAAGGCTACTTGGCAACAGCAGAACCTAGGTCTTCTACCACAGCAAGCCCTGGATACCCCAACACACCTAAAAAGCAAAATTCATATCTAAAATCACTATCTCATGAAGACTTTAAGAAAGACATCAATAACTCCTTAATAAATACAGAACACAAGTAAACAAGTAGAGGCGCTTAAAGACCAAACACATAAATCTCTTAAGAAAAGATAGGAAAACACAGTCAAATAGGTGAAGGAATTGAAGAAAACCATCCAGGATCTAAAAATAGATAAAAAAAAAAAAAACATGAAAGAAAACACAGAGGGAGACAACTCTGGAGATGGAAAATCTAGGAAAGAGCTCAAGAGTCAGAGATGAAAGCATCACCAAAAGAATACAAGATATAGAAGAGAGAATCTCAGGTGTAAAAGATACCATAGAAGACATTGACACAACAATCAAAGAAAATAAAAAAAGCAAAAATGTCCTCATTTAAGAAATCCAGGACACAATGAAAAGACCAAAACTAAGTGTAATATGTATAGAAGCAAGCAAAGACTCCCATCTCACAGGGCCAGTAAACATCATCAATAAAATTATAGAAGAAAACTTCCATAACCTAAAAAAAAGAGATTCCCATAAACATACAAGAAGCTTTCAAAACAGGAAATAGATTGGACCAGAAAAGAGATTCCTCCGGTCCCATAGTAACCAAAACACAAAATGCACAAAACAAAGAAAAAATATTGAAAGCAGAAGTAACGTATAAAGGCAGAATTACACCAAACTCCTCACTAGAGACTATAAAAGCCAGAAGATCCTGGGCAGATATCATACAGACCCTAAGAGAACACAAATGCCCTTTGATGTTTTAGAATTTAATGGAACCGAAGGCACAACATACCCAGACTTATGGGACACAATGAAAGCAGTGCTAAGAGGAAAACTCGTAGCTCTGACTGCCTCCAAAAAGAAACTGGAGAGAGCATACACTAGCAGTTTAACAGCACACCTGAAAGTTCTAGAACAAAAAGAAGCAAATACACCCAAGAGGAGTAGACTGCACAAAATAATCAAACTCAAGGCTGAAATCAACCAAGTAGAAACAAAAAAACTATGCAAAGAACCAACAAAACTAGGCACTGGTTCTTTGAGAAAATCAACAAGATAGACAAAACCTTAGCCAGACTAACCAGAGGGCACAGAGACAGTATCCAAATTAACAACATCAGAAATGAAAAGGGAGACATAACAACAGAAACTGAGGAAATTCAAAAATCATCAGATCCTACTACAAAAGCCTATACTCAACAAAACTGGAAAATCTGGATGAAATGGACAACTTTCTAGACAGATATCAAGTACCAAAGTTAAATCAGGATCAGATCAACCATATAAACAGTCCCATAACCCCTAAAGAAATAAAAGGAGTCATTAAAAGAATCCCAACCAAAAAAAGCCCAGGAACAGATAGGTTTAGTGCAGAATTCTCTCAGACCTTCAAAGAAGACCTAATATCAATACTTCTTAAACTATTCCATAAAATAGAAACAGAAGGTTCTCTACCTAATTCATTCTATGAAATCACAGTTAGACTCATATCTAAACCACACAAAGACCCATCAAAGAAAGAGAACTTCAGATCAATTTCTCTCATGAATATTGATGCTAAAATACTCAATTAAATTCTATCAACCT
This sequence comes from Mus pahari, assembly GCF_900095145.1. Lineage (NCBI taxonomy): Eukaryota > Metazoa > Chordata > Mammalia > Rodentia > Muridae > Mus > Mus pahari. The sequence continues at coordinate 6,565,130 of NC_034593.1, read as the reverse complement.
GAATCCAAGAACACATCAAAATGATGATTCTCATGATCATGAAGGTGTCATCCCAGGGATGAAGTAACAGTTCAATATACAGAAATCCATCAATGTAACCCACTATATAAACAAACTCAAAGGAAAAAAATGCATGATCATCTCACTAGATGCTGAAAGGCCTTTGACAAAATACAACATTCCCACACATTAAAAATCTTGGAGATATCAGGAGTTCAAGACCTAACCTAATAATAATAAACCTATATTTAAACATAATAAAAGCAATATACAGCAAACCAATAGCCAAATCAAACTAAATGAAGAGAAACCCAAAGCAATCACACTAAAGTCAGGGACAAGAAAAGGCTGCCCATTCTCCCCTTATCTATTCAATATAGTATTCAAAATTTTAGCCAGAACAACTAGGCAACAAAAGGGAATCAAAGGAATACAAGTTGGAAAAGAGGAAGTCAGGAGTGGTGAGGCTCAAGTGGGTAGATGGTTGGGGGAGCACCATCTTAGAGGCAAAGGGGTTGGGAATAGGGTGGGGATTTCATGAAGGGGAGACTGACTGGGAAGGGAGATAACAATGAAACGTAAACAGATAAAATGATTTTTTTAATTATATTATCTTTTAAATTTTTATATCACCTCTCTCTCTCTCTCTCTCTCTCTCTCTGTATGTGTGTGTGTGTGTGTGTGTGTGTGTGTGTGTGTGTGTGTGTGTCTTCTCTTTTTGCCATACAGGTCTTTTTTATATACCATATGCCTTCNAACAGATAAAATGATTTTTTTAATTATATTATCTTTTAAATTTTTATATCACCTCTCTCTCTCTCTCTCTCTCTCTCTCTGTGTATGTGTGTGTGTGTGTGTGTGTGTGTGTGTGTGTGTGTGTGTGTGTCTTCTCTTTTTGCCATACAGGTCTTTTTTATATACCATATGCCTTCCAGTTTAGATTTTTAAAGGGATTCCTAAGTGTGTGAACAAGTTTGTCTCTGCATCTATATAATGTGTCTTTTGGGGGATTCTTTTCCTTCTGTTTGTTTGATTTGTCCTGTTCTGGTGTTATTTTGGTTTTATCTTATTATAATATTATACCATACTATTCTATTCTGTTATTACCTTACAGAAGCCTGTTTGTTTTCTAATCAGAGACAGAAAGTGGTGATATCGATGGGAGATGTAGAAAATGCAATCAGGATATATAATGTGAGAAAATAATCTATTTTCAACAAAGGAAAAAAAGAAAAATAGTTACAATTAATAGAAAGACTGCATATAAATGATAGACAATAGATAGGTTATACATAGATATGTCTGATTCATTCATTGCTTGATAGAAAAATCGACGATAGAACTAGATAGATAAAGGATCTATATCCCTTTCTGATAAGAATATACAACATAAGCCCTGTTATCAAAAGTTTAATATAATAAAATGAATGAATTAAATCTAAAGTTCTATCAAAAAATATATTTTTGAAATTTCATCCAGAAATTCTTTGGCTGACATATAGGTCAAATGTAATATTCCATTCCTGTAGAATATTTCACAACTGGTAACCTTCACAAGTAAAAGCAATGCCTTAAATGACTTTACTATTATCAAAGAAGCTCAGTTGTTTTAGACGTTTTTCTCTAATATGGCCATCTGACAGAGGGTAATTGTTGCATATAATATAATATGACAACTCTGCCCATTAACTTGTTCTCTAACATACCCTTAAGTAACTGACTTAATACAATATTTAGAATGGTGCTGCGAAGCCCTGCTCTTCACCATAGTATCTGTTGGGCACAACGCTCGGAGCAGTTTCCCACCAGCCTCTATCTGGACGATCGGAGCAGTTTCCCACCAGCCTCTATCTGGACGATCGGAGCAGTTTCCCACCAACCTCTATCTGGACGATCGGAGCAGTTTCCCACCAGCTTCTATCTGGACGATCGGAGCAGTTTCCATCCGGAAGCTCTCAGTGGTCACTTCACCCAGAATCTATTGCTCCAAACAAAATCAAAGTTCTTAAAACAATGATTTCTTCTTGGGGAGCACAGATTTTAAAATAGAATGGAAGGTTTCTTCTGCTTACGTCTCTGCGATAATGTGCATTACACTCTATCCTCACCACTTACTCAACTCTAAATTTTATTCAGAACATTAAAATTAATGAGGCTCTTTATTTCAGAAGAATTTTTCTATATGTTACTTTTCCAGGCTTGGGCTTTTCTTTCTATACTCAAAGTACAATTGCAGGATCCACCATTAAGCCACACTTCTCCAGCCACAACTGAAAGAATCAATGTCCCTAAGAGAAAGAAACTTTCCCTAAAACTCTTTGGAAGTGTTCGCATATAGATTACATAATTCCCAACCTGGTATCCTAGATTTATTCCTTGAAGTTTTATGAAGAATGGAAGAGTAAATTACATAGATGTGTATATAAAATGACATATTTCCCTTCCTGTTCCTGTGCCCACTCCCTACCCTAGCACCACCACTCCTGTCTACCAGCAATGTCTATTCTATTTCCTGGTCACAGAGAGATTCATGCATCCCCACCCCCCAGCCCTCCTTGTTACGTTTCTTCTCTGGGTCTGTGGATTTTGGAGTGGTTATCTTTTACTTTACAGCTAATATTCACTTATAAATGAATACAGAGCATGTTTGGCTTTGTGGTCTATATTAGCTCACAAAGAATGATATTTTTTCTAGTTCCATTCATTTTCCTGCAAATTTCATGATATTCACATTTTTAAGCAGCTGCATAATACTCCGCTGTGTAAATGTACCGTGTTTTCTTTATCCATTCTTTGGCTAAGGGACATCTAGGTTGTTTCAAGTTTCTGGCTATTACAAATAAAGCTCTAGGGAACATAGTTGGGCAAGTGTCCTTGTGGTATGGTAGAGCCCTTTGGGTATGTTCAGGAATGGTATAGCTGGGTTTTGAAGTAAATTGATTCTCAACTTTCTGAGAAACCACCATATTTATTTTCAAACTGGTTATACAAGTTTGCACTCCCATAGCTATGGAAGAGTATTCCCTTTGATCCTCATCCAGCATGAGCTCACACTTGTGTTTTTTATCATAGCCATTCTGACAGGTGTAAAGTGGAATCTCACATCAGGCTGGGGGAGGATAGAGAGAGAGTATGGAATGGGGAAAGGACAAGCTAGAAACCTAGTGCAATGGAATATCCTAAGAATCAAAGAGGACGACTCCTAACAATGGGAGATATAGAGCCTGAACCTGTAACCAGTGAGGGATTGGGACACTAACTTGGCCACAAAGTCATTGACCTATAATTTGTCCTGCCTACAAGACGTGCTGGCATAAAAGTAACACAGAAATTGTGGGAGTGACCAACCAATGACTGATTCAACCTGAGGCCCATGCCATGAAAGAGAGCCCACCCCTCACACTATTAATGGTATTCTATATTTGCATACAAGAGCCTAGCATAAACTGTTAGATCTAAGAGACTTCATCCAGCATCTTATGGCAACAGATGCAGGGACCCACAGCTAAACATTAGGTCGAGAGTGTGGATCCCTGTGGAAGAATAGAGAAGCAGATGGTTCAAGAACACCACAAGAAAACCCACAGAATTAAGCAACCTGGGCTCAGAGAGCCTCACAGAGACTAACGACCAGGGAGCCTGCATGGACCTGACCAGTTTTCCATATATGTTACAGTTTTGTAGCTTGGCCTTTTTGTGGCACTCCTAACAGTGGGAGCAGGGGCTATCTATGACTCTCGCCTGCTTATGAGACACTTCCCTGCTACAGGGTTGCCTCTTTTAGTCTCAATATAAAGGGAGGTACTTAATCTTACTGCAATTTGATATGCCATGGTTGGTTAACAAACATGGGAGGCCTGCCCTTTTTTGAAGAGAGTCAGAGAAGGAGTTGGTAGGGGTAGGCAGAAAGGAGGTGAGAGAGAGGGACTGGGAGGAAAAGAGGGAGGGGAAACTGTGGTTCATATGAAGAGAGAGGGGGAGAGAGAGGGGGGAGGGAGAGAGAGAGAGAGAGAGAGAGAGAGAGAGAGAGAGAGAGAGAGAGAGAGAGAGAGAGCTCTTTTACTAATAATGAGACCATCAAGGATGGTATATCCTGAATGGCGTCTTTGTCATTGTAGAAGGCTCTGAATCCCTGCAATTTCTCCTTTGACTCTAACAAGTTTACCCAGCTTCACTAAGGCCACAGCTAAAAGCACTGCCACTCCAAACTTGAGAACAAAATTTCTAGCCCACCAACCCACCTTCTCTCCCTGGAGTTATAGGACAGGATTCACTGTAGAGTAAAGATATTACAACATATTGATTAAGACTCCTACTTCAAACAGACCCCTCCACAAAAGCACTCAGGCGTTTTTTATAACTTCCTGTCTGAATGAAGATATTATAGTGGTGTATTCAGTTAAACAGATGTTTTGTAGGTTTGGGGTTCACACCTGCTTTTCTCTTCTGCTATTAGAGTCATTCTTTGTCCTGACTATTGTTTCCTGTGATGTCACACTCCATCTCTAGGAACTCAGGCCAAATAAACATTTCCTAATTAGGCTACTTTGCATCATGCTCTGGACTTCCAGTTAGGCATCATCTGGCAGTTTGGTAACATGGTGAACCAGGCAGGCACTAGCTCCATCTCTGCATGTTATGGATTAATTTTCATTAAGGGAATACATTCTGAGGCCACTGCAGAAATGAGACCTCCAAATATTTTATATGGTTTGACACTTTGCCAAATCTGTAAGAACCTGAGTTTTACTCTAAGAGATTTTTTTATTACACTCCTAGAACAGGCCATTTGCTAAATTGAGTATATTTAACCAATTTTCTGACTGTGCTCATCTAACCTAATGAGTCACATTAAGGTCCTTATTTTTTTGGACATTTCCCAATTTCTCCCAATATTTCAGAATTAACATTTTTCCAGAAAAGGTTTGAGGAACAAGAGATATTTCATAGAATAGGAACAGTAACTTTATCCCTATTTTCACATAATCATGAATACTTTTAAAGCCTAGAGTAGATAAGGACTAATAAAACAATTATCTCAAAATACTAAAGTGTTTTTGTTGCTCCTAGAGGTCATGACAGACCCAGGGATCCCAGATAAGTCCCTGCTCTGCGCCCTATACCTCCCAACTTCCCTTCAAGCACACCCAACAGCTTAAACTGCATCAAATACCCTGGGATCCATTTTCCAGATCACAACTCCACCTGCATTCCCAAAGGTCACACTGGCACCAGAGACCCTAGATAAGACCCTGCACTGTGCCTTATGCCAACTCCCCTTAATGCGCATGCAATGTCCATAAAATGCACACCGTGTCCTGGGCTCCATAGGCTAGACCACAATTTTGGCAGAAGATCTCACCTTTCTTGGAGGCCATGCCAGTTCAGAGGCAATGTAGGCACCCAAAATTCCAGAAGTCACAAAATCTACAAAACCCCAGCAAAGAAACCCTACTGGGCCTGAAGATTTGCTGGTCACCAGAACCTTAGACCACCCAGGCCAGAACACTGAGAAGAAAGAAAAACCAAGGGGGAAAACATCTTGAGGACAGCATAAGAATACAATACACAGTGACCAGAGCAATATGGCACCACCAGAGCCCAGGTATCCTACTACAGCAAGCCCTCGTGGGGTTTGTTTTGTTTGTTTGTTAGTTTGTTTTGTTTTGCTTTGCTTTTTTAATTTTCGTAGATATTTTCCTTTTTTTTACATTTCAAATGTTTTCCCCTTTCCAGTTCTCTCCTTCTGAACCCCCTATCTCACACACCCCCTCCACCTGCCTCTGTGACGGTGCTCCCACACCCAGCCACCCACTCCCATCTTCCTGCCCTGGCATTTCCCTATACTGGGGCTTTTAACACACTCTGGCCCAAGGGCCTCTCCTCCCACTGATGTCCAACAAGGTCATCCTCTGCCACAAATGTGGCCAGCACCATAGGTCCTCCATGTGTAACCTTTGGTTGGTGGCCCAGTCCCTGGGAGCTCCTGGGTGTCTGGCCTGTTGACACTGTTGCTACCTCCTTGGGTCTGGAAAGTCCCTCAACTCCTTCAGTCCCTTCTCCAACTCCTTTATCCGGGACCCCACTTAGTCTAATTGTTGGCTGCGAACATCTACCTCTGTATTTGTCAGGCTCTGGCAGAACCTCTCAGGAGACAGCCATATTAGCTTCCATCAGCAAGCACTTCCCAGCATCCACAATAGCATCAGGGTTTGGTGGCTGTATACAGGATGGATCCCCAGGTGGGGCAGTCTCTGGATGGCCTTTCTTTCTGTCTCTACTCCAGGCTTTGTCTCTATATTTCCTCCTGTGAGTATTTTCTAAGAAGCACTGAAGCATCCACATTTTGGTCTTCCTTCTTCTTAGGCTTCATATGGTCTGTGAATTGTATCTTGGGTATTCCTAACTTTTGGGCTAATACCACTAATCAGTGAGTACATCCCGTGTGTGTTCTTTTGTGACTGAGTTACTTCACTCAGGATGATATTTTCAAATTCCATCTATTTGCCTGCAAATTTCCTGAAGACATTGTTTTTAATATCTGAGTATGTACCACATTTTCTGTATCCATTCTTCTGTTGAAGGACATCTGGGTTGTTTCCAAGTTCTGGCTATTATAATGTGATTGCTATGAACATAGCAGCATAAGGAGCATATGTCCTTGTTACATGTTGTAGTATTACTTCTGGGTATATGCCCAGGAGTGCTATTGCTGGATCTTCAGGTAGTATTATGTCCAATTTTCTGAGGAACCACCAAACTGATTTCCAGAGTGGTTGTACCAGTTTGTAATCTCACCAGCAATTGAGGGGTGTTCCTCTTTTTCCTCATCCTCACCAGCATCTGCTGTCATCTGAGTTTTTGATCTTAGCCATTCTGATTGGTGTGAGGTGGAATCTCAGGGTTGTTTTGATTTGCATTTCTCTGATGACTAAGGATACATTTTTTTTGAGTTTTGGTGACCTTTATTTTGTTTTTTTATTAGATATTTTCTTTATTTACATTTTCAGTGCTATCCCCTTTCCTGGTCTCCCTCTGAAAATCCCCTCCCCTTACCCTCTCCCTCTGCCCCCTACTCACCAACCCACCCACTTCTACTTCCTGGCCCTGGCATTCCCCTACAGTGGAGCATGGAGCCTTCACAGGACCAAAGGCCTCTACTCCCATTAATGACCAACTAGGCCATCCTCTGCTGCATATGAAGCTGGAGCCATGAGTCCCACCATGTATATTCTTTGGTTGGTGGTTTACTCCCTGGGAGCTCTGGAGCTACTGGTTAGTTCATATTGTTGTTCCTCCTATGGACCTGCAACCCCTTCAACTCTTTGGGTCCTTTCTCTAGCTCCTTCATTGGGGACCCTGTGCTCTGTCCAATGGATGACTGTGAGCATCTCCTTCCATATTTGTCAGTTGCTGGCAGAGCTTCTAAGTCAACAGCTATATCAGGCTCCTGTCAGCAAGCACTTGTTGGCATCCACAATAGTATCTGGGTTTGGTGAGTGTATATGGGATGGATCCCAGGTGGGGCAGTCTCTGACTGGTCGTTCCTTCAGTCTCTACTCCACACTTTGTCTCTGTAACTCCTTCCATGGGTATTTGGTTCTCCCTTCTAAGAAGGATTGAAGTATACACACTTTGGTCTTCCTTCTTCTTGAATTTCATGTGGTTTGTGAATGCATTAGTACAGGAAACAATTTCCTAAACAGAACACTAATTGCTCAGGGTCTAATAATAATAATTGATAAATGGGGCCTTCTGAAACTAAAAAGTGTCTGTAAGGCAAAGGACACAGGACAAAACTCCAGCCTACAGATTGGGAGAAGATCTTCACCAACCCTACATAGCACACATGGCTAATATCCAAAATTTATAAAGAACTCAAGAAGTTAGACATCAACAACCCAAAATAACCCAATTTAAAATGAGGTACAGACCTAAACAGACAATTCTCAACAGAGGAATCTTGAGTGGCTGAGAAGCACTTAAATAAATGTTCAAAGTCCTTAGTCACCAAGGAAAGGTAAATCAAAACAACTCTGAGGTTCCATCTTACACCCATCAGAATGGCTAAGATCAAAAACTCAAGAGATAGCACATGCTGGAGAGAATGTGGAGCAAGGAGAACATTCCTCCATTTCTGTTGTAAGTGAAAACTTACACAATCACTTCAGAAATCAATTTGATAGTTTTTCAGAAAACTGGGACTAGTTCTACCTCAAAGATCTAGCTATACCACTCCTGGACATATACCCAAAAGATGTTCCACCATCCCACAAAGACACTTGTTCAACTATATTCATAGCAGCTTTATTTGTAATAGCCAGAAATTGGAAACAACCTAGATGTCTTTCCGTTAAAGAATGGATAAAAAATGTGGTACATCTACACAATGGTATACTATTCAGCTATTAAAACAAAGACGTCATGAATTTTTCCAGGCAAATGGATGCAACTTGAGAATATCATTCTCAATGATGTAACCCAGACCCAAAAGAAAATGTATCTACTCACTTATAAGCAGATATTAGCCATAAAATACAGGTACCACATCACACCCCACAGACCCAAAGAAGCTAAACAAGAAGGAATGCCAAGCAAGGAATTTCACTTAGAAGTGGGAATAAAATAGTCATAAGAGGCAGATGGAGGGAAGGAATTTGGAGCCAGGGCAAATGGGGAGGGAAATGAGGGGTTCTGGATCAGGTATGGGGAAGGACAGGAGAGATGGCTAGATGGCCCTGAAAATGAATGGAAATCTTCAACTGATGGAGGTGAGTAAGTGAAGCATCTCAAGAATGAGACAAAGACCTCGGATAAGGGGGGCACCCAAGAATCAATGGAGGTGACAATAACTGTACCTCATTACATTGGGGATATGGAACCTGAAGAGGCCACCTCCTGTAGTCAGTCAGGAACCATAGTGGAACAAGAGCAACACTAACCTACCCGCAAAACTTTCAAACCCAAATATATCCTGTCTACAAGAAATGCAGTGTAGAGAATGGAGGAGAGACTGAAAGAATAGCCAACCAATAATGCACTCAACTTGAGACCCATTCGATGGGCAAGCACCAATCCCTACCACTATTAATGATGCTGTGTTATGCTTGCAGACAGGAACAAGTTTTCCTTTGAGAGGTTCCACCCAGAAAGTGACTCAGACAGATACAGACAGCCATAGCCAAACAATGGATGGAGTTTGGGGACTCTTATGGAAGAATAGGAGGAAAGATTATGAGCCCTAAATGGGGTTAGGAACGCTACAGGAAAACCAACAGAATTGACTAACCTGGAGCCTTGGGGCTCTCAGAGTCCGAACCTCTAAACAAAGAATGCTCATGGGCTGGACATAGGCCTCGCCACATGTGTAGCAGATATGTAGCTTGGTCTTCTTGTGGGTCCTGAACAACTGGGATGGGGGCTGTCCTAAAAGCTGCTCCTGTATATGGGATATGGTCTTCTAGCTGGGCTGCTGTCTGGCCTTAATGGGAGAGGAAGTTCCAGAGTGGGGAAAGATATAGGGGTGCACCTACCCAAAAGAGGCAGGGAGGAGGTATTGTGGGAGGGTGTGACTGGGAAGGGGACAATGAGTGGGATGAAAACTGAATAAGAACAATAAATAAATTTAAAAAAGAAAAATTTATCAAAATAAATTTGTATTATTCATAACCAAAACAAAAAACAAAAATCAAAAAATAAATAAATAAATAAATAAATAAATAAATAAATAAATAAATAAATAAATAAAAACCAAAAACCAAAACCAACCTTCTGGGGATATCACCAACCCTGATTGCAAACTGTATCACAGCCCAATAGTAATACAACCTCATCTTATTGGCATGAAAATAATCAAAACAGACATGTTGATCAATGGAATCAAATTGAAGACCCAACATTAAATCCACACACCTATGGAAACCTGGTTTTTGATAAAGAAGCCAAATTTATTCAATGGATAAAAGAAAGCATCTTCAACAACCAGAGATAGTCTAACTGGCAGGCTGCATGTAGAAAAATGCAAATAGATCTATATTTATCAACCTACATAAAACTCAAGTCTAAGTGGATCAAAGACCTCAATGTAAAGCCAGATACACTAAATCTAATAGAACAGAAGGTGGGGAATAGCTTTGAACTCATTGTACAAGAGAAAACTTCCTAGACAGAACATTAATAGCTCAGGCACTAAGATCAGAAATTAATAAATCGAACCTAATGAAACTGAAAAACTTCTGTAAGGCGAAGAAAGAGTGCTATAAGTGGGGGTGAGGAGGAAACAGCAGCCTACAGAATGGAGAGTGATCTTCACCAACCCCACATTCGACAAAGGGCTAATATCCAAAATATATAGAAAACGCAAGAAGCAAACCAAATATCTCTATTTTTAAAGAAGAGTGCAGATGTAAACAAAGAATCCTCAGCGAATGAATCTCTACTGGCCAAGAAGCACTTAAAGATATTCTCAACATCCTTAGCCATCAGAGAAACACAAGTCAAAATGACTCTAAAATTCCATCCTATACCTGTCAGGATGACTAAGATCAAAAGTTCATTCTGGCAAGGAGGAAAAGGAACAACTCCTTCATTGCTGGTGAGAGTACAAACTAGTACAGTCACTTAGAAATCAATTTGGTGGTACAAAAAAAATGGAAATAAATCTACCTCATGACTCAGCTATCCCACTCCTGGTCATATACCCAAAGTATACTCCACCATTCCACAAAGACACTTGCTCAACTATATTCCTGTATTCTTTATTTGTAATATTCAGAAATTAGATGTGCCTCAATGGTATAATGGATAAAGAAAATGTGGTACATTGACATAATAAAGTATTACTTGGCTATTAAAAACAATGAAATCATGAAATTTTGAGGCAAATGCATGGATCTAGAAAAGATCATCCTGAGCGAGGTAACCCAGACCCAGAAAGATGAAAATGGTATGTCCTCACTTACAAGTGTATATTAGCTTTAAAGTAAAGGATAACCATGCTACAATCCACAGACTCAAAGAAGCTAAGTAACAAGGAAGGCTCAAGGATAGATGCATGAATCTCACTGAGAAAAGAAATAGAATAGACATTGTGGGTATATGAGAATTGGATCAAAACACAGTCAGGGTGGAGATGGGATCAGAAAAATCAGGTGTGGGGAGGACAGATGGAGAGAGTACTTGGAAACAACTAAAATCAGAGGGCACAATCACTGGCACAAGCTAGAAACCTAACAGCAATGGAAACTCCCAGGAATCTATGAGGGTGAACCTAGCTAAGACTCCTAGCAAATGGGGGTTATGGAGCATGAATTGGCTATCTCTTGTAAACAGGCAGGACTTCCAGTGAGGGGATTGGGACACCAATCAAGCCACAAAACCTTAGAATTGCAATTTGTCCTGCCTACAAGATGTGCAGGAGTAAAGATGGATCATAAATGACCAACCAATAACCTGTCCAGCTTGAGACTCCTGCGTGAGAGGAAGCCCAACCCCGATACTGTTGATGATACTCTGCTCTACTTATGGACAAAAGCCTAAAATAACTGTCATCAGAGAGGTTTTACCCAGCAACTGATGGAAACAGATGCAGAGCTCACAGCCAGTCATTATGTGGCATTCCAGTAAATCCTTTGAAGTAGGGTGAGGAAAGATTATAGGAGCCAGAGGGGTCAGGGGCACCATGAGAAAAACCTACAGAATTAACTAGCCTTGGCCCATAGGAGCCCACAGATACTGAACTGCCAACCGGGGACTATGCATAGGTCTGACCTAGGCCCTCTGCACGTGTGTTACAGTTGTGTAGCTTGGTCATAGGTGGGACTCATAACAGCGGGAGCAGGGGCTATCTCTGACTCTGCTCCCTTTCTTTGGGATTCTTTCCCTCTACTGGGCTGCCTCTTCTAACCTCAATAGGAGATATGAATAGTCTTACTGCAACATGATATGCCAGTGCCTGTGGGAATCCATAGGAGGCATCCCCTCTTCTGAAGAGAAAGGGTGAAGGAAAGGGTAGGTGAAAAGAGATGGGAGAAAGGGCTGGAAGAAGAAGGAGAGGAAACTGACTTTAGATCACTGTGTCAAAATACCTGAGAGACACAACTTAAAGGGAGAAAGTCTGTCTTGGTTCCGGGGGTGAAAGACAGTTTAATTCATTATAGCAGGGAAGGAAGAGCTACTGGGATGACTCCATCCCTGGTGTCAGGAGCTTGGTTCGTGCAGTAGCAGACCACAAATCAGAGAAGACTGGCTAGATCCAGTGCTGGGCATAGCGCTCAATGAGTGGCCTAGTGACCTACTTCTACTAGCCAGGACATGCCCCTTCTAGGCTCCACTGTCTTTGAAACAAGGCATGAAACTTAGAACCAAGCCATCAAAATGTAAGCCTATAGAGACATTTTAGTCAAAATGTAAGCCTATAGAGACATTTTAGTCAAAATGTAAGCCTATAGAGACATTTTAGTCAAACCAGAACAGGTGATTGTTTAACTCTTCCGTACCTTATACGAATTGTTATAATAATTAAATGAGCTTATACTCATAAATCACTGAAAGTATGACACACAAGAAAGCTATCACAAATTAATAAGTAGCAGAGTTCAGTGTTAAATAAAATATTAGATGTCATTCATTTTAAATAGTTATAACATTTATATGATCTTAGAACCCTTTCTTTCTATCCCTTTAGAACTTAAATATTTGTAATGAGACAACAGCAAGGAAATTTTAAATAAAGATTTACTAAGAACAGACATAAGTAGAATTTATATTTAAAGGGATAATTTTATTAAAGACTGATATTGCGATCATTCTGACATTGTTATGGATATTAAATTCATATTATTAATGGAAATTATGCCTATAATTCTTATAACACAAAAGAGCAATAACACAGCTGTGAACAGCGAGAAACCTATTTACACCATAATCCTGATTTTGAACAATAAAGTTGCTTATTCTACCAATATTACTTTATCATTTCTGTTTCAGACACTTAAGTATGGGTAATACAATTATCAAAAAAGTAGTTTGCAATACTTAATTATAATGAAGGATGAAGAGATAAATGAAAATCACATACATATAAAAACTTAACCTGGTATATACATCTGAACACATTGAGTAATTTGGCTCAGTCAAATAGCTCAAGGAATGTTTCTCTTAAAAAGAACACTGGAATAGATGTAAAAAGTAAAATAACGCCGGGCGTAGTGGCGCACGCCTTTAATCCCAGCACTCGGGAGGCAGAGGCAGGCGAATTTCTGAGTTCGAGGCCAGCCTGGTCTACAAAGTGAGTTCCAGGACAGCCAGGGCTACACAGAGAAACCCTGTCTCAAAAAAACAAAAACAAAAAAACAAAAACAAAAACAAAAACAAAAGTAAAATAACATGAATGGGTAATATCATTCCTAAAAGAAATTATTAGCATGAGAAAAGTATCTGGAGCATAAGCAAAGAATTTGGTAAAGAGAATAAGATGTAGGAACCTCAAACAAACTAAATGCCTTCATGAAATTTGCAGGCAAGTGGATGGAACTTGAAAATATCATCCTGAGTGAGGTAACTCAGTCACAAAAGAACACACACAGGTATGCTCTCACTGATAAGTGGATATTAGCCATCCCATATACAGTCAACAAGCCCTGGACGCTATAGTGGATGCTGGGAAGTGTTTGCTAACGGGAGTCTGATGTGGCTGTCTCCTGAGATGCTCTGCCAGAACCTGACAAATACAGAGGTAGATGCTCACAGCCAACCATTGGGTTGAGCTCTGGGTCCCTGGTGGAGGAGTTGGAGAAGGGAATGAAGGATCTGAAGGGGTTTGCATCCCCATGGAGAAAGCAACAGTGTCAACAGGACAGACCCCCCGGAGCTCCCAGGGACTGGACCACCAACCAAAGAATACACATAGAGGGACCCATGGCTCGGGCCACATATGTGGCAGAGGATGGCCTTATTGGCATCAGTAGGAAGAGAGACCCTTGGGCCTGAGAGTGTTCGATGCTCCAGTGTAGGAGAATGACAGGACGAGAAGACAGGAGTGGGTGGATGGGTTAAGGATCACCCTCATAGAGGAGTGGGGAGGGGATGGGATAGGGAGATTCTGAAGGGGAAAACATTTTAAATGCAAATAAAGAAAATGTCCAGCGGTTCCTCCCGGCCCTAATGTCAGGGCCAAGCCCGGGGAGGATGGCGCCCTAGAGCCTGGCCTTGCTGGGGTAGGGGCGGGAGGGGGCCAGGGCGGGGACCGGCCATGTCGGAGGTGACCCGGAGTCTGCTGCAGCGCTGGGGCGCCAGTCTTAGGAGAGGCGCCAACTTCGACTCTTGGGGCCAGCTGGTGGAGGCCATAGACGAGTATCAGATATTAGCAAGACACTTACAGAAGGAGGCCCAAGCTCAACACAATAATTCTGAATTCACAGAAGAACAAAAGAAAAACCATAGGCAAAATTGCGACATGTTTGGATTTGCGAAGTGCAGCATTACAGTGCACACAGTCCCAAGAAGAGTTTAAACTGGAGGACCTGAAGAAGATAGAACCAATCCTGAAGAATATTCTTACATATAATAAAGAATTCCCATTTGATGTTCAGCCTATCCCATTAAGACGGATTTTAGCACCTGGTGAAGAAGAGAATTTGGAATTTGAAGAAGATGAAGAAGGTGGTGCTGGAGCAGGACCTCCTGATTCTTTCTCTGCTAGAGTTCCTGGTACTTTATTGCCATGGTTACCATCGGAACCAGGGATGACGTTACTCACCGTCAGGATTAAGAAAATTGGTTTGAAAGACGCGGGGCAGTGCATGGATCCCTACATCACAGTCAGCGTGAAAGATTTGAATGGCATAGATTTAACTCCCGTACAAGATACTCCTGTGGCTTCAAGAAAAGAAGATACTTATGTTCATTTTAATGTGGACATTGAGCTCCAGAAACATGTTGAAAAGTTAACCAAAGGTGAGGCCATCTTCTTTGAATTCAAACATTATAAGCCTAAAAAGAGGTTTACCAGCACCAAGTGTTTTGCCTTCATGGAGATGGATGAAATTAAACCTGGGCCAATCGTAATAGAACTATACAAGAAACCCACTGATTTTAAAAGAAAGAAATTGCAATTGTTGACCAAGAAACCACTTTATCTTCATCTACATCAAAGTTTGCACAAGGAATGATCCTGATACAAATAACCAAGAACTTGTGTGAATTTCCCACTCAGAAACCATCATAGCTCTGTGTAGCATAATCACCCTTCAACAGGCAGGAAATGAGCCCTACCCGTGCCAGCTAACCAAGCAAGTCTATTGCAGCTGGACCCCAGATCAAAAGTTCAGCACGCCACTGACCTGTCACTCCTTTGGACACAGGTTTATTGTAGATTTGGAAACATTTTCACTTTTCTATTAATTGTGCAATTAATAGTCTATTTTCTCATTGCCACTACCACCCTGTTTCCCAGACAGCACTGTTGTAGATGTGCAGAACTTGAGACAATGCAGCAATAAGAATGTGCTAGAGTTTACATCTCTGCTCACTTCTGCTCCAGTGTGCTCTTCTGGTTTAAATGCCACGCAGTGAGTTGAAGTGGGTAGAACTGCTCTGAGAGGAATTGGACTAGTTACATTGCCTAGCAAAGTCTCCTTAGAAGAGACCTAGCGTGATGCCGTGGGTCTCCTGCATAGAAAGTGTGACCTGGCCAAATAAGAATCCCACATGGAGTGTTCCCCGGATGACCAGATTGATTTCTGAAGAGAGCACATGTATAGTCAGGTGGATTATCTGTTCTTCTCTATTGTACTGCTAATTCTTTCTGGTAGTTCTAGGGTTAACGTTGGAACCATCTCAGAATAACTATGGATTTTAAAATGTGTTTAGAGTATCTTTTAAATTGTATCATTTTGGAACAGTTGAGTCAGATGTCAAGATGTTGCGGGATAATTGCTGCTTTCCTAACCACCCATTGTGAGACCGTAAGACCCATACCTCTCCTTAGTATGCAAAAATCTGGAAAGACTGTCTATTTTTTTTTAATATAGGTAGATAGGATTGCCATTTATGTCCTATTTAGATATACAGTCATTCATCCATATGAAAATATGCAGGTCACAAGTTTATTTTGAATGGACTATTTACCTTTGGTGTAACAAGGCATAAATAAAACTTTGAAAGCACACACAAAAAAAGAAAATGTCCAATTAAAAAAACTAAATTTTAAAAAAAAAGAGGAACTTAATGCTGCACTGAATAAGTCATACAGAGGTTACAGGCCATGTTGTGGAGTTTTACAGACATGCTACAGTCACTGAGAAATCACTGAAAAACACTTAACAAAGTAATGCAAGAATGAAAAACATGGGCAGGTTTACTTTTGACAAAAAATATATGACTATAGTGAGAAGGCAGATTGATGGAGAAGAGACAAAAGCTGAGAACATCGTTTGAGATGTCATTTCAGCTTGATAAATTTCCCTAACAAGTGAGTGATAGAGATAGAGTAATGTTAAAATTCAAGGCTACTGAGGGATTTCATGATGCTCAAGATAAGAAAGATGAGGAATGAGGAGTTGTCAAAGTATTTCTTAAGTTACTGGCTTTTTATAAATAGACCACATTTAGCAATGAAAGGTCAGTTTTGTTTTGTTTTGTTTTGTTTTCTGATATGTTTTATTTAGAATGCCTTTGAAAATTTTAAGCAAAGATACCAAGTTGGCAGTGAGAAAACTGATTACAAATACAAAAAGGTGGCTGGTACCAGACTATTCCTTCTATGGTGAGTATAAAACTGGGAAAAATATATAAGGCAACATTTTAAGATATAATCCAAGGGAGTGACTCAGCCCTGACTCCTCTGAAGCAAAAATGTATAAAGTGCAGCCCATAATTTCCTTGAACTTCTACCTGGAAATCATTCCACACTACAGAAAAAGGCACATGGGGTTAAAAACAAAATCACAGCTGTATCACTTATTTTGGGAGGCAACAATAAACTAGAATTGATACTGGGGCTAAAGTTTGTGCAACTGGATATTAGTGATGGGGAAGCTGAATAGACAAGGCTTCAAAGGTCTATACAGAGATGTTCTCAAATTTTTTATTACAAATTCTATGCCTATATGATATATATGGTGAGACCAAAGAACGCCTGTTAAAGAAAAACTGCTACATCTTTGTGAAACAAAATGAGAGTTTTTTCTTTTTTTATTGGATATTTTCTTTATTTACATTTCAAATGTTATCCCCTTTCCCAGTTCCCACCCCCTCCTATCCAATCCTCCCACCCGCTGCTTCTATGAGGGTGCTCCCCCACCCACCCATCTACTCCCTCCTCTCCGCCCTGGCATTCCTCTACACTGGGTCATCAAGCCTTCCCAGGACCAAGGGCCTCTCCTCCTATTGATGCTCAACAAGGCCATCCTCTGTACAAGTATGGCTGGAGCCATGGGTACCTCCATGTGTGCTCTTCAGTTGATGGTTTAGGCCCTGGGAGCTCTGGGGTGTCTCGTTGGTTGATATTGTTCTTCCTACGGGATTGCAAACCCCCTTCAGTTCCTTCATTCCTTTCTTTAACTCCTCCATTGGGGACCCCACGCTCAGTCCAATGGTTGGCTGTGAGCATCACCTCTGGATTTGTCAGGCTCTGGCAGAGTCTCTCAGGAGACAGTTATATCAGGCTTCCATCAGCATGCATTTCTTGGCATTAGCAATAAATAGTGTTCGGGTTTGGTGTCTGTGTATGGGATGTAATGTATGAAGGACTGTCCCATCTCTGGATGTCCTTTCCTTCAGTCTTGGCTCCACACTTTGTTTCTATATGTCCTCCCGTGAGTATTTTGTTCTCCCTTTGAGTTCTTTGAGTAGAGGAAGGCTACTGATTTGAGTTAATTGTATATCCAGCCACTTTGCTAAAGTTGTTTATCAGCTGAAAGAGTTCTCTGGTGGAATTTTTGGGGTCACTTAAGTATACTGTCATATCATCTGAAAATAGTGATATTTTTATTTATTTATTTCCAATTTGTATCTCTTTGACCTCCTTTTGTTGTCTAATTGATCTGGCTAGGACTTTGAATACTATATTGACTAGGTAGGGAGCAAGTGGGCAGCCTTGTCTAGTCCTTCACTTTAATGGGATTGCTTCAAGTTTCTCTCCATTTAATTTGATGTTGGCTACTGGTTTGCTGTATATTGCTTTTACTATGTTTAGGTATGGGCCTTGACTTTTACCATGAAAGGGTGTTGAATTTTGTCAAATGCTTTTTGATCATCTAATGAGATGATCATGTGTTTTTTATCTTTCAATTTGTTTATACAGTGGATTACATTGATGGATTTTCATATATTGAAGTTCATCCCTGGAATGGAGCCTACTTGATCATGGTAAATAATTGTTTTGATGTGTTCTTGGATTTGAGTTGTAAAAAATTTTATTGAGTATTCTTTCATCAATATTCAAAGGGGAAATTGGTCTGGAGTTCTCTTTCTTTGTTGGGTCTTTGTGTAGGTTAGGTATCAATGTAATTGTGGCTTCATAGAACATGTTGGATAGTGTTCCTACTGTTTCTATTTTGTGTAATAGTTTGAGAAGTATTGGTATTAGGTCTTCTTTGAAGATCTGATAGAATTCTGCATGAAAATCATAAGCCTTGGACCTTTTTTTTGGTTGAAAGACTTTTCATTGCTGTTTCTGTTTCCTTAGGGGTTATGGGACAGTTTAAGTAGTTTATCTGATCCTGATTTAACTTTGGTATCTTGTATCTGTCTAGAAAACCATCCATTCATCTAAATTTTCCAGTTTTGTTGAGTATAGACTTTTATAGTAGGATCTGATGATCATTTTGAATTTCCTCAGTTTCTGTTGCTGTGTCTCCTTTTTCATTTCTTATTTTGTTAATTTAGAAACTATCTCAGTACTGTCTGGTAAGTCTGGCTAAGGGTTTATCTATCTTGTTGTTGATTTTCTTAAAGAACCAGCTCCTAGTTTTGTTGATTCTTTGTATAGTTCTCTTTGTTTCTAATTGGTAGATTTCAGCCCTGAGTTTTAATATTTCTTGCTGTCTATTCCTTTTGTGTATTTACTTCTTTTGTTCTAGCGCTTTCATATGTACTGTTAAGCTGCTACTGTATGCTTTCTCCAATTTCTTTATGAATTCACTTGGAACTATCAGTTTTCCTCTTATCACTGCTTTGATGGTGTCTCATAAGTTTTGGTATGTTATGCCTTCATTTCGTTAAATTCTAAAACTCTTTATTTTCTTTATTTCTTCCCTGACCAAGATATCATTGAGTAGAGTGTTGCTCAGCTTCCATGTGTATGTGGACTTTCTATTGTTTTTATTGTTATTGAAGACCTGGCTTAGACTGTGGTGGTCTAGTAGAATACATGAGATTAATTCAATGTTCTTGTGTCTGTTAAGGCTTGTTTTCTGTTCTGTGTTCGATTGTATGGTCAGTTTTGTAGAAGGTACCATGAGGTGCTGAGAAGTTATATTTTTTTGTTTTAGGGTGAAATATTCTGTAGATATCTGTTACATCTATTTGGTTCATAAGTTCTGTTAGTTTCAGTGTATCTCTATTTAGTTTCTGTTTCCATAGTCGGTCCATTGGCTGAGAGTGGGGTGTTTAAGTTACTCACCACTATTGTGTGAGAATCAATGTGTTTTGAGTTTTCATATGAGTGCCTTTGCATTTGTGGCACAGATGTTCAGAACTGAGAGTTCATCTTTGTGAATTTTTTCCTTTGATGCATATGTAGTGTCCTTCCCCATCTTTTTTTTGATAACTTTTGGTTGAAAGTCTATTTTATTGGATATTAGAATTGCTACTCCAGATTGTTCCTTAGGACCATTTGCTTGGAAAAATTTTTCCCAGACTTTTACTTCAAGGGTGTGTCTGTCTTTGTCACTGAAGTGTGTTTCCTGTATAGTAGGCTGGCCTGGTATTTTGTTCTGTTAGGGTCTATATGACATCTGCTCAGATCTTCTGGGTTTTAAAGTCTCTGTTGAGAAGTCTGATGTCATTCTGATGGATCTCCCATCAATTTCTTTTCTAGTCCAATCTGTTTGGTGTTCTGTAGGCTTCTTGTATATTTATGGGCATCTCTTCCTTTAGGTTAGGGAAGTTTTCTTCTATAATTTTGTCGAAGATGTTTACTGACTCTTTGATTTGGGAATCTTCACTCTCTTCTATATCTATTATTCTTTGATTTGGTCTTTTCATTGTGTCCTGGATTTCTTAAATAATTTGAGTTAGGGGCATATTTGCTTTTTGTATTTTCTTTTACTGATATGTCATTGTCTTCTATGGTATCTTCTACACCTGAGATTCTCTCTTCTGTCTCTTGTATTCTGTTGGTGATGCTTGCATCTGTGACTCCTGATCTCTTTCCTAGGATTGTATCCCTTTGTGCTCTCTTTAATGTTTCTGTTTGCCTTTTTAGATCCTGGATGGTTTTGTTCAATTCCTTCACCTGTTTGATTGTTTTCCTGTATTTTTTTTAAAGAGATTTATGTGTTCATCTTTAAGGGCTTCTACTTGTTTACGCGTGTTCTCCTGTATTTCTTTAAGGGAATTATTTATGTCATTCTGAAAGTCCTCTATTATCTTCATGAGATAAGATTTTAGATCTAAATCTTGCTTTTCAGGTGTGTTGGGGGTATCTAGGGCTTGCTGTGGTGGGAGAACTGGGTTCTGATATTGCCAAATAGCATTGGTTTCTGTTGCTTATATTCTTATACTTGCCTCTTGCCATCTGGTTATCCCTGATGCTAACTGGCCTTGCTGTCTTTGATTGGAGCCTGTCCTTTCTGTAAGCCTGTGAGCCTGTTTGTGTCCAAACTCCTAGGGTTCCAGCTGTCTCTGTGATTCTCTTATCCTGTGATCCTTTGATCCTGAGATCCTAGGTGCATTAGAGCTTCTGGAGGACAAGCTACCTCTGGGTGTGGGCAGAGTAATTTGGAGATCCAGAACCCAGGGTATGCTCCTGAGCATAGGTACAAACTAGAAGGAACATGCACCTCTGTCTGGGCAGGGGTTCCTGTGTCCCCTGGGTACTGGGGGGATTCCAGTTACGCTAGGTATTGTGGTGTGGGTTGGAGTCTCCTCTGAGATCCTAGATGTGTCAGAAGACCTGGGGGTCAAGGGATCAAGCTGCCTCTGGGTGTGGGCAGAGTGGGTGGAGAACCAGAGCCCAGAGTCCTATCCCAGGCACATGTGCAAACCAGAAGGTTGCTCTTGGTTTTACTAATTGGTCTCAGCCATGATTTTGATTATTTCCTGCCTTCTGCTCCTATTTGATGTGCTAGCTTCTTTTTTTTTCTCTCTCTCTATGGCTTTCAGAACCACTTTTAAATTGTGGGTATGAGAACTGTCTAACATCTTTATGGAGACACTTAGTGCTATAAACTTCCCTTTTAGCAATGCTTTTATTGTGTCCCATATATTTGGGTATGTTTTTTTTTTTTTCATCTTCATTGATTTCTAGAAAGTCTTTAATTTTTTCTTTATTTCTTCCCTGGCCCAAAGTTTATTGAGTAGAGAGGTGTTCAGTTTCCATGAGTGGGTAGACTTTCTGGTGTTTCTGTTGTTGTTGAAGTCCAGCTTTAATCTATAGTGGTCTATTAAGATACAAAGTGATATTTCAGTCATCTTGTATCAACTAGGGTTTGCTTTGTGACCAACTATCTGGTCAGTTTTAGAAAAGGATTCAGAAGGTGCTGAGAAGGTATATTTGTTTATGTTTGGATGAAGTATTCTGTAGATGTCTGTTAGGGCCATCTGATTCATAACACAAGTGAATTTCATTATTTCTCTGTTTAGTTTTTTGTCTGGATGTCCTGTCTATTGGTGATATTGGGGTGTTGATGACTCCCACTACTGATGTGTGTGTTTCAATATGTGATTTAAGTTTTAACTGTTTCTTTGACATCCATATCCTTGTGTTTGGAACATATATGTTCATAAATGGGATATCATCTTCATAGATTTTTCCTTTGGTGGGTATGAAGCGTCCTTCCCTATCTCTTTTGATTAATTTTAGTGGAAAGTCTATTCTATTCGATATTAGAATGGCTACTTCAGCTTGCTTCTTGGGTCTGTTTGCTTGGAAATTTGTTTTCCAGCACCTCACTCTGAGGTAATGTCTATCTTTATTGCTTAGGTATATTTCTTGTACACAGAATGATGGGTCCTGTTGTCACATTCATTCTGTGAGCCTTTTTGTTTGGTTGGTTTTTGGTTTTTGGGTTTTGGTTTTTGGTTTTCGAGACAGGGTTTCTCTGAATAGCTCTGGCTGTCCTGGAACTCACTTTTTAGACCGTTCACACCTCAAACTCAGAAATCCACCTGCCTCTGCCTCCAAGTGCTGGAATTAAAGGCGTGCACCACCACTGCCTGGCTAAAATATTTTTAAGTAAAGAAAAAAAAAAAACTTAAAACAAAAACCTGCCGAGCAAGCCTGTCTTTTTTATTGAGTCCATTGATGTTGAAAGACATTGATGACCAGTGATTGTCAATTACTGTTATTTTTATATTGGCGATGTGTGTGTGTGTGTTTATGTTGAATGTAGTTGGACTTTTCCTGGGTTCAGAGTTTCTCTTCTGGTATTTTCTGTAGAGCTGGATTTGTTTAAATTCAGATTTTCTTGTTTTCTCCATCTACAGAAATTGAGAATTTTGTTGGGTATAGTAGTCTAAGTTGGCATCTGTGTGGTTTTTTAGAGGTTACAAGATGTCAGCCCCTCCAAGGTTTTGGAGTCTCTATTGCATAGTCAGATATAATCCTAATAGGTCTGCCTTTGCATGTTACCTGACCACTTTTCCTTTACAGCTTTAAATATTCTTTGTTCTGTAGATTTTGTTTTTTGATTATTATGTGGTGGAAGGATTTTCTTTTCTGGACCAGTCTAATTGGTGTTCTGCAAGCTTCTTGTATGTTTATATACATCTCCTTCTCTAGATTGGGAAATTTTTCTTCTATGATTTTGTTGAAAATATTTTCTGGTCCTTGGAGCTGGGACTCTTCACCTTCTTCTGTTCCTATTATTCTTGGGTTAGGTCTTTTTATAGTATCCCAGATTTCCTAGATGTTTTGTCTCATTCCTTGGGAACCTTGTATTTTAAGATAGGGAACCTTGAGTTCACCTATTCATCTGATTAAAACACACCAATGAACACATTTACAATGCCACCCCTACACCTAATGCTTAGGGAACACCATGGAAGAAGAGATGGAAAGACTATAAGAGCCAGGGAACTAGGGCACCTACTGCTCATATTGTCTTCTGGACATACAGGGAAGCTGCGATGTGAAATCTCAACAATAGAGTTGCCTAAACAAAACCTACATAATGACAACACTATGACCATGACAACATGGATGAGGGAAATTTCACAGGGCTTTGCCCACCTCAGATGAACTTCTTCAAGCAGGAAATCTATTTTCTCCAAGAACAGGGTCCCTGAGAGATTATCCAATCCCAAATGGTCAGCCATAAAACTTTATGTATGAGCAACATTACATAGACTCAGTAAAGGGTGTGTCTGTCTGTCTGTCTGTCTGTCTGTCTGTCTGTCTGTCTCTCTCTCTCTCTCTCTCTGTGTGTGTGTGTGTGTGTGTGTGTGTGT
>NC_034593.1:6533198-6535661 GCF_900095145.1 Mus pahari | reverse complement strand
AAAGAAATTCATGTGGGAGGATTTGTGGTGGAGAAGTGTGGGAAAACGGCTTGTCGTAGGATTTTAATTTGACTCATTCTAAGATATGTGCAAGTATTGAACAATATTTTTATTAAAATACTCATCATGTTTGACTTCAAGCTGTACTACAGAGCAATAGTAATAAAAGCTGCATTGTGATGGTATAGAAACAGACAGGGTGATCAATAGAATTGAATTGAAGATTCAGAAATAAACCCACACACCTACAGACATTTGATTTTTGACAAAGAAGGCAAAACTAAACAATAGGAAAAAGAAAGCATCCTTAACAAATGGTGTTGGTCTAACTGGCTGTCTGCATTTAGAATAATGCAAATAGATGTATATCTGTCACCCTGCACAAAACTCAAGTCCAAGTGCATCAAGACCTCAACATAAAACCTGATACATTAAATCTAATAGAAGAGAATATGTAGAATATCTTTGAACTCCTTGGCACAGGAAACAAATTCCTGAACAGAACACCAATAGCTCAGGCACTAAGATCAACAGTTAATAAATGGAACCTCATGAAACTGAAAAACTTCTGTAAGGCATAGAACACCATCAATAGGAGAAAATAGCAGCCTAAAGTTAGGGAAAGGACTTTCACTAATGCTACATCTAACATAGGGTTAATATCCAAAACAAAGAACTCAAGAAGTTAGACACCAACAACCCAAATAACACAATTTAAAAATGGAGTACAGAACTAAACAGAGAATTCTCAGCAGAGGAATCTCAAATGCTCAAGAAATACTTAAAAGTTCAATGCTCTTAGTCATTAGGGAAATGCAAATCAAAATAACTCTGAGATTCCACTTTACATCATCATAATTGTTAAGCTCAAAAACTCAAGGAACAGCACATGCTGTCAATCAGAATGGCTAGGATCAAAAACTAAATGGGCCGCACATGTAAAGGATATGGAGTAAGGGAATATTACTCCATTGCTGGCAGGAGTGCAAACTTGTACAACCACTCTGGAAATCAAGCGGGCCGTTTCTTAGAAAATTAGAAATAGTTCTACCTCAGCTATACCACTCCGGGGCATCCAAAAGATGCTCCACCATACCACAAGGACTCTTGCTCAACCATGTTAATAGTAGCTTTATTCACAATAGCCAGAAAGTGTAAACCACTGATGTCCCTCAACCAAAGAAGAAAATATGTTTCATTTACACAATAGAATAATGCTCAGTTATTAAAAACAAAAGCTATCATGACATTTGCAGGCAAGTGGATGGAACTAGAAAACATCATCCTAAGTGACGTAACTCAGACCTAAAAGTACATGCACTGTACTCACTAGTGAGTCGATATGAGCCTTTAAAGCACAGGATCCCAATGCTACAATCCACAGTCCCCCCCCCAAAAAAAGTCTAAATAACAAGGAGGGTCCAAGGGAAGATGCTTGAATCTCATTCAGAAGGGTAAATAAAAGAGGCATTGGAGGTGGATGGAGGGAGAGAGCTGTGTGGGTGATGGTATGGAGAGTGGAATTGCAAGGATGGGAGATCATATAGATGTAGGGAGAGCTAGAGAGAAAGGACTGGGAGAGTGAATAAAAATGGCGTGGGAAGGGGGCATCACTAAGACTTGCCTGAGATCAAGGATGAGGGAGGCTACAGGGAATCTATGAGAGATACTCTATCCAAAACTGCTACCAGTGGGGGATTTGGATCCTAAATTGGCCACCAGGCAGGACTTCCAGTGAGGAAGACACCAACTCACCCACAATCCTTTAACCCAAAATTTGTCCTACCAACAATATGTGCAGGGATAAAACTGATCAGAGACTGAAGGACTGGCCTAACTTGGAACCCATCCCATTGGCAAGCACCACTCTCTGACACTATTAATGACATTCTGTTATGCTTGCAGACAGGAGCCTAGCATACCATCCTCTGAGAGGCTCCACCCAACAGCTGACTGCAACAGATACAGCTACCTACAACAAAACATTAGACAGAGCTCAAGAAGCATTGTGAAAGAGTATGGGGAAAGATTGGGGGACCTAGAAGTTATGATGCTCCACAGGAAGATCAACAGAATTAACTAACCTGGACCCTTGGGGGTTCCCAGAGACTGAACCAAAGAGCATACACAGACTGAATCCAGGTCTCCCACAATATATATATCAGATGGGCAGCTTGGTCTTCATGTGGGTCCTCCAACAACAGGAGCAGGAGCTGTCCCTGACTTGTTGCCTGCCTGGAGATCCTGTTCTTCTTTTGCCTCTGTGTGAGAGGATGTGGCTAGTCCTGCACTTGAGGTGCCAGGATGAGTTGGTACCCAGGGGCGACCTCCCCCTTCTCAGAGGAGAAGGAAAGGCAGGAAGAGAGGATGATCTGTGTTATAGAGGGCTAGGAGGGGGCTGTAAATCGGATGTAAAATAAAAAGATAGATAGATAGATAGATAGATAGATAGATAGATAGATA
>NC_034593.1:6507505-6533043 GCF_900095145.1 Mus pahari | reverse complement strand
TAGATAGATAGATAGATGGATAGATGGATAGAGATAAAGATATAGAGAAAAAAATCAAACACAAGAACACAAGCACTCCAAATACAGAAAATCTATTCTGCATTATTAATGCAATTTGAGGCCTCTGATCACCCTCTGTTTTCTAGAAGGAAATAAAGCAAAGAGGTGGGGCTCTCAGCAATTTCCTGGGGAGGTTCTGGTACTGTGCTAACAGCATCCTGGGGAAGGGAGAGAGCAATGCATTCCAACAGGTCAGAGTTGCTACACATAGTGGCACCCATTCGCCAAAATCTACCCTCTCCTGCCACTCACTCTCAGGACTTGTAAGATGAGGCCCAGATACTCAGCCATGCTCCTGAAGGGGCCTGCATACTGGAACTATCTAAGCTAGTCTATCTGCAAGAACTGGACATTGCCATTAATATTTTCGGCTCCAAAACTAGCAGTGGGTGAATGGAGTGTGGAAAACTACACTTAGCTTTTGCTATGTTGGGCATGTTCCACTAAATAGGTTTCTTCTTAGTTTGTTTAAGTGCACAGTTTTAAAGGGGTATTGATCTACTGAAACCAGGCAAGTAGACTGGAGTGAAGTGGAATAAGCGATGACTAATCAATAAAACCAGCCCTTAGAAGCTATTCTGAAGCACTTCAAACTCACCCTGTTTATTGTTCACAAAGTCTCACTTGAGAGTTTCAGCTTCTAACTCCCTTCTTGTCTGGCTTCTTAAAGATCCAGACTTCTCCCAGAGCAATAGCTCCATCAGTCTTCTAAGCACTGCCATTCAAGCACCATCTACAGGCCTGATTGAAAAAAAGATAACAAAGCACTAGTTTCATTCCTTAAATCATTTTCCTTCTAGTGCAACAGAGAGACAGACAGACAAACACATGCAGAGAGACACACAGAGAGAATTTCAACTGAAGCAAATTCTGTAGCTGTACTCTTGAAGTTTAGTTTAATAGTTCAAATTGTATGTAACCCAGAAAAACAAGAAACCAAATTCCTGTCATGTATAACAGCAAAGACACTTGGTTTTGTACAAAACACTTTGTACTTATGTTGATGCTTGTAAGTTATCTGTATTGAATCATTTTATTCTCAAAACTACGTGAAATAGTGATTCCCATTATCTTCATTTAAGACATGTGGAAACTGATGCTGGAGAATTGGATCAGTGATTATGAGCACTCCTCCATGCCAGTGTCTACATGGGGGCTCACAAACATGTGTAACTCCAGTTCTGAGTGATCTGACACCCTCTTCTGACTTTCTTGGACATCAGGTGCTTGTATGGTATACACACATACATACAGGCAAAACATTCATACCCATAAAATAAAAATGAATAAATATTTTGAGGGACATGAAAATTAATGGATAAGAAGGTTAAATAGCCCACTGATGTTTACCAGGAGGTTTGAACAAAGGCAGTATGACTCCAGAGTCTTTGTTGTTAACCCACATGATGCCCACCGCAAACAATCTAAAGTCCTTAAAGATGGAGGTGACATTTTGTTTCTATGAAGCAGGTTCCAGGACATTATCATTGTAAAGACATATGTTCATAAACAGAAATGTCTCCATGGAGACTGCTCAGAGGTAATGCCTATACCTTCATCCTTAACATCCCCAGTATGGAGTGCAGGGCAAGAACAGCAAAAGGGGAAAGATCATCATTTCAGTCTCTGCTGTATCCTATCATTCCTCAAAAAATACAAACCTAAGAACCATCAGCCCTTTTCCCAACTTCTCACTGGTAGAATTGAATTCTGACTCAAAGACAGAGAATTTGAAAATACAGCTGAGGCTCTGTGGAAGCAGGAAGATGATAACTTTTCTTGATTTGCTGACTAAAAGAATAAGAAATGGAGAAACAATGGAGTGACTCTGAGATTACACTCAGAGGAGATGGAACAGTTTATGACTACTGGGTGACAGCCAGTGGAAAGATAAGAAAACTTATAGACCATAGTGCTTCTGCAATACTGTGACTGTCAACAAAGACATCTGTTAGCTTAGATGCTCTGCATACTGTGAGTCAAGTATTTATTGGCTGCTTCTGGGGAAGATGCTTGGTGGTAAACATCATGTGAAGAGAAGACATTATATGTCTAACATCAAACATGTTCCAGTGATTTCTGTCTCCCACAAGCCCTGTCTCAATAGCTCAGTAACATCCAGAGAAATATCCAGGTCTGAAAGGCCAGTCATCTTAAATCCTCCAATGAGAAGGCAGTCCATAAAAGTAGCCCAAAATAAATGTTTTTATTATTTTGATAAATCAGTGGTGGTGTGTTTTTCATAGACATCGGCTTCTAGACTGGATTTTTAAAGTCATGGTTTGACAAATTTGGAAGCAATAGCTTAGTTCACTTAAAGATAATCATTGCTTTCCTGCCTAAAAACTTCCCAGTTTAATTATTAAGTGATCAGGAACACCATTCTGAAGTAGTTTACCTTTCTCGCATAGGCCAATTTCTTGAAACTTAAGGATGTGTTATTCATTAGCTGTGAGCAATTATTTGAGTTTATATGGGGAATTTTTTTTTTGAATACCATTTGCTTTTCTCAAACATTGGTCATCTTACTGTTTCTATACTAATGTAGAGTTGCATTATTCATTAAGATATTGATTCTCAGACAGCTTTTCCAATGGCCTGGTTTGGGGGATGTAGAAAGGGACTTGGATGAGTAAAGGAAAGAAAACTAAGAGACCAAGGGAATTGTGATCAGGGCCTTCATGACTGAGTCTCTAATTGCTATAACGAACACTTAAGAGCATCAACTTAAAGGGAAGAAAGGACTCACGTCAGCTCACAAATTCAGAAGTTTCCATCTATACTCCATTTGGTCCAGTTTGGGAAGGGACGGGGAGGTTGACAGGCTGTATTGAGCATCACATAGTGTAGCAAATCCACTTACCCACTGACATCAGAAAGTAAAAGGCAGAGTGCTGCGGGATCTCATTGCCACTTTCCAGGGTAGACTCCAGTAGCCTAATTATTTGTGTCAGGTTCCAACAGCCATCAGTATAACAGACTGGTAGGTGAGCCCTTATATTTGAGCCTTTAGCAGATACTTTAAACACAAGTGATAGTACCACATTACAGCGTTTGAGGGATTCTTTTTGGTTACCAATCTTAAGCATGTGTTTAAAGTTGTATTCTTCAAAGGAAAAATATATCAAAGCAACATCTAGTCTTCCCTCTAGAAAATATCCCCACGGGAGAAGCAACAGTGTCACCCGGCCAGACCCCCTGGGGCTCCCAGGAACTGAACCACCAACCAAAGAGTACACATGGACAGACCCATGGCTCCAGCCACATAGGTGGCAGAGGATGGCCTTGTTGGACATCAGTGGGAGGAGCGGCCCTTGGGCCTGAGGGGGCTCAATCCCCAGTGTAGGGGATGCCAGGGTGGGGAGATAGGAGTGAGTGGGCAGGGGGGAGCACCCGCATAGAGGCAGGGGGGACAGGGATAAGATAGGAGGGTTCTGAAGGGGAGACCTGGAAAGGGGGAAACACTTGAAATGTAAATAATGTATCTATTTAAAAAAATACAAAAAGAAAAAGAAAATGTCATTCCACTTGTAAAATAATGTGTTTCATCACTTCTCAGCTACTGATGCATATAACAAAGTATTAAGTAAAATCTCAGCGTAACTAGATATTGAAAAACATTTAGCTCACAACTTAGCATAAGACACTCACAGTCTAGAATGGGCCTCTCTATTTAGCTACCTTCTCCTAAAATGACTACAGTGCATTGTATGCATCCCACTGTACTGAGATGAATATTTTCTTTTCAAGGTAATCTTAATCTCTATGAGTTTGTTTTTGTTCTTCAATGTGAATAGAAATGAAGCATTTGAATCTAACAGTAAAATTAAATTATGCCTTATATTTGGAGTTCAAGGGTAATTTAATTTCAATTTGTTCGTTTGTGGTCTTTCTAAATTCATTCTAAGAACTGTTGCTGTTCAGGAATTTTTCTACCTTCATAATAAAAACTGCCTCAATAATCGCATAAAGATTCTCCAAAGTCTATTTAAGGTCATATGAATAAGAAGTAGTCAAAACTTTCTAAAAATAAATTCTTTATAAATGTCAGTGTGTGACCAAGTAGAAAGTAGATATTCAAGGAAATAGTTTTGTACAAAATTAAATTGTAGATTCCTTATTATTCTTTATTTCCTTCTTAAACTAAGAAATACTAATAATCTAATACTAGACAAAAATTTAAAATTATTTTATTTAACACACCTATCTATAATTTAGTATGAGGAAACTAAAGGCCAACAAAAGAGAAATAGCATTGTAATAGTGAAATTAGGTCTAAACAAGTCTTTGAGCTAAAGCCTGTTCTACAACATTGGAAAATAATTTATAAATATAGGGATTGTGTATGGGAAGATCTATGTGTGGTGGGGAGTGTATATATACCCCTGTATTTAAAATAAAACTATAAGGTTTTTGTTGACAAATAACTGTGTGTCAATGTGCAATATTTTGTGTGATATTTTGAGATATGTACACACACACACCAGAAAATGATAAAGATAATTAGAAATTTTCATTTCTCTCTCGTTAAACATAATTACTCCATACTAAACATCTGTAAGCTCCTCACTCTAATCTCTATGAAATATATAACAAACTTCTATGAGCTATTTTCGCCCTACTCTGTGGTAGAACATTAGAACCTTTTCCTCTTTCTATGTTTTGGTGTTCATTATCTGTCCTTCCTCTAACATCCCCCTTCTAATCTCTATGACAGTGATAGGAGGTGGTTGCATAGGCTGCTAACATGACAGGCAAATAGCAGATATGAAAAAGAAAGGTCTGAAACAATGCTCACCTTTCAAAGGCACACCTTTAGTGACCAACTTTCTCTAATAGGCAGAACTTCTTGGAGCCCATTCAGCTTTTAATCATCAATTGATTAATCCATTTATAGAGTTATCCTCCTTATGATCCAAATCCTCTCGGTACAAGCTTGGAGCCAAGCCTTCAACCTGTGTGATCTTGGGGAACAATCCAAATTCCATCTAAACTAGCTACATACAGTCTGTGAAATCAATTCCTTTAACTTCCACATATTAGCAAGGAAATAGCATTTGTCTTTCTATGACTGATTTATTTCACTTAATACTATCAAGTTCTACCCATGTTCCCATAAGTGACAGAATTTCATTCTGTTTTATGGCTTAATACATACACTGTGTATGTATAGTCGTTATCCATCCATCCATCAATGGATGCTTCTGTCTTCTCCATATTTTGCTATTATGAATAGTGCCACAGCAAACATGGAAGAGAATGAAACTCTTGCTATAGCAATTTTATTTCCTTGGGATGAAAAGCATTAATGGAATGAGTCAATTATATGAGAGCTCTATTTGTATTTTCTTATTACCCTCAGTTTCTGATGATCATCCATAGTGTTTTCAAATGGCTGAACCATCTCACATTCTCACCAACAGTGGATGAGTTTCTCTTCCTTGGCATTTGTTTTCTGCCTTAAAAAAACAAAAATAGCTGTTCTAACTAGGATGAGATTATAGCTTCATGCCTTGATTGCCTTCCTTGAATTTTTATCCTTTTTAGAAATTATAGCAATAACTAAACACATTAGATATGTCTTTAGCTCTCTCAACTTTACCAGGATGCTGGGTATAGAAGTTCTTTCTAAGAATGTTCATCACTGACTTGACTGACTTCCTCTTCTCGATCCCAAAACTTTATGACTAAATAGTTTTGCATAATGCTGAGTTATATTATTCTTTAATAATCATAAATGTTCTCAATGTAAGTATATGTGTCTGTTACTATAGTTCATAATAATTTTTTTCAACAAATGAAATAAATAATGCAAAAGTGAATAAATAGATAAGCTGAGAAAAATGAAGTTTACATGGGACTGTGGTAAGAGGGCATGAGGTGAAGGAACGGTAATCACTTGGGAAATGCAACATGGAACCTCAAAAGAAAGAAAAATGATCCCTGGAGGAGGTGTGTTTACAATCTGAGGAGATGTGTGGTCTTAAAGGCATTTGGAGAGTGTTCAAGATGAAGAACTTTTGAGATCACAAGGAGCAAGTAATTATTAAAAGCCATTAAAACTGCAGATCAAGTGTAAACTCCTGTTGTTAGGCAGCTATGACTGAGATTGGGTACAACAACTAAAATATCATTGGAAGAAAAGTGTCAACTAAGCATCAATAATGCTAACGGTGGAATTGTAAAAACAAATACACTCACGTCACCACTACATGAAAAAGAAAACAAGCCATTCCCATTGAACCATGCTCAACTGACTAGCAGGAAATTTTAAATTCTCCTATAAGTATCACCAATTGTCACTTTATTTGACCACTCCCCTCCTACAGTATTATCTTTGAATTAAGAATGCTCTAAGATCTACCCCACCCGGGGATCCATCCCATAATCAGACACCAAACCCAGACACTATTGCATATGCAAGCAAGATTTCGCTGAAGGGACCCTGATATAGCAGCCTATTGTGAGGCTATGCCAGTGCCTGGCAAACACAGAAGTGGATACTCACAGTCATCTATTGGATGGAACACAGGNTCCGCAATGGAGGAGCTAGAGAAAGTACCCAAGGAGCTGAAGGGGTCTACATCCCTATAGGTGGAACAACAATATGAACTAATCAGTACCCCCAGAGTTCGTGTCTCTAGCTGTATATGTAGTAGAAGATGACCTAGTCAGCCATCATCAGGAAGAGAAGCCCCTTGGTCTTACAAACTTTATATGCCCCAGTACAGGGGAATACCAGGGCCAAGACGTGGGAGTGGGTGGATAGGGGAGCAGGGCTGGAGGAGGGTGCAGAGAACTTTCGGGATAGCATTTGAAATGTAAATAAAGAAAATATCTAATAATAATAATATATATATATATATATTTAATAAAAGAAGAAGAATGCTCTAAGATCTGAGTTTTGTACTTCCTGAAGATTTCTAGAACACCGTCTTTTATTTCACTCTAAGCATGGCCTTGCTACCATCCAACATCAATCAGCATCCATGATGCTACTCAATATTAGTTTACTTTTTAATAGTAGATATATAAAAATATTAAAGTATATATATTTAAGAAATATCTAATTCTAGATGGTCTCATAATTGCTCTAATATAAAGTACAATGAAAAAACAATTTCCAAAGGTGTGACAAAAAATGATACAGCCACATCTGGTCCACTGGACTGTTCTTCAAGACTACTGAGCCATCATATGAGGAGTGGCTACTGAAAGAGATTTTTATTGTGAGTCCATCTAGCACAGCTTTTCTGAGACATCATGTTCTAAGAACAAGGCCATGGTTAAGCCATGTAGAGGTGCTGTATTGATTATACCTGGTTATGGACTTAACAGCCAAAACCACATACTTCCAGATTATTCAAGCCCCAGACACCAAGTCAGCACCCCCCTCAGTGAAGAAACAATCACTATAAAACCATTAACACACTTATCATAAAACTAGTCTTCTAATGATAATTACAATAAATTTCATCAATAAATGCATTTGAATATGTTCAAAATAGACATGAATATTTTATTTTCTATCTAATTTATGAGATCTTAAAGAGAAAATAATTTAAATTTTGCTTGTATCTATTAAGTCACTAGAAGACAGAGACTATGTGTCTGTCATCTTGTATTACCAGTTAGTGTACAGCATTTCTTAAATAAATGAGTAAACCTACTTCAAAGCTTTTGTTCCTCAGCTGGAAAAGTCATAACCCTGAAAGATATGTCTTCTCCCTTCAGTCAGTAAAAACAATTAAAAGTCTATTAAAGGCATCTGTACCCAGCATCAGTGCTTCATTTATAATGCACAGACATATCATTAATCAGCTATATACTCATGTTTAATATTTTCTCCATGAAGTCCAAATTTGGGACATGCTGGGTTATGTTTAGGATTTTTTTTGTAAAACAAATAAAGAACAACTAAATATAATCCATAAAAGGCATTCAATAACTTTTGGAATCATTTGGAATTAAAACTTTTGTCACTGTGATGTAAGAGACACTTGTATGTGATCATGTCACTCAAATATTTTTGCATATTATAAAGCAAACATTTCATATTAAATTTTATTTGGTTTTTTGTTTGTTTTTTGTTTTTATCACTATTGCTCTGTCGTACAGCTTGAGGTCAGGGAAGGTTATTCCACCAGAAATTCTCTTATTGTTGAGAATATATCATAGCTGACTCCTGTGAGGCTCTGCCAGTGCCTGGCAAATACAGAAGTGGATGCTCACAGTCATCCGTCGGACTGAGCACAAGGTCCCCAATGAAGGAGCCAGAGAAAGTACCCAGGGAACTGAAGGGGTCTGAAGCCCCATAGGAGGAACATCAATATGAACTAACCAGTACCCCCCAGAGCTCCTTGGAACTATACCACCAATCAAAGAAAACATGCGGTAGAACTTGTCTCTCTAGCTATACTTGTAGCAGAGGATGGCCTAGTCGGTCATCAATGGGCAGAGATGCCCTTGGTCCTGTGAAGGCTCTATGCCACAGTATAGGGTAATGCCAGGACCAGGAATGGGAGTGATGGGTTGGGGAGCAGGGGGAGGGAGAGGGGATTGGGTATTTTCGGAGGTAAAACTAAGAAAGGGAATAACATTTGAAATGTAAATAAAGAAAATATCTAAAAAATATATATCCAATAAAAAATTGTAAAAATATTTTAAAACCACATAATCATTTCATGAGATGCTGAGAAAGCATTTGACAAAATTCAACACCACTTCACACAGGAAATTTTAAGGGTAAATATTAGAATGACTAATTCTTCCTGAGAATGCTCTGGAAGCTCTTTGAGAGGATATTATTTTGAGCCAGAATTGAAAGAATATTAGAAAAAGCAAGGAGGAAATAAGAGAAATAAAACTCAGAATGTTGGAAAGTATCCATAATCTAGATAAGTGAAACAGGCAGCAAGTCGAATAAGCTCATCCCTCGGTGTGCCTGGGACATGGGGCATGAGTGAGAGTTTCTCAGTATAAGTCATAAAGGGGTTGGTCACACCATGAAGGCCCTTTTATTTCATCACAGTGCTAGCTCATTTTACAGATAGGTAATGGAAAGGAGTTTCTAAGAAGGGGTCAATATAATTTGATTTATAAATCATATAATGAGTCCCTGATCTTTCCAAGACTTTTATCATGAAGGGGTGTTGGATTTTGTCAAATGCTTTCTCTGCATCTAATGAAATGATCATGTGTTTTTTTTCCTTTGAGTTTGTTTATATAATGAATTATATCGATGGATTTCCCTATACTGAACAATCCCTGCATCCCTTGGATGAAGCCTACTTGATCACAATGGATATTCATTTTGCTGTGTTCTTGGATTCAGCTGGTACATTTACACAATGGAGTACTACTCAGCTATTAAAAACAATGAATCCTGAGTGAGATAACTGAACCACAAAAGAACACACATGGTATGCACTCACTGACAAATGGATATTAGCCCAGAAGGTCAGATACCATTCACAGGCAACATGAAGCTCAAGAAGAAGAAGGAAGACCAAAGTCGGATGCTTCAGTCGTTCTTAGAAGGGGAAACAAAATACCCATGGGAGGAGATACAGAGACAAAGTGTGGAGCAGAGACTGAAGGAAAGGCCATCCAGAGACTGCCCCACCTGGGGATCCATCCCATATACAGTCAACAAACCCAGACACTATTGTGGATGCCAACAAGTGCTTGCTAGCAGGAGCCTGATTGAAGTGGATGCTCTCAACCAACCATTGGACTGAGCACAAAGTCCCCAATGGAGGAGCTAGAAAAAGTACCCAAGGAGCTGAAGGGGTTTGCATCCCCATAGGAGGAACAACAATATGAACAAATATGAAGCTCCTCCAGAGCTTCCAGGGACTAAACCACCAACCAAAGAGTACACATGGAGGGACCCATGGCTCCAGCCACATATGTAACAGAGGATGGCCTTGTCAGACATCAGTGGGAGGAGAGGCCTTGGACCTCTGAAGGCTTGATGCTCCAGTATAGGGGAATGCCAGGGCCAGAAAGTGGGAATGGGTGGGTTGGTGAACAGTGGGGGGTGGGACCAGGAAAAGGAATAACATTTGAAATGTAAATAAAGAAATTATCTAATAACAAATTTTTAAAAAATAAAATGAATCAACTGAAATCATGAGGAGGAGCAAGGAGAAGCCTTGAGGCTGAGCTGATGGGAACAGGTCACATGAGATGACAGGAGTGGCGTCAGAAGGGATGGAGTGGAGGTCAGAGGTCCTAGACATCTCTGAAGAGGGCCTTCTGTGAAACCAAATGACTACATGCCATAAGGAAAAGGATAAATCAGACACACTAAACTCAGTGGCTGCAGGTCCTGACAACTTTAATAAACGAGTATAAATGCACTAAGAGCAATAATTGGGAGGCTCTAACATTTCTAAGATACAACAGCAATCATTTGAAATTTAGAAACTCCAATAGTTGGTGTCATTTTATTTTACTGTCTAAACACTCAAATGTGTTTTCTCATGACTAAACAGAGGCTATATCAAAGGCCTGCTCAACATTCAATCTCTGGCAATTTCATGACTACATAGCTTATATAGATGTTTTTAAGTAAGCCAACAGTCATGTGATTACTGTTATTAACCCGACTAGATCCAAAGTCATCTGGAAATTAAGGTGCAACTCTACTGGGTGTGTCTATAAGGTGTTGCAGAGGGGATCGACTGAGAGGGGAACCTGCCTGAATGTGGGTAGCATCATCCCATGAGCTGAAGGCTCAGAATTATAAAAGGAGAGAGAAAAAGAGAGCGGGGTAAAGCTGAGCAGGCTCTAGGCTTCCCTTGGCTCCACTTTTGGACCTTCCATGAGTGGGCAGAATTTCTCCCTCTCCCCACCGTGATACTGTGAGCCTGAATTAATCCCCTTTTGCTCTGTAAGGATTTTGTCACAGTGGTTAAAAGCTAATTTATATAAATAAGCCATCTTCTCCTAATGAAATCATAGAGCAGACAAAGTCTGTGCTCACTGTGATGCTGACCGCCAGGGTACATCTCACACGTGCATATTTTCTCCTTACGTGGTCCTGGGAGAGAGGGGCAGAATCTAATAACCTGATGAATCTAGAGTAACCACTAGCTTGGAGCTTCCTGAGAACAGGGAGAGATGAGTTAGACATGAGAGGTATATACGGGAAAATAGGAATGAAAAAGAAAACCTTTGAGAGTCCAATCCTCTCTGAGAACAGGGTAAGAAAAGTTATTCCCACAGAAGTTTTACAAAACCAGTCGAAATCCACATCCAAAGTCACCTATGGAAACCATGTTAAGATAGTCACACCACTCGAGTGGCAGGAAAGGATTTCCCTGCTGTGGATTCCCTTTGTATACTTTGTA
The DNA here is from genome assembly GCF_900095145.1 of Mus pahari. Classification (NCBI taxonomy): domain Eukaryota; kingdom Metazoa; phylum Chordata; class Mammalia; order Rodentia; family Muridae; genus Mus; species Mus pahari. The sequence goes on along the minus strand of NC_034593.1, from coordinate 6,521,626 downwards.
AACTTTCTAGATCCTCAAAGCAGAAAAGTGGTCAGGCTCCTGCCTGAGGAGCCTCAGCAGCCAGGCCCCTCCCCCAGACCTTCCTAACTGTCATAAAGGTCACAAAGGACATCTCCAGCCCTCAACAGGACCCTCTCCTGATCATGCTAATTTTAGGTGAAAAGTCTGAAAAAAAGCCACCAATCCCTGAATAGGAAAACCCACCAATCCCTGAACTTTCCACAGAAACCCACCAATCCCTGAACTTTCCACAGAAACCCACCAATACCTGAATAGGAAAACCCACCAATACCTGAATAGGAAAACCCACCAATCCCTGAATAGGAAAACCCACCAATCCCTGAACTTTCCACAGAAACCCACCAATACCTGAGCACAAAAAAACTACCAATCCCTGAAGTCCTCCATGCTCAGGACTTGAAATCCCACCAGTCCTCATCCTGGAGACCTACACTCTAGGAACACCCCATCACCACCGAACACCTATGTAAACACTGCACCTTGTCTACTGTCTGCTCCCTGCAAGGGGCACAGGCAGCCACTCCTGGGTGTGTCCTCCACACCCTAGACACTCCAATAAATCTCTTTTATTAGATTTGCTGCCTCGTGTGGCTCTCTCATTGGAAGAAAACCAGAAGAAGTAAAGAGAAGAGGAGAAGAGAAGGAGCAGGACTGGGGCTCCTGAGCGTTTCAGCTCAGCTGGGGGTTCCCTCCCCTGGGAGCTGCTATCCCTTTGCTAAGGAGGCTTCCATGTCTCTGGGATACCCTTCCATTGGGACGCCTTCTCCCCTCAGAGCTGTGTGCTTTCTGGGTTTCCAAGTCCCAGAACCCCACACCTTCCCATCAGAACAGAAAGGCCAACAGTCGTCAGAAACTGGCCAACACCCCGAGACCATCGCTACTCAGTCACTACCCAGAAGGGGTTTCCAGGAAGCACAAACATCAGAGCAATTGTGCCTGTGGCAGCTACAGCACAAACCGGGCATGAGCAACCAGCTCCTTCTGTTCTGTCTTTGGGGGCCAAACTCCCTCAAGGGATGTTTTGGATTGTTCAAGGCCAGGGTGTAAGATTTAGCCTGTGGAGGACAAGGAAACTCATGAATTATTTCTACACTCGGATATATGACAGCATGTCTGATAGTATACATAGCAGGAGGACCTCTCAACAGAGACTAGAAGTACAAGTTAGTGCACTAACATGCATATGGAGATACCGAGGCTTCCTGAGCACGTAAGACACATAGCTTCAGTTTTTACTTTATCCATGTGTAGAAATTTACGTCTGGCTATCTAGATACTGGCAGTGGTTCTACTGTTCTTATTTTGTTCCTCAGAGCCCCTTTGGAAGGCTGTACACCTTGAACTTTGCAGTATTTATCTCATGGTCTCGACCACAGGTTACAGCTGCTCTCACTGTGGGCAGTATCATGTACATACACCAGGACTACATCAAGATTGTGAGTGTCACCAAAAAGCCTGTCTAAAGCATACTGGGGCAGACTCAGGGCTCAGGACTTAGCTTCTGAAATTGCGTTTCTCCAAGTATAACTTCTGAAGCAACTATAAAAGCTCCAAGGCCAATTAGCAAGCGTTTTACATAGAGGCCTATCAGGCATGAAAAGACAGGTTCTGTTGCTGTGTTGAGGTTTGTGTCTGCTACAGCGTGCTCTTAAGCTTCTACGTGACTGGCATCAGGCACGGACAAACCATGCAAAAGAGAAATGCGGAGCTGTGAGGCTTTGGATATTGGATGCCAAAAGCCTTCTCAAATGAAGGCTGCTTCCTGCAGCTTCCCTGGCCACTAACAGCTTCTAAACAGCTCAGCGGGGTTTCAAATGCCACAATCTGGGAAAGAAGCCAGCTCTCCGGTGTACTCCCTCTCACATGCCTGATGCAAACGTTAACCTTTTGCTTTTCGCTCCCACTTAGTTTAGGATTCAAGAAACCCAGCATAAACCTATGAGCATTTTAAGGAGCTAACCCAAGACCACAGTCCCAGTCTGAGCGCTCTCCTTTAGGCCCCACTGCGTCAGTCGTACTGTGCTCGCTGGGAGCAACATTTGGTTCAGCTTCATCCTGGTTCTGCCTTCTGGACTTTCTGCCTTCTGGACTTTCTGCCTTCTAGAACTGCCCCAGAGGCAGACTGGTTTCAAAATAGCTTAGACCCGAAGCTGCAGTCACCTGTTGTGCCGGTTCATCATTTGGACTCTTCAGATAAGTGTAGATCACAAATCATTTGGCATTACGTTAATAGAGCTAAGGCCCCTGAAGGATGTACACACATTCAAGAAGAGATCAGCCATGCTGTGACTTTCAAACCCAATTCTATCAAGTACTCAGGACCCGGAGCAGAAAATTAAGTTTAAAAACTGGATTTCTTCACCATTTTCCACCACAAGAGCAAGAGAATTTGATTGTGGACTTTATTTCCTTTCTGCTTCTCATTAAACTTGAATATACGAGCTATTTTTTTTTCCTGCACACTCCTCCACCCGTCCGCTGACCCACGTACCTTTCTCTTGTTTCCACAGGATTCACCCAGAGAATCAATAAAAGCAGAACAGAAAACAGGCCAGGCTACTTCATTTGACACATCAGTGACATTTCTCTATTTAAAGTACCACTGTCCTTTGGAAAGATGGTGCTGGTTGGTCACTCAGGCCCCAGCAGATGACTATACACCCATGCACATGCATGGCCAACACCAATTGAGCTCAGCCAAGTGAAGGCCACGATTTGAAAAAGGGCATGTCATAAGCGTGATAATAACCCACCACAAATGGATCCTCTGAAGACATGCAGAGTAGTTGACCAAATGATTGTAAGAGTGTTGGGGTTCATCTTTAGTGTTATAATACCATTTCAAAAATATAGACTATTATATCAAATATTTTAGCCATCCTGTTACAAATATTGCTTTTGCCCTCAGTAACTACCAATATAAAAATCTGGCTCTAGCTGCCTAAAATGTATAGAAACTCTTTAGGTAAATGCTGTGAAGTGTGTGCTTGCTGCTACTTATACATAAATATGCTCACAGCATGTACATCATGATAATGTGTATAGTGTAATGAAGAAAGATTCATTCTACAGCTGTCGCAAGAACAAGATGGCTGGGTTACACAAGTACAGAATGAGTGTTGATACAGGGTTAGCCAGGTCCATTGATTTTGGAAAATCTAACTGAATATCCTTTTGGATGTCTAGACTTTGGAGATGCATACATTTAGCATGGTAGCTTGGTTCCAGAAGTCCTCACTCTTAACACACTGAGTAAATGCTGATATATCTAGTTTGCAGTATTATTTCATAAATAAAAGCTGGTTTGCTAAAGTCCCTATCTACAGGTGCCATGCCTGGAGAGAAGGCTGTTCGGAAGAGTTCTTCGTTAGAGCCTGTGAGCTGATGAGAAAGATGCAAAAGGTGTAAAGAAGCACCATTTATTATTTTATTTTACGTTTTGCTAATTGACTGCTATGTTCTGATAAACAGAAGCCACCATGTGTACCTATATCGCACTGTGAGAATACGTTAGTAACAATGATGGATTTACCTCAGGAGCGCCTACTCTGACTCCACCTTGAGAATGAAGGAGACTAAAAGAGAAGCCTGGTTGTATTCTGGGATTTTTGTTTGGTTGAGGTGGGGGGGGAGGGTGTTTTTGGTTTTTTGGGGGGTTTTGTTCTTTTGACACATGGTCTCACTATGGAGCTCTAGTTGGCCTCAGACTCACAGAGATCCTCCTGCCTCTGCCTGAATGCTGATATTGAAGGCATGAGCCACCACATATGTCCAATAACAAATTTTTAAAAGATCATGAAATAGGCAGGGAGAATGGGTGGGGTACACTAGGGACATTGTAAAGAGGCAATAATCTGAGTGGATATGCTACATGGGCATTGCATAAGCATTTGAAACTTTGCAAGAATAAAAACTATTTCTTCAAAGCATTCCTCCCTATTTTTTTTTTTAATTTAATTCTGAAACGCATTCCACAGGCTCATGCTTTGGATGTTTCCTCTCCAGCGGGTGGCACACAGGGAAGGCTGAAGAATCTTGAGGTTGCAGAGGGTAGCTGGCAGGAGCAGGTCACTAGGGGTGGGTCTGTTTCCTGGTCCCCTCCCCTGGCCTCTGCCTTCTGTCCACCATGCTACAGAGTCCCTGTAACAGCTTCCTGCCACCATGCACTCTGCATGCTTTTCTCACTATGATAGATTGAAACTCTTTGAAATTATAAGCAAACATAAGTGTTTTCTCCCTTGCTTCTGTTATTTTTGTCAAGGCAGCACGGAAACCCACACACTGCCAAGTAACTGTAAGAGCTGGACTTCTGCTGCTTGTCCCTCCCCAGCCTCTTCACACACCACATCATGACAAGCCCCTCTGTTAACCACCCCAGATTGTCATGTTTCCTTGTTGATTTCCTTATCCCCTCTCCACACAGGTATACGCACTCCTTTTCAGTATGACCCCGGTTTCCTGCTAGGACTAAGTGGACACCATGAAACAGGAATTAAGTCTAGAAGTTTCATTTCTCCCGGAGAAGTTAATAGAAACATGATTATATCAAGTGACTGGCTATTTATCACTTATGAAGAAGATGATACTTTTAATGTATGGCTGCACATATTTGGAGAAGTAAAGTGACACTTGAGTAACTTTCAGCCTTGGGGACAGTGCGGCCTGAAAGAGTTGTTTTGTTAGCTTATCGCTTTGACCTGTTTAGAGTCATCTGAGTATAAAATCTGTGTGGCTCACATGTGGAAGCAATGGGAATACATGAAAGAATGGTGGCTACAGCCACAAACAAGTATGGGGAGGGTCATCCTGAGGGCCCTTTCCCTGTAGTAGTAACATCTTTGTATGAATGAAGATTTAGGACATTTTTGGTTTTTGTTTATTTTTTGTTTGGGCTTTTTTTACATTTTATTTATTTTTATTGGTTAATTTATTTATTGACATTTCAAGTGTTATCCTTCTTCCCAGTTTGCCCTCCACAACCCCTACCCCCTACCCTTACCCCCTACCCCCTCTCCTATCACTATGGGAGTGCTCCCCCATTCACCCACTCACACCTGCTTCAGTGCCCTAGCATTCCACTACCCTGAGCTTTTTGCCTTATCAGTGAGTATATACCATGTGTGTTCATGTGTGACTAGATTACTGCATGCACAATAATATTTTCTAGTTCCATCTATTTGCCTACAAATTTCATGAAGTCATTGCTTTTACTAGCTGAGTAGTATGTCATTGTGTAAATGTACCACAATTTTTGTCTCCATTCCTCTGTAGAGGGAAATTTGGGTTGTTTCTAGCTTCTAGCTATTATAGATAAGGGCACTGTATAGATAGTGGAGCATGTGTCCTTATTACATGTTGGAGCATCTTTTGGGTATAAGGCCAGGAATGGTATAGCTAGGTCATCACATAGAACTATTCCAATTTACTGAGGAACTGCCAGAATGATTTCCAGAGTGGTTGTACTCCACCAGCAATGGAGGAGTATTCTTCTTTCTCCACATCCTTGCCAACATGTGATGTCACCTGAGCTTCCTAAGTTGAGAATTCTCTGTTTAGCTTTGATCCCCATTTTTAATAGGGTTATTTGATTCTCTGGAGTCTAACTTCTTGAGTTTTTTGTATATATTGGATATTAGCCCTCTATAGGATATGGGATTGGTAAAGATCTTTCCCCAATCTGTGAGTTACCATTTTGTCTTACTGACTGTGGCCTTCACATTACAGAAGTTTTGCAATTTTATGAGGTCCCATTTTTCAATTCTTGATCTTATAGCATAAGCCATTGGAGCTCCTTTCCCCTGTGCCAATGTGTTTGAGGTTCTTTCCCACTTTTTCTTCTACTAGATGTATCATATCTGATTTTATGTGAAGGTCCTTGATCTACTTGGACTTGAGCTTTGTACAAGGAGATAAGAATGGATTGATTTGCATTCTTCTACATGCAGACTGCTAGCTGAACCAACACCATTTGTTGAAAATGCTGTCTTTTTCCACTGGAAGGTTTTGGCTCCTTTGTCAAAGATCAAGTGACCAAAGTTGTATGGGTTCATTCTGGGACTTCAATTCTATTCCATTGATCTACCTGACTGTTTCTGTACCAGTACCATGCAGTTTTTATCACTATTGCTCTGTAGTACAGCTTGAGGTCAGGGATGGTGATTCCCCCAGAAGTTCTAATGTTGTTGAGAATGTTTTTTGCCCTCCTGGTTTTTCTGTTATTCCAGAAAATTTGAGAATTTCTCTTTCTATCTCTGTGAAGAACTGAGTTGGAAGTCTGATGATGATTGCATCAAATCTGTAGATTGCTGTTGGTAAGATGGCAATTTTTACTATGCTAATCTGCCGATTCATTAGCATGAGAGATGTTTCCATCTTCTGAGGTCTTCTTCAATTTCTTTCTTCAGAGACTTAAAGTTCTTGTCATACAGATCTTTCACTTGTTTGGTAAGAGTCACACCAAGGTATTTTATACTATTTGTGACTATTGTGAAGGATGTGGTTTCCCTAATTCCTTTCTCAGCCCATTTATACTTTGAGTAGAGAAAAGCTATTGATTTCTTTGAGATAATTTTATATCCAGCCATTTTGCTGAAGTTGTTCATCAGCTATAGGAATTCTCTTGTGGGTATTTTTGGGTCACTTAAGTATGCTATCATATCAACTGCAAATAGTGATATTTTGATTTCTTCCTTTTTCAATTTGTATCCCTTTGACCTCCTTTTGTTGTCTAATTGCTCTAGCTAGAATTTCAAGTTCTATGTTGAATACATAGGGGGAAATTGGGCAGTCTTGTCATGTCCCTGATTTTAGTGGGATTGCTTCAAGTTTCTCTCCATTTAGTTTGATGTTGACTATTGAATTGCTGAATATTGCTTTTACTATGTTTTGATCTGGTCCTTGTATCCCTATCTCTCCAATACCTTTACCATCAAGGGGTGTTAGATTGTGTCAAAGGCTTCTTCAGCATCTAATGAGATGAGCATGTGGTTTTTTCATTGAGTTTGCTTATGTAGTGGGTTAATTTGATGAATTTATTGAATATATTGAACCATCCCTGCATCACTGGGATGAAGTCTACTTGATCATGCTGAATGATCACTTTGATGTGTCCTTGGATTTAGTTTGCAAGAATTTTATTGAGTATTTTTGCATCAATATTCATGAGGGAAGTTGGCCTGAAGTTCTCTTTCTTTGTTGCGTCTTTGTGTGGTTTAGGTATCAGTGTAACTTTGACTTCATAGAATGTATTGTATAGTGTTCCATCTGTTTCTATTTTATGAAACAGTTTGAGAAGTATTGGTATTAGGTCTTCTTTGAAGGTCTGATAGAATTTGGCTCTAAACCCATCTGGAGCTGGACTATTTTGCGTTGGGAGAATTTTCTATACCCTTAAGGATGATGGGACTGTTTAGATGGTTTATCTGATCCTGATTTAATTTTGGTATCTAGTATCTGTGTAGAAAATCATCCAATTTATCTATATTTTCCAGTTTTGTTGAATATAGGCTTTTGTAGTAGGATCTGATGTGTTTTTTTTTTAATTTCCTCAGTTTCTGTGGTTATCTCCCTCTTCATTTCTGATTTCGTTAATTTGGATGCTGTCTCTGTGCCCTCTGGTTAGTATGGCTAGGGTTTATCTGTCTTGTTGATTTTTCTCACAGAACCAGCTCCAGGTTTTGTTGATTCTTTGTATAGTTCTCATTGTTTGTTTTTGGTTGATTTAGGCCCTGAGTTTGATTATTTCCTACCATCTACTCCTCTTGGGTGTATTTGTTTCGTTTTGTTCTAGATCACTTATTCAGAAGTGTTGTTAAGCTGCTAGTTTATGCTCCAATTTCTTTATTGTGGCACTCAGCACTGCTTTCATTGTGTCCTATAAGTTTAGGTATGTTTTTATCTTCATTTCCATTAAATTCTAAAAAATCCTTAGTTACTTTATTTCTTCCCTGACCAAACTATCATTGAGTAGATAGTTGTTCAGTTTCCGTGTATATGTGGATTTCCCATTGTTTTTGTTGTCGTTAAAGACCAGCCTTAGTCCATGGTGGTCCAGTAGAATACATAAGATTAACTCAATGTTCTTGTATCTGTTAAGTCTTGTTTTATGTTCAATTGTATGGTCAGTTTTGGAGAAAATACCATGAGGTGCTGAGAAGTTGTATTCTTTTGTTTTAGGGCAAACTGTTCTGTAGATATCTGTTATATCCATTTGGTTCATAAGCTGTTAGTTTCAGTGTATCTCTATTTAATTTTTATTTCCATAATTGGCCCATTGGTGAGAGTGGGTTGTTTAAGTTGCTCACCATTATTCTGTGAGGATCAATGTGTGTTTTGAACTTTCATAATGTTTCTTTTACAAATATGGGTGCCTTTCCATTTGTGGCAATGTTCAGAACTGAGAGTTCATCTTGGTGGATTTTCCCTTTGATGAGGATAAAGTGTCCTTCCCCATCTTTCTGATAACTTTTGGTTGAAAGTCTATTTTATTGGATATTAGAATGGCTACTCAAGCTTGTTTCTTGGGACCATTTGCCTGGAAAATTTTTTCCAGGCTTTACTTTAAGTTAGTGTCTGTCTTTGTCACTGAGGTGTGTTTACTGTATGCAGCAAAGTGCTGGATCCTGTATACATATCCAGCCTGTTAGTCTATGTCTTTTTATTGGGGCATTGAGTCCTCTGATGTTGAGAGATATTAAGGTCCAATGATTGTTGTTTGCTGTTATTTTTGTTATTTGAGGTGGAATTATGTGTGTGTGGCTATCTTCCTTTGGGTTTGTTGAAAGAAGATTAATTTCTTGCTTTTTCTTGGGTATAGTTTCCCTCCTTATGTTGGAGTGTTCCTTGTATTATTCTCTGTAGGGCTGGATTGGTGGCAAGATATTCTTTAAATTTGTTTTTGTCATGGAATAGCTTAGTTTCTCCATCTGTGGTAATTGAGAGTTTTCCTGGGTTTAGTAGCCAGGGCTGGCATTTTTGTTCTCTTTGGGTCTGTATGACATTTGCCCAGAATATTCTGGCTTTTAGAATCTCTGTTGACAAGTCTGGTGTAATTCTGATAAGTCTTCCTTTATATGTTACATGGCCTTTTTCCCTTACCACTTTCAACATTCTTTGTTCTGTGCATTTGGTGTTTTAATTATTATGTGACAGGAGGAATTTCTTTTCTAGTCCCATCTGTTTAGTGTTCTGTAGGCTTCTCCTATGTTCATGGTCATCTCTTTCCTTAAGTTAGGGAAGTTGTCTTCTATAATTTTGTTGAAGATGTTTACTAGCTCTTTAATTTGGGAATCTTCACTCTCTTCTATACCTATTATTTTTTCTCATTCTGTCCTGGACTTCTTGAATGTTGAGTTAGGAGCTTTTTGCTTTTTCTATTTTCTTTGACAGTTGGGTCACTGTCTTCTGTGGTATATTCTATGCCTGACATTCTCTCTTCTATTTCTTGTATTCTGTTGGTGATGTTTGCATCTGTGATTCCTGATCTCTTTTCCAGGTTTCTATCTCCAGGGTTGTCTCCCTTTGTGATTTCTTTATTGTTTCTATTTCCATTTTTAGATACTGGATGGTTTTGTTCAATTATTTCACCTATTTGGTTGTGTTTTCCTGTATTTCTTGAAGGGATTTATATGGTTCCTCTTTTGGGGCTTTTACCTGTTTATTTTTGTTCTTCTGTATTTCTTTAAGGGAGTTAGTTATGTCTTTCTTAAAGTCCTCTATCATCATCATGAGATGTGATTTTTAAATCATAATCTTGCTTTTCAGATGTGTTGGGAGTACTCAGGGCTTGATGTGGTAGGAGAACTGGGTTCTGATGATACCAAGTAGTACTGGTTTCTGTTGCTTATGTTATTTCACTTGCCTCTCATCATCTAGTTATCTCTGGTGTTACCTGGTCTTGCTGTCTCTACCTGTATCTTGTCCCTCCAGTGAGCTTGTGAGCCTGTGATCTTGGTTGTGTCAGCACTCCTGGAAGGCTAGTTCTTTCCAGGTAGGATTTGGGTGTGGAGAGCTATGGCACAGGGTTAGTTCTGGGAAGCAGTTGGAAACTGGAAGGATTCTGTCCTAGGCTGCTCCTTGGTTCCTGTGTCCTGTGGGCTCCAGACAGGTCCCACTTGGGCCAGGTATTGGAGCAGTAGTGTTGGTCTCACCTGTGATCTTAGGTGTGTCAGCACTCCTGGGAGACCAACTCTCTCCAGGCAGGATTTGTGTGCAGCAAGCTGTGGCATTGGGTTAGCTCTGGGCACAGATGGAAACCAGAAAGGGATTCAGGAGCTTAATATTAACAGACTAATTGAGCAAATAACTAAGACATTTTAGAAGTGAAGGTATTTCTTGCTCATTCTTTGTATTTTCTTTGGTGCAGAGGAAGCCTCACTTGAACAATGCTCCTCCAGCCTCCCTCTACCTCTTCTTTCCTTAGTTTCATAAAGCAGAAGGCTCTGGAAGGAAAACCTATGCAAAACCATGATTTTTGTTTGTTCTATTATCTAACGTTCTACTTATAGTAAATGGGCAGTCCTCTCTTATCTGGCCAAATGCAAGCCCTTTGCTGCATGTTGTGGGAGAGCTAGCTCATATATCTACAGAACTTCAACATGCTAAACAAAAATGGCCTATTCTAGAGTTCCATAGAAAGAAGCATATTTGTCTATATATTTAAGCCACATTTTGAAACATTAACTCTATGCATTTATTTCCAACTGTTTCATTGCTTAGGAAAAGGTGGAAACATGTATCTGCTTTCTTTAATGATCCCTGACAAATAATAATTTAAGAGTCTTTCAAATCGTAATACTTATTTTTCCAATATAATTTTCTTAATTTATAATATTAATTATCACTAAAGGTTAAATTAATCTTAAATTCATTACTTCCTTCCAAAAACAGAAACTATAATATTCAGCAAAATGCAAATAATTAAAATTATATAAGTTAAATACTAAAAATAGATCTGATATTATTTAGAATATTTCAAAATATTTAACAAAAGGATTTTAGACATTTACAAAAACTACTAGTTACGATAAATGATAGAACTTTTTGTTATGGTCCTCCTCCCAACTCTTCCATCACCTCAATGTCCTTTCCTTTGCCCTCTGTGTGCAAAAGGTCAAAGCTGAGATTTGCCTGTAGGGTGGCCATAAGTGGGTGAATGATGGTAATAGTAAAATGGCTGCTGACACTGTGCCATGAAAGGAACAAAAGATTCATTTAAAAAAAAAAAAGGTCCTCCTGTGTTTGTGTCATATTTGATTTCTGATGAGGTGTGCTACAAAAATGTTCACTTGTAAAGAAATAGTATTGAGTAGATGAAAAAAGAGAGAAGTTCAGAGAAAAGTATCTATGTTAAACAAGTGAAAGGTTGCCAGGCAATTCAGAGAAGCTGTACTTGAAGAGATGCTGAGAGTATGAAAATGTTGGTAATGAATCTTTTGGCTTTTATTAAGCACATCAGTAAATAACAAAGTTCAGCCAAGAAAATTCAGATTCCTGAAAGATTCTGCACATGAACTTCTATGTAAAAATAAAAATATTTATTTGATTGATCAAGTATTCTTGGTCATGTCTGTCCTAGTTAGGGTTACTATTGTTGTGTTGAATTACTGTGTGATGATTTGTATAAGCTTGGCCCAGGGAGTGGCACTATTAGAAGGTGTGGCCCTGATGGAGTAGGTGGGTCACTGTGGGTGTGGGCTTTAAGACCTTACTCCTAGCTACCTGGAAGGCAGAATTCTGCTAGAAACCTTCAGATAAAAAAAACAGAACTCTCAGCTCCTCCTGCACTATGCCTGCCTGGACACTGCCTTGCTCCTGCCTTTGTGTTAATGGACTAAGCCTCTGAACCTGTAAGCCAGCCACCACCACCCCCAATTAAATGTTCATTTTTAAGAGTTGCTTTGGTCACAGTGTCTGTTCATAGCAATAAAACCCTAACTAAGACACACTGTGACCAAAAGCAACTTGGATCTGGGCATGATGGTGCATGCCTTTGACCTGAGCACTTGGGAGGCAGAGGCAGGTGGATCTCCAAGTTCAAGGATAGCCTGGTCAACAGAGTAAGTTCCACTACATCCAGGGCTACACAGAGAAACCTTGTCTCAAAAAGCAAATAAAATATTAATTAATTTTTTAAAAAAATTAGAAAGGCTATGTGATGGCTATCCCTGGTTGTCAATTTGACTATATCTGGAATGAACTACAATCCAGAAATAGAGGGCACCTCTGTGATCCAGATCTTGAGACTAGAAGACAGGTTTCTGACCTGGATCTTGACATGGAGATCTTGAGGTATAGTGGCCATGTAAATCTTAGGCCCAAGCAAGGTAGTACATGCTTTTAATTGCAGGACACTGAGGCAAGCAGATCTCTGAGTTGGACGTCAGCCTGGGACAAAGCAAGCTTTAGATCCAGGAGTGGTGGTACACACCTTTAATCTGGGACATACCTTCTGCTGGTATGACAGCACTGGAAGAAGGAAAACTCACTCTTCTTTAACTGCTTGCACTTACTTGTCAGCACATCTGTTAGAACTTACTTCTACAGAAGTCTAGCTTAAACAACTAGCCTCCTAGGACTGAGCAACTACTAGATTCTTGAATTTTCAATTCACAGCTGCCCATTGTTGGGTTAGTTGGACTACAGACTGTAAGTCATTACAATAAATTCCCTTAATATATAGAGAGATTCCATAAGTTCTGTGACTCTAGAGAACCCTAATTAAGACAGAAGTTGGTACCAGGATTGGTTCTAAAGGAACAGATGTATAAGGATGGAACTTTTAAGAATCCGGAATAGGTTTAATAATTTGCCAGCACCTTCAACTACTGAAAACTCTCCAGATACTCTCTCTCCTGAGAGCTTGGAGAATATTGAAGATTCCTAGTGGAAACTATATTTCAAACTTAAAGAAGCTGGTCCCTTTGATTATTGATCCATCAGTTGTGATTGGCAATGAATTAGATGACTGTATATATGAAGTTTTCTACAATTTGGGGAAAAATAAGAAAAACTATTTTGCTAGTTTGTTGCTCTTAGTATCTCTGGATAAATTGATAAAGGAAAAGAATGAGCTATATGATAAAATTGAATGGCTCCAGGTGCAATTAAATATCTAAAGATTTCTAATGGTGCCCTTAAAAAGAATCTTCTCTCCAGCAACCATAGAGCTCAAGTTGCAGGAAATCAAACTGAAGCTCTCATTATAAGGTTGGCTGAATTACAGTGAAAATTCAAGTCCCACCCTCAAAGGGTGTCAGCACCCTTAATATAGAGAGACATTCCATAAGTTCTGTGACTCTAGAGAACTCTAAACTAAGACATGCTACTTGGGAAAGAAAGGGTTTATGTGGCTTACACTTTCACATCACCATTTATCATCAAAGGAAGTCAGGAGAGAAACTCAGACAAGGGACAAGGTAAGAGCTGATACAAAAGCTGTGGATGAGTGACGCTTACTGGCTTGTTTTCCATCAAATGCTCAGCCTGCTTTCTTAGAGAACCCAGGACCACCATACCAGGGGTGTCCCATCTACAATGGTATGGGTCATCTCTCATTAATCACCAATTAAGAAAATTTTCTGCAGGCTTGTTGTAGAGGTTTGAATAGGTATGGCCCCTATATGTGTTTAAATGCTTCGCCCATAGGGAGTGGCATTATTAGGAGGGGTGGCCTTGTTGGAGTAGATGTAGACTTGTTGGAGGAAGTGCATCACTGTGGAGGTGGGCTTCAAGGTCTCCTATGCTCAAGCTACACCCAGTGTGGAACATAGTCTCCTTTTGCTGATTATGGATTAAGATGTAGAATTCTCAGCTCCTTCTCTAGAACCATGTCCGCCTGCCTGTTGCTATGCTTCCTGCCCTGATGATAACCTATTAAACCTCTGAAACTATAAGCCAGCCCCAATTAAATGTTTCCTTTGCATGAGTTGTCTTGGTCACCGTGTCTCTTCATTGCCATAAAACCCTAACTTAAACACATGTCAATAGCCTGGATCTTTTTTTTTTTTTTTCTTTATTTACATTTCAAATGCTATCCCGAAAGATTCCCATACCCCTCCCCCCACCTCTGTTCCCCTACCCACCCACTCCCACTACTTGGCC